>NC_056703.1:18334263-18650929 GCF_018831695.1 Puntigrus tetrazona | reverse complement strand
CCATTGGACACCCGCTCTCTCCATGTCTTCAGTGGATTGGCTGTTTCAGGGGTCTGAGCTGTTAAGTTTAATTCATACGAAGCCTCTGGGAGCCACGCTTTTTGATTCACACTGTCCAGAACAAACTCTGGAGTTACTATCCACTTCCCTGAAACAGTCCAAACAGATTCACCATTTTAATTTTCTTTAATCTTTTTTCTCTACTTGAATATGACGGCCATCTCCAAACATCACAGACCTCCAGCACAGGCTGCGATAAACTTTTCACTTGCTAAAGCTTTTTGGACGACGAGGTGTGTCGTTGCCTCCTTATAATCCTGGAACATAGAAACACGCATCAATGAAATATTGTGAACTGTACATTAAGTAAAATAAAAATCTCTTTTATCGGACGTGTAAAGTCACCTTACTAATCTGGTCTTCAGCCTTACCATGAGATCATTTAGGAAAAGGTCAAGAACTTAGAGGTTGAGTTTATTCTCATGAGGGTTTCAATTAGTAGAGAGAGCAATCTGTGACTATATTAAGATGGTATTGAGGGCAAGGACAAAATTACATAGTCCGAAATACACTGTAGCATCGGGAAGCAATTAGAGCCATTTTTCAGAGCTAATCACCAACACTTTATCATTTTCTACGTGCACAGAAAGAAATACTTGATGTGGTGGAAGGGAGGCTTGTGTGAAATTAACTTTTTTTTTTGAGTGGTTCACCAATATTGAATCATATTTTATAACATATCAAACAAAGACATATTTGCAGAAAATTCTGGACGTTTTTCTAACAAATTAACTTTTTCCAGTTACTATATAACGGCTATTTAAATATTTTAAACATAACATGTTTGTTAAATATTTGCTTGTTGTCTGTCCTATTATCATTATCTGTTATTATCATTATTTGAATAAATTCTGATATTTCGGATCTAAGGCAATCACAGTCAAACACACCAAGTTAAATATTATAGGGCCGCTGTAAAAAATTGGTGATTTGGTATGGCATACCGTACTGTTTTAACAGAGTTTTTGGTACCACTTTTATAGTTATTATGAATGCAGATTTTATTAATTGAAAAAATGTATGCTCACAAAGTCTACGTTTATTTGATAAAAAAATACAGTGCAAGTCATGTTGAAATCATATTTTATAACATATCAAACAAAGACATATTTGCAGAAAATTCTGGACGTTTTTCTAACAAATTAACTTTTTCCAGTTACTATATAACGGCTATTTAAATATTTTAAACATAACATGTTTGTTAAATATTTGCTTGTTGTCTGTCCTATTATCATTATCTGTTATTATCATTATTTGAATAAATTCTGATATTTCGGATCTAAGGCAATCACAGTCAAACACACCAAGTTAAATATTATAGGGCCGCTGTAAAAAAGGAGAACTAATCATTCATAAGGTTGTAAGTAAATAGGTAAAGTGTAAGAAATTACTTGCAGATACTTACAGAACCCCCAAAATATAAGCCCCCCAGCTTTCTGATGCCTTGGAGTAACTGTCGTTTCTGGGAATGATTCTTGATGCCAGACATCTGAAAGATGTATTTATTGTCCACCATCCTGATTGTATGATAAACAACGTCCAAATACAGCGATTAGCATTAAAGAACAGAAGAGCAAGTAAAGTTTCGTTTACTTTAGGGATCCGAATTAGATTGTAATTTGGACAGCTGCTGTACAAAGCATCTTACCTGAAACTGAAAACCGAGAAATCACTTGGATATGATGAATTACAGTTTGATCTCGCTCTTACGACAACGGCGCGCCAAATGTCATCACTGACCATTCGTCTACATAAAGTGACATTTTATCGAGCGACACCATTCTTACAGTATATAAAACAAACACAAAACTTGCTTAACGTGAAGCTAACTGTACGATTCGATGGATTAGGTAATTCTGCTTTTCGTTGTTTCTGTCATTTCGCTCAGTTCAGTCGCACTTCAAAACTAGCGTACCGTGTGTTGCCTGACCACTGTATGTTATTAGGGGGGACAAATATGTTCAAACTCACATAAACACTACTGTCCCTAACTTGCGGTGCATATACCAATGAAAAGTACTATATATACGGCTAAAATAAAAGAGTGGTCATTTATGAAGTAAAAACAACGAACGAGGACAATATTATAACGTTAGCAAATCCAAGCTCCCCCCTTTTCTCTGTGATATACTCTGTTCCGTAACACGGAAATACTGATATGCTTCCGGTTGGTTGTCAGAGACGCTTTTCGCTCAGAATCATAACAGTGCGTCAACCACACGTGTTTATAAACAAACGGGTGAGACGGCTGAACAGTTCATATATTCGTCCTCGTAAGCGAGCTTGAAAGCATGTTATTTATCCATCAGAAAGCCTTTTAATCTTATACGACACTTTTTGTCTGCAATCTTATATTGTGGATCGATATAAATGACTGAAACAGTATTTCTCACACTCCCATTAAAACACTCGCAGTTTCCTTCCATTAGTGCTGTCTCAGAACGTGAGGTCTGTCCACTTGCTGTATTTAATCGACACTATTAGACTCGTGCTTTTAGACTTGATTGCAATAGTAAATACTTTTCTTCCACTGCAGTGAAAGGTAAAGATTTGAGAAGAAATGTACCTGACAATTCTACTTGGATTTTAGCCCTAGTCCTTCATTGCTGTTGAAGTTAATGTGATGAAGAGCCACTGAAACCACAGCGTGAAAAGGTACTGTGTACTTTGTCTTAACCTCAGAGTTTAGTAGTATTTACTAGTTTAGTAGTGTGTGTGTGTGTGTGTGTGTGTGTGTGTGTGTGGTGTGGTAATGGATTGGACCATCAGTATGTATACTGTATATGCACTTATGCGTGTTATCAAAGAGCTGTTATAAAGGGTTGTTGACAATAAATGATTTTGGCAAGTGATGTGATTTGGTATGGCATACCGTAGTTCTGTTTTAACAGAGTTTTTGGTACCACTTTTATAGTTATTATGAATGCAGATTTTATTAATTGAAAAAATGTATGCTCACAAAGTCTACGTTTATTTGATAAAAAAATACAGTGCAAGTCATGTTGTAAAAAATATTGTAAAAGTGCTGTACTTTTTGCACGATTCTTTGATGAGTAAAAAGTTTTAAAAAGAACAGTATTTATTTGCCCAACTCAATCCAAACAACTGATCAGGAATCGTCTAGAAACACACATTTTCCATCTTTATTTGACCCTCTAACTCCAGCACTCTCTGTTCTAATTCTATTAAAAATGCCCCTTTTAGACTTGCACTCTATTTATTTACTAGCTGCTTGTTTTTCTAAAAAAAAAGCAAACTGGTGCTGCTAGCTCTAATATTTTTCTGTTCACTGTTTTCTGTTATTTATTATACCATTAACAAAAAGGAAAAAAGGTCCCCAAAACTAGCTTGCTCTATTCTTTTTCTATTTTGTCTGTTTTCTTATTATTTATTATGTAATTTAAAAAATCCTTGCTATGTACAGACTAAATGTGACTTATATATCATTGCACTCTGGTGAGTTTGATTGCTTCCATTTCTAAATGGCTTTAGATAAAAACGTGCTAAACGACACAATGTAAATATAATAGAAATTGAAATCTTTTGTAACATTATACATATCTTTACTCTAACTTTTACCCCTGATTTCACAGACAAGGCTTAAACTTGGTCCTAGACTAAAATTTAAATCTGGGCCTGTTTTCACAAAACAGCTTAAGACTAAAAATAGCTCCTAACTTGCTGATTTAGGACAAAATTTTAAAAATAGTGGGATGTTTCAGTCCTAAATTTAAGATTCCTACATTTGTTGTCTAATAGTATTTGATAAAGTGTTTTAGCTCTAAAACTGGTGAAGAGGACTTCTAAGTCACTAAGATCAACTCACAACTATCCTAAAATGGCTGTTGCCTGCACTCAATCTGCCTCGGAATATAAACATTTGAAAAACTTTTTTTTAAATCTTCCTTTGATTATAACCTTTTTAACCAGGCTAGAAGATTTTTATTTTTATTTTTTATTTTTTTAAACCTCTGACAGAGAATCCTTTCCTCTCCTGTATAGCCAGTAAGATGTTGACATCATCCATAGCAACAAAGTTCATATTCTATTCCTCTATTCTATTCTCAGCAGCTTTGTGGATATGTTTTAAGTGGAAACCTTTACTACTATTTAGGAGAACTCTTAGTGGGCCCTTGCATTCACTGAACATGTCAGAGCTGTTGTTTTACTTAAATGTTCTAATTGAACTATGTCTTAATACTGGCTTAGGCTAAAACCTGTCTATGAAACTGGTAGTTTTGGTAGTTTTAATTATGGCGCTAGTTCTACTGTTTTTTTATATTTTTGTTTTTATAATTTACTGTGTAAAAATGGGTCTCTGAGCTTGAAATTTGTATGCTTAGCTAAAATGGTAGATGGACATATCATATATATATATATATATATATATATATATATATATATATATATATATATATATATGTCCATTATTTTAGCATACAAATTTGAGCTAAAATGGTAAAAATGAGCTAAAATGAGCTAAAATGGTAGATGGACATATCATATATATATATATATATATATATATATATATATATATATATATATATTTTTTTATATTTATAGCATACAACGAACCTGCAATCTGGTCAAATTATATTTCAACTACCCGTAGGAACAGCTGTGATCGACTAAATGTGAATTATAAACAGGTTATCGATATGAATTAATATACACTGCGATGAAATGTGTCTATTTTACTTAATTAAACAACTTGATTTCTAGCTCAGCACTTAAAATTAAGAGTTGTTGGATGACATTGAGAAAACAACTGATGAGCGGTTAACACGGTAGCCTTTAATTAATAGCAGCAGCAACCGTGAACTTAAACTGCATTACATTTCCTATATATGAAGGTGACATTTTTATTTCTTTTTTATTTTGATATATTTTTAATGAATGTTCTACTGTAGCTCTCAGTCTTGTTCTAGCTCCTGACATATTTTGACAAATTCACCTGAAACTAAAATGCGGTGGAAACTTTTGAATACAGTAGTTCGCATGTTAGCCAAAAATTCTGAAGTATAGTGAAAATATTGTCATAACCGTTCCAGGACAAGTTCAGGAAAAGTCATCCGGCAAAAAAAAAAAAAAAAAAAAAAAAAAAAGCACAACAACAGCATGCACACAGTCAGTAAACACAGACTGGATTTATTCCCCTGAAACTTTTGTCTTTCTTCCTTGCATTCTTTCTTTATTTCCACATTCACCTGTGTTGTATGAATATTGCAGACTTTTGCTTGTCCCAACCAGCCAACAAACACAACATTCTCACTATTTTGGAGTAAAACAATATGCTTCTTTAATACATTAAATATCCCGAAAGCTTTATTTAAGAGTTTTGGGAGATAGAACATGATAAGAAAACCTTTTTAGACAGTTTTAAAGCAGAGGCACCGGCTGCTAAATATTTCACGCCGCTACCTCCATTCTGAGCGTGGAGCAGTTTGTAAGGGTAGACATGCGGAGAAACACTAGTGTGTCTTTAAGTGTCGAGAGAATACATCTGCCCCAGCTCTCTCTCTCTCTCTCTCTCTCTCTCTCTCTCTTACACACACACACACACACACACACTTGTGCTCCAACTCTCTTCCTTGTGTGGCAGCTTTCAGAACTACTCTGGGACTCCACAACATTTGAGTTCAAAATAGATAACAAGACAAAGGAAATGGAGGGTGCATCTGCCTAATTGGGCCCTATGTGGTGACAGCATGAACCTGACACTTTTCCCACAACTCTCATGTGGATGAGACACGGGCGCTGATGCGCATCCCTTTGTAACATCGGCTACACACATGCGTGTGCGCACAGACATCGACTCAGTCGGTCCCAGTGTAATTACACTGTTCAGTTCCTAATCCTGTGTCTTAAAAACCTACACAAGTCACTCTCTCTCTCCTCACGCTTCCCCCCTCAGACAGTAGTCGAGGCTTGAATAGAGTTTAGAAAATAATAACACGCGAGCTTAACTGCGGAGTCTGTCAAGTGAGGGAAATAATATTTGTCCAGCTGGACAGCCTTTGCCTTTGTGCGGGCTAAATTAATGTTGAGATTTCTGTCTGCGCGAGGAGAAAGGCCTGTCGTGTCGGAGAGGAAGTGCGAGCTGTTTGGTGTTTGACAGGGATTATTAAAATCAGCCCAGATGAAGGGGAGAGGGGCGCCAGCAAAGCCAAATTGACACTGACACTCTCCATTACACTCCACTTGACTTGCGATGACGACGTTGATACAGTCTCTCTCTCGAGCGCGTGCTGGATCTGTGTGAGACTTGAACGTTGAGGGCTTTATAGCAATCTGAGGCCAGATGGATTGTTTATTTAAAGCGAGGGCAAGAAGATGTGTCAGTCTATATCCCGTCGGCGTCTGGTAATACCGCAAGGCCGCTCTTTCCGATATGCATGTATTACCACCGAGCTGTACTGTAAATTGAATGGCACTCCAGCTTGACACAGAGAGGGGAGGCGGATAGATGAAAAGCAATGGATTGAGACTAGAAATATTTATGGCAGATGATAACTAGCGCCTTGTTCCAGCTGCTCTTTGACGCGCCAAGATCTTGTTGGAGGTGAAATCAAATCATTTCGTGTAAGGGGCCGTCATGTGTGTTCGAGGACACATTTCATCAAACATAAAGGCTTCCCTTTTTCGAGCTTACATTTGATCCCATTCAGACAAATGCAGTACACAAGCAGACATTGATTATTTCTTTCCACTTCTTTTCATTTTACTGGCAATGTCTGTCCACAAAGTAGGTTATGGTGCCCACAATAGGTGTGAAATGGAGATGTATATTACCCAATGCAGTCATTTGCTGCAAGAGAAACTCTTCTGTGCTTTTGTTCACTTCGTTTCGGTTGCCAGATCTCACTGAGAAAAAAAAAAGACCCATATATATTTGTTTTACGGTGGTTTTATTAATTATGTATTTATGATACGAGAAACTTGCATATAAAACAAACATTAAATACTGTTTATATGAAACAAGATTGGTAATGAATTTGGCATCTTTTTTTTTTTCAGGCATCGTTATTATCAAATATATTTAATATATACACAACACATTTAAATATATACATGCATGTGTTTGTATTTATACATACATGATAAATATATGCAATTACTTTTAAATGTAACACATTACAATATTACGTTTCTCCCTAAAAAAGTTAATTACCTTTACGTTACTTAGTTACCTTTTATGGAGAGTAATGTATTGCTTTTGCATTACTTTTTGAATGAATGAATGAAGCATTTGTATAGTGATTTATTGCGTGTTACACCCAAAGCGTTTTACGATCATGTAAAGGGGGGGATCTTTCCTCAACCACCATCAGTGCACAGCATCCACCTGGATGATGCAATGGCAGCCACAGGACTGCTACTATTTGCTTATTAATATGGTTAAACTGGATCATTAAATGTCAGCAGCAAATACTTTGCTTTATAAAATGGCATTAGATACATTTGTATTTATAACATATTTAATTACTGCAGGTTTGAATAATTGCTTCTTTTTGTGTGTGTGTGTCTAGAACTACACAGCGCACACAATGTCACAATGTCTCTGCACTTCTCATTTCTCTCAACATGGGGACAGGAGACTTGTCTGTCAATAAATGGAAAAACAAAGTAAAACTTTTTTTAAAAATTAACTGTGTTACTTTACTAGTTACTAGTTACTAAAAAGTAGTCTGATTATGCAATACCTTACCCCCAGCACTTCTAAGGATGATAATTATAACAGTAACTATAACTATACAATTTTAATAATTGTTCTGATTCTAGTCAGCCAGAAGAGCTTATGGCATTAAAGAGCTTATGGCAGATAACAACAAGTATATGGCAAGTATAAACAGTTCAGCACAGTATAATGATAATAAAAAGAAAATCATGAATAAACAACATTAAAATGGCTTTGGATGCTAAAATAGTTGTTATGCATTTATTCTTGGAGTGGATGAGCCTTCAGTCACATAAGTGGACATATAATCAGAGTTGAAGAGCTGCAATTACCTTATGGTCTGGATGTATATAAATATGATCTCTGAAATATGTTTTTAAAGCAGGCATGGATTTTATAAATTGTCTCACCAGTGTTTCGTTGCTTTACAGGGAAGAGATGGACTGGCAAGGTGACTTCCTGCATGACCATGCATTTGTGGAGCTGCAGTTGGAAGGAATCCCCAGTGAGGTGGACATCCAGAACCTGATCAGAGACACAGAGGAGAAACTCAGACTTAATGCCTGCAGGTTAGCCTGGAGTACTCCCAAAAAAAAAAATCTTAATGACCTCAAACTTTTGAACGATAGTGTAGATATTTGCATTTACAAGGAATAAAAGCAGATGATGTTTGCTGTGATCTGCTGAACATTATGTTCTAGATAAAGTTTTATTAAAAGTGACATAGTGATTTGTGAATGTAATGATCAGTAATGTTTTACACTATTTATTTAGGTCTGTGTGTTTGTATTATACTATTCCATTCATACAGGACACAAACAGTGTTTCATATTTTATAGAATAAAAGCTATTTCTTTGCTCAGTCCTAAGATGCTAGGAAAAAAATATGATTATGGATTATATCATTTATCTGTATACAGCGAATACAGCCCTTCATCTCAAGCACATAAACACACATCTCGTAGGTTTTTAATGGACTGACCCATTCAAAATGAGACGGTCTCAGTTTGTATTGATCCTCCATGTGCTTCAGTCTTAAAGGTGCTGGTTCTTTAGGAGATTATTGATCACCTTAATATAAAATGCATCAATATTTTAATATGACCAACAATATATGATCAAGGTGTTTGTACTACAAAGATACTGTATAAATTGTTACTCTCAGCACTGTTGGATGAGGCATAAAATAACCTAGGCAAATATATTAAGCACAAGGATTTTTGTCATGTAGGAGATGTAACTGCAGGGCGGTAGCAGTTGTTTAGTGCTTGAGTGGACATTGTATAGCACTTCATTTTCAGAGCTATTATTTCCACAGACGCTTCCTCCAGTGCCGGTAATCCTAACATTGAGACCACATGATTAATTGAGGGTTGATGAATAGCACGCCACTTCATCTGAAATCAATGAACTTAAACACATTCTGAATGCAAGCTTGCAGCTAGACATCCTTTTTTCCATTTTGATTGAAGGTTTTGGCATTATCAGATATTGAGGTTTTGTTGTCGGGCGAAGGACATGTTGACGAGCGCCCCTGAATTTGTTTCTCTCTCTCTGTTTTAATTCGGAATCTTTTTACGCTGATAATGCACCTCAGATTCTCACCTGCTTCGGTAGTTTTGGAGGACATGCTTCTCATGACTGGATTTCTGTTTGTTCTCCCGATCCTTCCCTGTCTACCTCATCTTTTCCCTCCCTCCCTGATGGCACCTCTTTCCATTGTGCCGCCGGTTTCAAAAAAATCTATCTCTGCCATGCTTTTATCCTTTATGTTGCTCTGAGGACACGCGCAGACCAGAAGGGTCTACGCTAAATGTGTTGTGCGTGAACAAAGGCGGTCTTACTCCCCCCTGCCATTAGACACACGTTCTCATTCCTGTCTGTCCGGCCTCTCTCCCCTCCAAATGGGAAAGTAATAATTGAAGATTCCACATCTTGAAACGAAAACCCTTGTGTGGGTAATTCAAGGATTATTACTGAAGGCCGAGACAGTTTTTCTGCCTCTCTAAGCATTAAAGGGTTATTTTGTGTTCTTGGAGAAAGATGGAAGATGGGGAACCATTATAAGAACAAAGAACCCATATAATAGGGAATTGCGTCTAGGAGAAAGAGAAAGGGAAGACGGGAGGGGTGTAGCTCTAGTGGTCAGTCGGAGCTGAGCCGATGTGGATGGACGTGGGTGATGACAACTTCGCTCTTTTCTTCGACCTCCTCTGGGGTGGGCCAAAGCTGTGCTCTACACCTGCTACCTAATCCACTTATCCTAGGACAAACCCAAGAAATGTGCGGGAAACTGGAGAATTTGCGGCTGCCCGCCTCGCTTCTGGGCCCTAACCCATTTACGGGTCAACGAGACGGGCCGCCTCCTCTCGGTTCTAGGATGTCAGAGATTTGTCTAAGAGCAGCTTCCTAATTGAAGGAGATTAAGATAGCCTGTCAAACAGCCTCGGATCTCCAAAATTGAAACGCTGTTATCCATTAAGCTTCATCAAATCGGACACTCGGGGAGGCCACCGGCAGTACACCGGCCCCTAATGAAGTGTCAGCCATAGTCCAACGACGGGAGGCTGGGCTTAGGATTTCAACCCGGCTTACGGAAGATAGCCGCAGCGGCATGCCAATTTACCTCTTGTGTGCGTCCTGACAAATAACCCGTTGGGGGTTTGGCACCGGAGGAGGCTAAGCGGGCCAGATCTGGAGTCGGCGGGATCCACTTTCACAGGTCTCATTGGGTTCGGCATATTCAGGGAAAGAGAGGCCTTCTTTGATAGCTCCCAGATAGGCTATTTGTTTCCTGGGCACATGACTTGGTGCTCACTGAAGCTGGGGCTTATTTGAAAGAGATCTTTTCCTCTCCCTCCCTCTCACCCTGCTATTTCCTTCTCCGCTTCACTCTCCTGGAGCGCGACAGCCCACCCACACTAAATTAATTTTGACAAGGAACTTAAGATAACGTCAAAGCGCTGACTAATCAGTGTATTGGGTTTCTGTAAGGCAGAGAGCTGTGAAACATGCCATCATATTTAATAAAAGACTCCCGTTGCCTCTCTCTTTCTTTCTAGTCCTCTTGTTCTCTCTCCCCCCCGCCCTCTCGCTCTCTCTTTACCTGGTCTGTCATGTCTGGTTTGTGCGGATTTGAAAAACAATTACAGTTTTTGGAAGCGTGATTGGCAGACAGGGAGGAAGCAGAGAATGAGGCTTAAGGGAGCTTTCGCTAGTCTCTGCGCTCAGGGTTTTGTGTGGAGCTGGTCTCCCTGAAATTCCTTTCAACTTCTCCTTTTGTTGTTGTTTGATTTAAAGGGTAGATTAATCAGGAATTTTTTGTGCGCGTGTGAGGCTGTCGACGGTCTTTTTGGCTTTAGTCTGTGTTTCTCTGAGACGCTCTCTGTCTGTGTCTGCCTCTGTTCTTTATTTTTTGTTGTGTGTGGCTGTCTGAGTCAGTGAAAATCATGTTATTGGATCTGATTAATCTGGAGGGGGTTAGCGCACCTCTTCAGGTGAGGTCAGACGATGGGGTGCTTTGTCTTCACAGTGAGATATGGCTGTATACCTATATTTTATTTAGGTATAGATATTTCATATAGGTACCCCGGTGTATGTACCTGTAATTAGTTGTAATTATATTTCAAGTTTGTGAAATGTTCATATTCTTAGGTACATTGTTAAATAGCAACGCATCAAAACAAATTGCTTAAATTCTTACATTATATTATGTCATCAAACATTATTTTCTTGATGCCATAAATAATACAATGTATTTTACTGCGGTTAGTAAAAAAAAATTTAATTCTTGACTAGTGGACTGCAACAAACAATAAATTCATGCATAGTTAGGATAGATGCTTCTCCTATAGTTTAATATTTTAGATGAGTGAAATTGCATAATATTTGATATTGTTAAGAATTTGTTTTTATAAAATCAATTTTAGTCCTGTGTTGGGTTGTGAGTTGATGTCTCCTGAAATATTCAGATTTTTTATTTTGTTTAATTTTGTTTTGCTTTGACAGTGGTCTTAGTTTTTTATACAAGTACTGTCAAATGATTAATTGCATCCAAAATAAATGTTTTTGTTTACATAAATGGATGTGTACTGTGTATATTTATTATGTACATATAAAAGCATACACATACAGCTTATCTTTTGCAAATATCTATGTGTACTTACATGTATATATTTATATGTATATATACATGTATATATATAATATTAAAAATATAAACCTTAAAATAAGTGTTTCTAAGCAAGTGTTTGTATTTATTTATACAAAATAAATATACACGGTAAACACACTTTATATGAACTAAAAATTTTATTTTGAATGCGATTATTCAAAATTAATCATTTGACAGCCCTACTTTATACTAACACTTACTGGTGCAGATGAAGCATACAAGGGAAGTTTTGGCCTCCCAGTGCCACTGTAGATTTTTTTTCATATATGCAAATAAGGTAATATTTAATGTATATTTAATATTCATTACAAGGCAAGTTCTCAATGCGAAAGTGACCATGAAAGGAAATAGAACCACCTGTTCCAAGATTACTGGAGTTTTAAAATATACAATGTTCTTTTCTATAAAATATATTTAGGAGTGAAAAATATTTAGTGCACTTAATGTTGAATATATATGCAGACTTATTCATTATGGTACCAAAAGTTTCCCAAAAGCTAATTTAGTCTGATTGTATTTATTTTTAGAAAAAAAGTAATAACCTTTTTATGTGTGACACGTGTCCCTTAAATATTTATTGTTGCAATGCGAAACTCTGACACATCATCAGTGGAAGTCGGGCAGAAGTTTGACAGCAGCTGCCCCTTTGATTGATGCCAGTCCTCATGAGTGCTCAGACCAACACTGTCCGTGACTCGCCTTCAGTGATCGCTGACCCCATCCAGCGCCGATACACAGAGGATTACGCAGGCGTCGTCCAATAGCGGTAGTGTGTGCGGATGAGAGATGGGACTTTTATGAAGTTTTAGCGTTGTGTGGCTGCACAGATGGAAGCTCGTTTAGACCCTGCTGTTTGAGCAGAGTCCTGGGGTGACGCCTGGCTCAGCACCGGCTCTGAGCACAAATCCTTATTTTATTAGAAACATTAAACAGACTTAGTCAGTATATCTGCCTTTCTGCTAGCTCTGGATGGCTACACTTAACTAATGTATAAGAGCTAAGCTGAGCGATATCCTTGAGTTAACAACGTTCACAGAAAACACAGAGAAGCAAATAATTGTCACCAACTTGTTCAGAACACACTATAAACACGATAGTTCACGCAAAACTTCTCAAAATATACCAAACTGGTAAAGCGAACTGTAAAAGTGAAGTAAATCCGCAAATTTAAATACAATTTAGCTGATTTCGACAACACTCGTCGAATATAAGTGGAATTTCATCACTATAAAAGGGCAGTTTTGTTTGTGTGTCTTTGTCGACAGCATCTTTAGTGTGTAAAACAGAATTTTTATGTTCCCTGTTAGCGTTTGTGTTTTTACAGCGAGCTTTAGGCTGTTCATTAAACAGAATGGGAAGATTTGCTTTTCCAGCACGGTCTGTCAGCACCTTCATGTCCTCTCGTCACACATATTTCCTTTTTACTACAAAAAGAGACACATTTGTTGGATTCCTGTCGGCAACCTTGCATTTTAACCAACGAAAAGAGCCCTCTTCATCTTTGCTTTCTACATTATTCAGCTGCATATCGTTAAAATTAACAGCCCTTTATGTTCACTTTATGTTTGCTCTCTTTTTTTCAAGGAAGTAAAACTGTGTCAGGTTTAAATGGAATTTAATAAGCTGCCATTCGAAGGCATCTGGACTCATGCATAGCCGTAGTGTTTACAGCAGTGCTTTATGTCGCTTTGCAAGAGAAGTGTCTGTGTTTCAGCTTCCGTGTGTGTGTGTATGTGTGTGTGTATGTACCTGTATGGCTTTACGGCTTTGTGTCATGTCTCATTTTTCACGGATAGAAGGAGACAGAAGTGCTGATGCCGTGTGGTTATGAAAAAGATCGGCTCATCCTGTGTCGTTGAGAGAGACGTGCCACATGCCGAAACACACTGATATATTGATGTCGGTGTTCATTAGCCCCGATGTGGCTGATATCAGCAGTAGAGTGACAGTAACCAGAGTGTACTTGAGTTTAAAGGGACAGCTCGCATGTAACACATTGTGAGGTTGTATAAAATAGTTCATTGTAATCTTAACTGCACAATATGCAGTCAGACAAAGATTCTCTAAACAGGATGTCCATGTTGTGTCTTTTTTTTATTGATAGAAGAAGTGGATCACGTAAAGCAGGCTGTTTTTGGACATAATGTTTAGGAACTAAAGTTGTAATTGCTCCAGAAGAACCTCAAAATGCTTCATATCTGAGCAGGATTTGAATATGTGTCATTCACAAAATGAAAAAAAAAATGACCCAACTTAAAATTTTAAGGCAACTGTACATCTCAGGAATATTCATTAGAACAGTTTTAAATGGTTATAATATTTACTTATTTGATAGCTTTTAAGAATATGATCATTATGCATGTATTATAATGCCTTAAGAATACCCTTACAATGTATTTTAAATACAGCTTCATAGAAAGTGTTTTTTTCTGCAGAGTTTGCACCCCTTCTTGAGAGTGTGTGTTTCTTCCTTTTATCACAGTATTGAACAGAACCTGAAAGAACTGCAGGCTAAGGTTGGTGAGGCCAGTAGTGGAGAGAGAGTTCCCAGTCCAATAGAGTGCCTCCAGTGGTTCAGTCAACGCAAACTGAGCATCCTAAAACCAGTGGCTACAGGACACCAACAGCTTCTGGACTTCCTCCGAGCCTTGGTGATCAAAACCATACTTGGCCTCAAAGCAGTCTTTTCAACAACCATTATTATGAGAAATAGTATTGATTCCACATTCAGTTCTTGACATTATTAATTCTGTCATATATTTTAACAGGAAAACTTGCTAAAGGCAGGGGAGGCTTGTGAAGAGTCTGTTCTGCAGTTACTACTGAAGATCTCTTCTCAATGTGGTGTTGCTTTCCCCACTTCCTGCCCTGTATCTGACGAAGAGCCCTCCTCATCTCCTAACTTATCCATGCCATGTGATGACCTTGCTCTGGAAGTCCAGAAGGCATGGGATGATGTTCGTTTCTCATTGCGGAACCACTTACTTGGCAAACTTCAGATGATGACTGAACCTAGCCAAACTGAGGCAGAACTTGGTGTTGGGACCAAGGTTTCTCAAAGGATCTTCTACCTTCAACAGCTGTTATTCCTCTACCCTCAAACAAAGGTCTTCAGCTGGTACCAACACCTTCAGATCAAGTCTGTTATCGGTGTTCTCCAAAACTGCCAAAGCTCCATCCCGGGTGGGGAGAAGGGCTTTGACAGATTGAGTCTGGGCTTTCAAACTGCCTCTCCAGCTCTTTGCTCAATGCTTAGAAAGGAAATTCATGTACTTAACAGAGTTGCAGAACCACATAACATCATTGCCTTCCTCAACCATGTCTACCTGAACACAGTGGCACAGGAACTAGGTGTGCTGATGGACAAGGAGATCGAGACTGCACTGAAAGACAACACCGTGCACAGCATGAAAGGAGGCAAGAAGTCCAGCAAGAAGTCTGCAGTAGGTCAGTGTCTTCTATTCTTCTAATAAACTTGGTGAATAATAAAAAAGGTAAAACTGCCAGTTCTAATCTGTTTAATTGACAGCTACAGTAATGAAAAGTTGTTGTTATTGATGTTGTTATTTAATGTCTCAGTTTGAAATTAAGTAATAGAACAAATAAACAATTGGTAAGTCAACCTTTTGACTTAAAGTAGCAATCTTGGCAGAAATAACAGCTGAACACACTAATTTTTAATGAAAACCAAATTCTTTTTGTAAAGTTTTTCCAAATACTGATGCAGAAGTTTCCACAAATGTGTTGCACTTCTAGGTTTCTTTGCTTTCACCCTTTTGTCCAGTTCATCTCATACCAGCTCGATGGGGTTTAAGTCTGGAGACTGTGCTGACCATTCCCTGATTTGAAGCCTTTACTTCTGAGGTAGTTCTAACATAGCCTGGAGGTATGTTGTGGGTCATTATCTAGCTGTAGGGTGAACCCCTGACTAACTCGGTGTATACTAGAGGGTATTGCATGGCTTCAACATTCTGTGGTAGTCTTTTTGGTGCAGGGTGCCAGGGTGCCTTTCACTCTTGAACTGGAGATTTCAGGAGTCCACTGGCAGTAAACCTCTTTTTTCATTCAGAAGATGGAGGTGTTCTACAACTTTTGACTGGTAACTTGAGTCTAGTTGTAAAAAAAGCTATTCGCTAAATAAAGTTTGCTTGATTTGGGCTTCAAATCTTTGAAAAGTATTTATGATTTTGTTTCAGATGCTTATAAGCTAATGATAACTTAGCATGTTGCATCAGTGTTTACTAAAACCTTCCAATTCCAGTTTTTGATTTGAAATGTATTTTTTTAGTAAACAGAACTGTTAATTTAATGATTTACTCCACCCTAAAATTACAATGTTGTCATTAATCACTTACCCATGTCGTTCCAAACCATTAAAGTACTTACTTAGTTGATCCAATTTGTGATATTCTGAATAAAATCTGAGAGGCTTGTGACTGCCAAGTAAAATGTGGTGCTGAATTGTTGAATAAAGTCATTATTTAGTTTTTTGTTCCATACAAAAAGTATTGTTGTTGCTTCATAAGGTTACGGTTGAACCACTGATGGCAGATGGATTATTAAGACAATGTTTTTCATATGTTAAATTGTGTTCTGATGATGAACAAAACTTGCACTGGTTTGGAACTACATGAGGGTAAGTAACTGAGAACTAAAATTTTCATTTTAGGGTGGAGTAACCCTGTAATGAAAATGGAGAAAGGGAGTCTCTTGAGTTGAGTCATGGTACATAACCCATATTGGCCAAACGGAGAAAAAAACTTATTGGCTTATACCAATTACTTTTAAGTGTTAACATTCTTAGCATTGGCAGAAGTGCTGGTGTTTGAGGTGCAAGCGTTTTGGCACTGTCTTCCAACAGTTGTTGGGAAAAAATATATAAATAAAATAATATATATATATATATCCAATATCAAAAGATAAGAAAAGTGCTGGAAATGTTGATCACTATACCTAACCCTAAACGTGTGGTTGTGTGCAGCTGTTTCTGGAGCCTTTTTTTTGTCTGGAATAAACTGACCCTGTATAAAACCAGTCATAATGATCACTTTTTTGAAAATGAGATTTATACATACTTTTTCCAAGTAAGCTTTCCATTGATGTATGGTTTGTTAGAATAGGACAATATTTGGTTGAGACAAAATTATTCGAAAATCTGGAATCTGAGGGTGCAAAAAACCCCAAAACAAATATACCCATGCTACTTATTGCTGGTTTTGTGGTTCAGTCTATTCCTTACCTCCATGCATCTTGAGTTTTAAATGCACCATGAGCCAAATGCTCTCATATTTTAAATGTTATAACAATTACCGTTTTACTTTTTTTTTTTCTCTCTTCCTGTTCTACTGATATTATGCCAAGTATTGACAGATCAGTAATAGACTCTCTTATTGTGGCTCCTTGTAAGATGTCATTTTTGAATGGACTCATTAGGACGTCTCTTCCATTTAATTCACGTTCCTGCCACAATTCACAAATTTTTACAAGCAGCAGACACTTTCCTTCATTTTCCTGCTGTAAAGACAGGATGAGGGAGCAGCAGGGCTGAATAATTGGCCCTATGTCTATGAGGCCGCTTAATTCAGGTCTACAAACCTATATAGGGCCCAACAGTCCTTCAAACACCTTACCAGGGGCACTGCAAGTGTGTATTGCTGGAAAGTAATGTGTTTCAGACACTTATGAGTATATAAATAATGTACTTCCAACACTGTACCAGAAGCCCGTAGGCAAAATTTAATGATTGAAATTGTTGTTTTTTCTATTAGTCAGTTATAGCAAAGTACAGTCACATGCCTCTTTATGGCTGGATTTGCAGTTAACAGCCGTCTCAGGGAATCTAAACATAAGGTTAAATCAAACAATGAATGCTTTGACAGTTTTTGATGGTTGCAGGGTTTGTGTTTTAGCAACATAGCTGAATTTTTTAAGTAAATGACGAATAAACGGTGCGCTTTCAATGGGAGGCATCAAAACAACCTGCCGTTTCTTCTCTTTGTCTTGTTAGGTGTTATTTATTGTGCTTTATTCATTCTCCATATTTTTGCGGAAAGCCCGTCTGGGAGAAGTGGTGATGGGGTTGGGGGGGAGGGGGGTGAATCTTGACGCGCTGTCCCACGGGAGCGACGCCGCTCCTGGCATCACACACTGTCAAAGCACTGAAGCATTTAACAGCTTTTCATGCGCAGATATGCCAGTTCCTTTAACCCCTCCATCTGAAAGGGATGAACAGACTTTGTTCCCCCCCTCCTTCACCAGATGTGGGAGTCTCAGCCCTTTGTACCCATCTTTTTCCATCCCTTGCTTTTCATCCCTCTCACTTTATGTCGTCTTTTTTTCCCCTCCACTTTTTCTTAGAGGTAATGGGGTGAGGGTTGGGCTCAGGAGACTGCCATACAGGTCAGCTGATCTGGAACAATGAGGAGTTTAAACCCTTACTATCACACCTCAGTGGATTTGTAGCAGACAGGATAAAGAACTGAAAAGGTGGAAGTGAGAGACAGATTGTATGTGTGTGTGTGTGTGTGTGTGTGTGAGAGAGAGAGAGAGAGAGAGAGAGAGAGAGAAAGAGCTGGCTGATGTTTGTATGTTCTTGCACATATACACATTACATGCTGTATTTGAAACTCACAGGCATTGAATATTTCACATATGTCATTTTTAATTCAGCCTAAAGAAAAGTATATACATTTCTGCGATGTGCTGCATTCTCAGTGGATACTTTTCTATAGTAATGCTTACAGAAAATCAATATTTTTTACTCACTTTTTATGTTAAAGCAACATTTTCGGTTCGTATAACATACAGTAGGGTCCTAACTCTGAGACTTCAGTGAAAATCTGGCATTCATTTTAATCTGGAAGGTTAAACAGAACATTTCAGTTTTTTTCTATTAAACCAATAAACATGAGTCACTATTAAAATGAGTCTGTGACACGTGAGAATGTGTAACAGTCTTTGAATCATCTCAAGTCATGCTGGGGAACATGTTTTTTTTTTATGTGGATGGAGTTGGTGCAGCTTTGGTTGGTGCTTTTGTTTTTAAAAATAGGCAAACCAAACACTATTGAAACATTTTGAAATGTTTTCACTTTAGCATTTTGATTTAGTTGTTGAAAAATTCAGTATGCAGTGACAATAAAATGCAATTCAGATACCATTTGCACTAGTGATATCAAAAATGTATGTATGTATGTAACATATTGTCAGATGAGATACATTTCTTTTAATGTGCAAGTGTGCACATATTCAATTATGTAGTCAGAAAACAAACAAAACAGGCACTGCTATACACTACTATAAATGTGTTCATAAACAGTGTTATTTTAAACATTCTATTCATCAAAGAAATATTAAGCAGCACGTTTTGAACAGTTGTAGGAAGGTTTTTTTCTGGTTTCTCTTTATTTCGATGTTTCCTTAAACGCATTCTGTTGACCGTAAGTAACACTGCACATACATAGCCACTGAATCCTCATTAAATTATTAGTAGAGTATTGGTAGATTGGTAGCATGGTTAGGGTTAGAATAAGTTGACACATACTTGCAAAGTTGCTAATACTCCCAGAGTTATCTGACATGTAGGTGCAAAGTTACTTATTGTTAAGAGAATGCTCAAAAGGAACCGCCAAAATAAAGAGTTACTCTTTTTCTTGAGAGAAATATGCACCAAATCAGCATATTAGAATGATTTATGAAGGGTGACGTGACAGTGGATACTGGAGTAACGACTGCTTCAGCTTGATCATCACAGATATAAATTACATTTTCAATTATGTTAAAATAGTCCCTAAACATTTGAACGGTACCTTAGTGCTAGTTTTTAAAAATTGACAGATAATCAAAATGATTTTCTACGGTTGTTTGTGGCTGTCACATATAATCATAACTTTTATTTAACCTGCAATATCGGTTGATTCAGAGATTTGTATTTATTTATTATATTTAGTCTTCTCCAGGGCATGATGTTTTGTTTATTCCCTGTAAATAAGTATCATAACGTGATTTACTGAAGTTGTTTACTTTCATTGTGGGTTCATTGTGTATTTCTCAGTAATCGTTCAAATATGTCAAGCAGTTCTGTTATACCTGCCACTGATTTTGTTTTAGTACATTTGACTAACCTGCACAACCTATGGCTGCGGAGCAGCAACGATTGCATGTAATCCTGCCAAAAATAAACAGAAGTGGAGACTCGCAAACCAGCTACTCCTCTCTATAACAAATTAATAAAGATATCAAAACCTGCCATTTTTTTTTTTTTTTTTACACCAAGAAGGGCCGCCCACCCCCTACTTCATCCCAGCTGGACTGTGCCTCTGGCATTGAAGGAGCCGTTTTAGTGTGTGTCAGTGGGAGCAGCTTATAATGCCGCCTGTCTCAGTGAGCAACGGGCTGCAACAGACAACCCACTGCACGCCACAGCAGCCAGACTCCCTCAGGCCGTCAGGGGGCTCCACATGTGGTCGGTTCAGGGCCCCGGGGCCCTGCCAACCACAGCACCACCAAGAGAGCACGTCCTGTTATGTGAGATGGACCGATCTTTCCATTTCCAGCTACGTGCTTTGGATTTTCTCTCTTGCAGCTCCTTCCCATATCGTGCGAAATGTAAACCAGTACATATAAAAACATCTCTAATCCCCAGAGCATCCACATCTATATGGATGCCTGTCTGTGACACTTGGCAGAGCCGTTGTCGTGCTGTCACTCACAGACGGCGGGGAGCTCCGTCTTAGATGTGGCTGGTGGATAAATTAGGCTTTTTTTTCTGAATGGGTAATGTTCTGGGTCAGGAACAGGAACGCCGCTGAACACCCGTTGTGTCCGTTTTAAGATTGGCCTCTCTCTCTTTTCTCACTTTTCTGCCAGAGAGGCCAATCAACACCAATACGAGAGAGAGAGGAAATGAAATCAGTGGCTAAATTGTTGCGTGATTGCCCATTCCCTAAAGATGCCGGGCATCATTTGGAGAAAAGCATTTAATAATTGCTTTTAGGGCCATGTCAGACACATGCAATTCCCTGCACTAATGGCCCAGCTAGGCAGAACATGGCCCCAAGGGTCAGAGCAGGACAAGCCAGCCAGCGAGAGCTGGAACTGCACGTCTCTGTTTGTGTGTGTGTAAGAGAGACAGAGGGAAGGAGAATGAAAGAAGAAATGAGGGAGCAGGCATGGAGGAGATGAAGTGGCAGCGAGTCTAACCCAAAGGGGAAATGCACTTCAGTGTGAGTTTAATACTCCAGGCCGGGGATTTGGCAACCTGCCACACAGCAATTGTTTACCTTTTTGCTCACTGGCTGCATCTGTTCTGTTTTGTAAACGGCACTAAACTATCTGCCCGTAAACACTGGAATCAATAACAACTGTTTGGGGATTTCCCAGCCTCCCCTACGATTCTTTCTTCTTTTTCTCTCTCCTTCTCTCTCTCTCGTTTTCTTTGTGCCATTTTTCACTGCCTCCCCCCTTCTAGTCAAAGCAAGTGTGATGTGAATAGTTTACAAAAGGCTTTTTATGCTGAAGAACACATTTGAAGAAAAACGATACGGCTTTGCAAGTAATTTCATTTATTATCAATCATTATTCTTGTCGACCATGCTTGATGTGCTGTAACTTTCATGGATTGTCGCTATACTCTTAAAAATAAATCTTTACTGGCATCCATGAAGAACCTTAAACAACCATGGAACCTTTCCATTGCACAAAATATTTGATATATTGGAAAATGTACTTCATACCAAAAAAAAAAATAAATGAAGAACCAGATTCATTCTGTCTTAATAAATTAAGTAACCTAATACAAATATGATTTCTTCTCAAGTATATTTTAATGAATACATTTATATATATATATATATATATATATATATATATATATATATATATATATATATATATATATATATATATATATATGCATTATAATTGTATTTAGTTCTGATCTCCTGCTGCTTTTAATAGATATTTCTCAAAGTCTTGAGCGATGTTCTGTTAAACACATCCGTTGTTCCATCTATCTGCTGTGCTTCCAGGCCTTCCTTCTTTTACTACATCTGCTATGAGTGCAATGCCCTTTTAACGACCCCAGCGAGGCCCTGACTCTCAGCTCTTTTCACAGTAAACGACACGTATCACTGCTCTCAACACCTTCAACACCTCCACCCCATCAGCGTGTTGTAATAACCCCCATTATGGCTTCAGTGGCTGGGCCATCCTCCCGCACAAGACTCCTAATGGTTAGCTATGAGAGAGGCCCTAATAAGCCGTTAATGGCGGGGTAATAAATAGTCCGACAATGGCTGGGTGGGAGGAAAAGACAAGATAGAATGACAGCGGAGCATTAAACAAAGGTGAGATGGGCGCTCTAAGTGTGAGTTAGTGGTTGGGGTGTAGAGGACGGGTGGGGTTCAAGGACACCTTTGAGAGGGATGGAGATGGATGGTGGATGTTTGGCAGGTGAAGTTTCGAAACATTTTGCAGTGTATGTAGAAGACGGTGTCGTGAATTGACCTGAAATAGAAAATGAACTTTTATTGTTGATGTGAGGATTTGGCTATAGGAAAGAAGAAATGTGTGTATTGAAGATCAATGCATTCATATGGTCATAACAGAGCTGCTGTAATTATGAGATGCTGACATTCAGAGCTGATCAGGCACATCTGTTGTTTCTCCTCGGTTTTATTTAGTCTGTTCTCAATTAAGGTATAGTGTGCCAAAATAATAATAAAAAAAGACAAGAAAAGAAAAATCGGTCATTATTTACTTACTCTTGTTCCAAACCAAAATTACTATAGAAAATCGAAGATGTTTGACAGAATGTTCAAGCTGCTCTATTTCATTGAGCACAGGTGATTTAATGTACTGTATAATGTCTAAATTGGAAAAAAAAAGAAAAAAAAAACAGTAAAATGAAAATAATAATAATAGACATTTGAAGCAGAATGGAATTGATTAAAGGTGCATTTAAATATGAATTTGCGGGGAAAATTTTTTTCCAAACAGATTCAAGTTGGCATGTAGATTCTCTCCTTTTTTTTAAAGTTATATTTATGGGCTTTTATGCCTTTATTGGATAGGACAGTTGTTCTTCATACATCACTACTCTATTGACAATGGGCATAAAATGTTGCTAATATGACACACTTTAAGTGATAAAATGTACATATGTGACTGGACTGTTTCTTTAAGAAAATGTTGGTGAGACTTTATTTTTCGGTTACACCTTTTAGTTGCTTATCAGCATGCATATTACTAGAATATTACTACCTTATTATACATGACCTTATTCTACACAAATAATAATACCAAATACCTAAGCTTAACAACTACCATACTAACTATTAATAAGCAGCAAATTAAGAATTTATTAAGGGAAGTCAAAATTAATAGATAACCTATTTTAAAGTGTTACTAAAATATAAACTGTGCAAAAAGAAGAGCAAGAAAACTGATTGCAGACCCCACTTATCCAGTTGACAGTTCTTTGCACTTCTGGACTCAGGTTGACGTTGCAGAGCACTGGGCACCAAAACATAAGTTGCCTCCAACAAGCCGTCTCCGTATCTGTTAACATAACCAGTCTTTTTAACAGCACAGTGTTCTCTAGGCCATTATGCAGTGAAGATGTTCATTATGTAAATATACATTTTCATTTACAGCGTTGGAATACGCTACACTCAATTTGCACACACCTGTACATAAGTGCTTTGTTTACACTCTCTATATGATTAATCATGTATATATATACATAATATATGCAAGTTCCTACAAATCCTAAGCCTGTGAAACAATTATTATTGTGGTAATTCCATTATGAATGCAGTTACACGCTTCATTAAGATGTTTGTTTTTAATCCCGGAGTAAATGGTTAAGGATACTCCTATACAGTAGGACTCGCGTTCAGTAAATTCCCAGTGCACATATGTTACTCGTGTGCTGCATGTGGCGCATAATGCACAGGTCTTATACATAATGCAGTATGTTTGGAGATATTTTACTGACAGGCTGATGTGCTTGTATGAGCGGGAGTGGATCTCAGTGGAGTGGATCTCCATGCATTCATGTAGCCGTTTTCCCAGTTCTGCCTCCCAATCTCCCTCTGGACCCTATTAATGAAGAGGCAAGATGCTGGTATGACATGCTCACCTGTGAAAAGATATGTGCACACACCTACAAACATGTATACATCACAAATGCATGAATTTATTCCAGGCACTCACTAACCCACCTCATGGGGTCAGTCTCTGCATCTCTATAATGTACCGGCTTGCGAAATTATAAAATGACACAAAACAAATGTATGTATGATCACCATATGTGTCTGATGAAGTGGAGAGAAATGAAAGAATAAGATTGTCATATTGTCGGCTTGATGATAACAAAGTGACAATATGGTGTTAGAATCCAGAGGCGATATTGTTGCAATTATTGGGGCTCCTTTCTTTTTATTTCTCCCCTCCCTCCTTCGCCTTCCCACTCAATCTTCCTGGAGCTTTCATAGCTGGGGCTAATGCCTTCCTGATCCACTCCCCAATGCCTTTTCTGTCAGAGGAAGTCATTTAAGAGCACACACAAAAGTATTTGTCGAAGTGTCTGAAAATACCGCAGCCCTCTTCTCCGCGGCCCATTCTTCAGGCCTAATGCGGAACATCCCCTGGGTGATGGCTTTGGCAGCTGCAGAAATGGGAGAGCCACGCTGGAGATGAGGGTCATCGGCGGGTTACAGGAGAAAGTTTGTGCCCAGCAATGTTTGACTGTAGATTTGAGGGGAAACTTTACGGCCTCTGTGGGATTGGTGTAGATTGCGAGGCCACGGTTCACAGCTCCCTGGTGTCAAATGCACATTCACAAAGTCTTTCGGTTTTTATTATTTTATTTATTTGAGAAACGTGCCATCTTGGATTGCAGTGTGTGTACGTGTATGTTTGAAATGGAAAAAAAAATGTGCTCAAAGTTACCTTCGATATCTTTTATCAGTCTGTGAAAATTGTACGAGTTTTATGTAACACAGTCATTTTATGTTAGAAATGAATATTAAATTGATCATGTAAAGGGTTGAAAACGGTTATGCTTAATATTTTTGTAGCATTTGTAATGTTTTTACAGTCACTTTTGATTAATTCATTTGTCCTTTATTGCTTAAAAATAGTCTTCATTTATTTCAAATAAAGACATAGGCCCGATTTCACAGACACGGCTTAGCCTAAGTTAGGGATAAGCCATTCTTCAATTAGCACATTAAAGTCATTTTTATAAAAGCACATTAGAAAAAAAATATTTCTGTGGTGTGCATCTTGAGGCAAAACAAAGGCACTTAGTGCAATGTTCTTTTAGTTGAAATAGCTCAGACTTACAATTTACAATCAAAAACTTACAATCTTTGTTTAGTGAAAATAGAGAATGCATTAAATGCTGTTTTTTTGGACTGAACTTCTGGACTGTTCTCTGTATTGATTTCAACTTTCTGAATCCATTACCCTAAAGAAAATGTCTCTGTGTAAAGTTCTGCACATCTTTAAAAACAGATTTGCATTTGACTCTTACTGTTTTATGCTGATTTGGTGCTGGTCAAGCTGTTAGCTTACAGGCCTAGCATAGCCATCCGAAATATATCTTTTAAATTTTTTTCAAAAAGTATTTTGTCTGAAGAAGTCTTGATGGGTAAACTAATTCACATGTATTTATAGCAGGTTATTTTATTTAAAGTAGCTATCAAATGAAGACCATCGCAAACAATCTTACAAGAAACAATAATATGTGCAGTAGATGCCTAGAATAAGCTAGCTAATGTAGAAAATGAAGAAAATACTAATTTATAGCTTTTATTTATGGCTGTAATGTAAGTGCAAGCTGAAGAGTTGTGTTTTCATCTATTTCTTGAAGTTTGTGATGGTCTCAAAAGAACGGGTGGTTGAAAGCTCCACCGCAGAAATATTCAGTTCTTTCCAGCAAAGACAACTGTCAAAATTTTTCCATGACTGACTCTTTTTTTTTTTGTGTGTCTGTTTACAGCTCCTCAGGATCCTTCCCAGAGTGGACGAAGCTTCAGCCTTACTTCCCATCAGCTCAGGTGCTTGACCCAGTTGACCAACACCTTTCTGGAGCTGGAACAAACTGTAGAGGACTTGGCAACCCATCTGGGTTTCCTTAATTGCGCTGGAGAATCAGTATGCAGCGGCAAAGGTAATAGTTCCACATACTAAAGCATACTAAAGTCAAATTTTTCAGATACAGACATAAAAATGTAAAATTTAAAGGGGTCGTATGACGTTCCTTTCTCTTTGGAGTGTTACAAGCTTTTAGTGCATGCATGAGATCCCTAAAGTTGCAAAGATTTAAAACCAAAGAGATATTCTTTATAAAAGTTGACCCGTCCACACTCCCCTGAAAAAAAGGCTTGTTTAAACATGCCACCACTAGCGGAGCAATTATTTTAGCTGTAATGTTGCTGCTGATGCCATGTTCTGGATCCGCCGCGTTTATTAACAATTCAATTTTAAGGAAAAATCTTGTTACACTGAAGGCTGGAGTAATGCTGAAAAATCAGTTTTGCTATTATAGAAATAAATATATTAAAATAGAGAATGTTTATTGTTTTTGTGTTTCATAAAATAAAATAAATAATTTAGGTTTGGAGTGACGTGAGGCTAAATAAATGACGGAATGTATTTTTGGTGATAGTATCCCTTTAAAAACTATAGTTCTTAATCTCATAATCAACAAAACAACCATAGTAAGGAAATGTCGCCCCAAAGCTACTGTGAAAACATATACATATCCAGATAAGTGGTTTATGTTGCTATCAGACCAAATGTGATATATGCCAGTCAACAAGATATATGGTTGTTGTTTTTTTTTCCCGATGAATATCAGCATAGTGTAAATAAATGGCAGCCGATCAAGATTTGTGACAACAGTCTGCTCCAAATCTGACATGTGAAATGATTTGTCACCGTGGGAGCGGAAAACCTCGAGCTATATTGTGCTCGACGGAGCCTTTAAATACGACAAGCTTCCAATTCCTGCGTATAATAGCGACATCTCTACAGGCAGCTTATGAGACCAGACTGGTGGCCTGTAGCGCTACCTTGTATACATATGCTTTTTTTAATGAGAGTTTTCTCGCCTTTCTTTACAGCTCTTTTACCGTTCTGTGTGTGCGTGTGTGTGTGTGTTTCTTTTTTGCATATAGAAACATGCTTCTACACACACAAATTGAGGAGGCAGGAAATTTCTTTTCATTTATTTTTTTCTGCTATGAAAGTGACTGGTGCGTATAGTAATTTCTGTAAAGGTTACATTAAAAAACAGGACAAGCAGAAAAGGGCTGGATTTACAGAGAAGTAAACAGCCTTTAAAGGGCAGTTATCCAAATCATTAATTCAGCCAATCAAACGACTTAATTACCAGAAATTCATCAGATGGGCTTAAAGGTCAAAAAGTGACATGCCGGCTGCTTCTCTCCTCCTTTGCCTGGCTCGACTCTCTCTCTTCTTCAACTAAATTGCCTCGCCCGGGGTCTCACTTCCGAAGCGTCTGATTAGAAAAATGTGGCCTTGATGCATGCACTTTTAATTTGCCCACAACAAGCACACACACACACACACACACACACACACACACACACACACACACACACACATTTATCCTCCCTATAACCCTTCCATGGATTAGCCCAGATATGGCCATAGCTATCAGGGGTTCAAATCAACTCCAAAGCCTCTGAATTTAACAAAGCTTACTGTTGCAATTACTGTGTCCGCTTTTCAGTTTTTTCCCCGTTTTATTGGGCGAATCACGTTGTTGTTTGTAGGTCGTCAACAGCGCAGAGGAGTTTAATATGTCGGCCTAGCTTGACCCTGGCACCGCACATATTGACTTATTTTCCGAGGCGCCATGTAGAGCGTGAATGCATATGCTAATATGCTAACGGAACATATGAGATATTCCTGCGTGAAATGTTTTAATGAGCTGGAAATTAGAGGATTTGGAGCACATTTCCTTTGGTAAAGCTGTAGTGACAGTTTACTGTAAATGCATTGTGTGTGTTTTTGCTTTTTCCATGCAGGGGTCCTGAAGAAGGTCAGGGATCATATGGAGGTGACGGCAGCAGAAAACAAAGCCGCTACTGATCTTGTGCTGCAGAGCACAAAGGTGATACACATCGCTTATTGAATCATGAATGGTGAAAGTACTGTAAAACACATTTTTCATTTTCATTTACACTCCACTTTTTTTTGGGAAATAGGCTCATTCTCCAACTCCCCCAGAGTAAATAAGCTGAGTTTTACAGTGTTTGTTTGAATCCATTCGGCTGATAGCACTTAAGTATCGGCCTAGAAAATCGCAACTTTTCATTTCCCACTGGCCTTAGTACACGATATAACAAGAGTCAAGTTTTAAATAGGAAAAATATTAAAACTCTTTGGTAATTTTTGAACACGACTGGTCTAATTGGATTCAATCATCTATGCTAAGCTATGCTAAAAGTGCTATTGCCAGACGCGGAGTTCAGCAAATTTTAAAATGGTAAAACTTATCAACTCTGGGGGAGTTGGAGAATGAGCCCATTTCCAAAAAAAGCGGAGTGTTCCTTTAAAAGAACCCTTATTAAATGTGTTGTCTGTATTGCTGTAAATCAGGGTTTTAGCAAACCTCTAACCTTAAATAATGTGGAAAAAATACTAGTAACCAAAAAATTTAAAAGCCTCCCATTTCATCCTTGCAACACTATATCATTAGTGAGTTTTGCACGAGGAAGAAGTGCTTCTGCTTGTAATTATACGTTATAACCTTATAATATCATTTTTAAATGCTTGTTTTGTTTCGAAACCATTAACATATATTGCCATATGACCCAAAACAATACTTACGATGCTTGTGTTTTCAGGTGGTGTGCCTTGAGTTTGGTTGGAGGGCTGCATTCAGAGAGCTTGTTCCTCAGATGGCTCATTGTGTGAAGGTGGTGCTGGATGATGTTTGCAGTAAGAACCTGCAGCAGGAGGAAGCCACACATGCATTGGGCTCCGCCAACATCCCCCTCACCCCTGTTACCCGTAGTCATGGCCCAGAAAGAGACTCTCCCAGGATGGTGGCCAAGGTAACATCGGTGGTTTATATATTAAATGAACAATCACATTTTATTATATGATAACAAACATGAAAATAGAAGTAAAATCATATCTAATTGCCATCTAATATTTAATATGCTTATTGTAGTGTGTTTGTGATTAATTTATGACTATTTTAAGAAACATGCTTTCAGATGGTTTATTGCAACATTTATACTTTTATAGCAAAATTATGGATTAGGATGCATATTCTCAGGAATGAAGGCAATTCAAAGCAGCTCACTAGGTTTTGGGGTTATAGAGGAAGGTATTTGTGATGCATTTGAAAATATTTCCTTCTCTTTTGAAATACTCCACTGGTTTACAGTGACATGACATGTCAGCTCGTCCTGAGCAGGCACCGTGGCTCCAGGAGCCTCTCTGGTCCTGTGGGTTTGCTCTGCGGCCCAGTGTTTTGCCTCATTTTATCCCTCATCACGGAGGTCCCCGTCTGAGACAAGCTCCACTCGCTGCAGCTCAGGCAGATTGATGAGCCATCACAGCCCCAAAGGACAGCCTCTGAGCTGGGATAGGATGCAGGTGTTTCGGCCCCTGCATGCCTACTGCGCCAGCTCTTTTTTTTCTTGTTAAAAACATAGATGTCATCGTTTTGTAACCTGCATTTCTCAACGAAACTTAAGCGAAGTTTTCAGTGCACACGCACACTTTCATTTTCAGTTCATATTGCACACTACCATTGAAAGGTTTTGGAGGAAAGGGTTACAAACTGGCTTTCTTTATTAATTAATTATTAGCTCTTTGAGGTCTTCTTATAATGTTATCAAGATTTTTACCAAAAAAAACCAAAAACAAACCATAACAGGCTTTTTCTGTCCGGACTTTAAAGTTGTGTACGTTTGACTGCCAACGTCCTAAAAAGATGGACGCTGCTATGATTTAGGTTAAAAGACATAACTACTTAATATAAAGCTAACTGTCTAACAAATAAAGCAATAGTGATTACATAAGAAAAACTGTTATTTACCTCTGTGTGTTGTGACATTACTGTTGGAATCCAGTGTAGTTTGCGCAGCGTTCTTTTAGTTTCAATCTTTCTGAAAATCCTGTGTTGAATTGTGACTTGTTTGTGAACAAATCCGCTGTAAAATTAAGTGAGCAAAAGACCGAGTTCTTACTGACTTGTTTACGCCGTTTGCACAAATCGGTGAGTGGGGCTAAAACAGGCAGCGATGTGGAAGCATTGTTGATCATCTTCTAAGGATGCACTGTTTATCCACACTATTACGTCGTAAAGTGGCACATTCCACAACTTGTCCATTTTGCAGATTGACTTTAGTATAAGCTGTTTTTAGACTGAAGAGAAACAACTACTTTCTACTTCAAACAAATGTTGCTGCTGAACCTTCTATTCAGGAAAGAATGTGTCAAGATTTTCAGGAAAATATTAAGCGACTATTTTAATCATCGACGATGATAATACAAAATGTTTTTTCAGTGAAAAAATGTAGAAGTTATAAAAAAGAAAACTCTAAAACGTGACATTGTCCTTCAGAAATTGATTAATATGCTGATTTTGAACACCATATTAGAATTATTTCTGAAGGATTGTGTGATGCTCAAGTAACTGCTGTAATTTGTCTTTAGCACAGGAACACATAAACTTTGAAACAAATTCATTCATTCATTTTTATTTGAACAGAGGAGACTTCAAACACCTTAAAATTCTGACTCCACACTTTTAAACGGTGTTGTATTTATACAGTAAATGCTTTTTAAGGGTTTTCATATTGCTGCTTTTTTTAGTCATTGTTTAATATTGACCTCTGACTGCAAACCTGTTTTAAACCTTTGTCCACAAAAAAAATCACATGGCCCCTACTCATGAAATTTAGACTGTCTGCTTTCATATCTGATTTCCATACCATTTCACTGATGCCACCACATGCTGCTGACACCCCAGGAACCACATCACTAACAAGTGTCAAAATTTGTTCACACTCAAGACCTGTACAACACATTTATGTGTAGGTCAATGCTTCAGAATGTGCAGCCCTCATTTCAAAGGTTAGCATGTGCATTTATTTGCATTCTCTGCTCCTCTGAGTGTCTCAAAACCCCTTCTTTTTGACACATGTCACCGCGGCCCATAAGTGAGCAGCGTTATGCTAGCCCAGGCCTGACTTAGCCAGAACGTAGTCAGTCCAGATGCATTACAGAGATCAATATTTCAGCCATTCATATTCATACATTCATGCTTTGTTTCGAACTCTCCGAGTCGCCAGACCTCCCGTCTGCATAATATTTCAGCGAACCATTTATCAACCTGAAACCGCCATCCAGCTATTGACCACCTTGTGTTGACGATCGTCCTTAACCCTGTGTGAGGAGAAGGATTTAGCACTGTTCAAAGAAGTCCACTGCAGAGTTGAGCTCTTAAATGTTTTAAAGCTTTGCTGAGAAATAACCTTGCGGTGGCTGTCCTATTGGAATCCATATCTTTGATCTGCTCTAGTTAAGGGTTCTCCGAACCGGAGCAGCAGGCTTTAGAAAGCCATAAATCTCACCGACACCTCTCGGGTCCTCATCACCTTGAATTGGGGTGAATCTTTGCATTCTCGCCCACATCTCTCTCACACTTCCTGCTAAGCTTATAACAACAACACTCAGCCTGTTATCGACTCACTGTCCAGTCGTCCGTTTATTTCAAGACCTGTTCAGCCTGTAGGGGCTTCCAGTTTAGCGAGGTCTCTTAGGATGCTTTTGTGATGTCAAAAGCAGCACTGGTACAAAAAGGTAACAGTTATCATATTAGTATTACTAGTATTAGTAGTAAAGAATGTCAAATATTTATGGGATATTAATACAAACACTGTTTGGATTTAAGTGATGTGATCTGTCAGGAAGTGTCAGGTGTCAGGTTTTTTTTGTCTTGGTCCTTAGGCCTGCCACTGACTATTATGATGTTAATATTACAAAAGAATATAAAACAATAGTAGAAAAAATGGAAATCCTGTGCTTTTTTTTAAGATTTACTGTTGTTCATGTTTTTTTTTTTCCTTTTTTTGTAATTATTGTAACTTGGAAATTGTTTACTTCATAAATACTATGTAATTTAGTTAGCATATTCAATACTTATTATTATAGTTTATTGTAATTTATTAATCATGAAATGATTATTATTTCATCAAATTATACTAATAAAAAAATATTACACTTATATTTGCTATGATGATTTTATAATTTAATGATAATTAGTTCCTCAAATACCTCAGATATTACATTTACTTAATTGATAAATGTATGGAATATGTCACGGTTTTATTTTTAATTTATAGTTATAGCTTAGTAAAATTAATAACTTATAGTCAGTAAATATAAAAAATAAATATATATATTAAATTATATATAAAATTATATATAACAAAAAACTAATACATAAATGTAAAAACATATATATATATATATATATATATATATATATATATATATATATATATATATATATATATATATATATTTTACATTTATGAATTAGTTTTTTTGTTTTTATATATGCATAATATATATACACTCATTAATCATGATTAATCATTTGACAGCATTGATTATATTATGATTATGAAGCTGTATTTAGTTGCCAGCAGTATTGTATTTTTATAAAACTTATTAAAATTGACTACATAAAAACAAACAATCTAGTTTTTGTCTAGTTAATATAATAACAAACTATAATAATTTAATTTTTTTAATATAAAGTATTATAACTTTTATTATATTTTAACTATTTTAACAAACATAATATATATTGTAACTTTTTAAAGGAGTCATATGATGCGATTTCAAGCTGTCCTTTCTCTTTGGACTGTTACAATCTGATAGGTAATGCTGAAGATAACATAGATAAGACCTCTAAAGTTGCAAAGTTTCAAAACCAAAGATATGTTTGAAAGTTATGCTTTCAAAAAGAGGACTTAATCAGAAATCAGTAGTTATTTACAACAATGTTCCAGAACAGTTCAACCCAAATATTAGAGTGTGGTCAGCTCATCTACGGAGGACTATTTGCTGGGAGCAGCGTATGCTGGCTCTCCGCAAACTATAAAGTTTAGCAATTCTAGCTCTGCAAGGACAGTCTGGCACTTCTGACTCACAATCTTTAACTAAGTTACATTTTCTTATTAAAAGAACCTGCTATTTACTATTCAAATGCAAGCTTTGAGAATTGAAGGGTATTCAATTATATACGCTTTTGGTATTCAGCCAATCACAGCACACTGGATAGCTGCCCAATCAGAGCACACCTAACTTTTTAAAAATGATGAGCTTTGTACAAATAGAGCTTTCAGTAGGAGGGGCTAGGAGAAACAGTAATGTACAGTATGTGGAAAATAAAGTGTTTTAAACCATATAAACACAGTGCATTACACCAAATGAACAAAATAATGATCGTTTTAAGAACATCATATGACATCATATTATTTGTACTGGTAGTGCTAATTAAATATAGTTCATAATAGTCCTGCTGTGCTGCATCTCTGTGCCTGAACATAGTGAAACAGCAGGCTGTGTAATGCAGATGCTGAAGTTTAGTGGATAAGTATGAAGTACCTCTCTCTTGCCTGTGCTTGATTGATAGACCTGCTATCGGGAAAGTTTCCATTTAACATGTGCTGGGTTTTTTCGTCCATGTTCGCCGAGGCCTTGGGACACAGCAACTCCCTGTGGAAGGGGGAAAGGGTGGAGTGCAGGGAGATATATACAATGCACACGTATATTTTACTGCTCTCGAATCGGCCGGCATCGTAACTCATTTCTATAGGTATATAAATTTGACAGTGAACCCAGCACATGCGTCTGGCTCTTCAGCATGCCCAGATTCGCCGCAGTCACTGCTAATCTGCATTGAACACGTGTGGCTGGAAGGAGGGATGGAGAAAGGGAGAAATGGAAGTGCTAGATGGGGATAGATCCACAATGATGTCTTCATTTGTCAAGGGTAGGAGAAATATAGGTGGAGGAAGTTTGGTGTATGTTCTGTTCCAGGGCTGCCTCTTTTTGGCAATAACCCTTAGGGGTCTTCCTTTCAAGCTGCGTGCCTCCTGAGGCAATGTAAGGCAGATGTAACAGGCACACACACTTTCGTAATCATTTTGAAGAGAAAATACCACTGCTGATTCCCTGTTTCCTCCAGGACAAATGTGGAAAAATGAGATAAGTGTTGCTTCTCTCTTCAGGCGCCACAGGAGGGGAACTGCAGGTATTTGAATCAGAAAATGGCCCTGAATGTCTCACACAGTCGTATCGGCATGGATGATTTGGTTATTCTACTACAATAAATGCTAGTCCATTCGCATATGGTAGAGCTGTGTGAGCTGCTGAAATGCAATTTCGCTCCTCTAAAAGGGAAGCTTGAGTGTTGTATGATAAAGAATTTCTTACTGTATAGAGATGAATGCTTTTTGTTGGTATAAGACGGAAAGGATGGCGTACATGAGAGTTCTTTCACAGCAACTATCTGCAGATAATTCTACCAAATTCTCGTGATAGTAAGGAAGCCTGTCTAGTGTGGATAACAGTATGGTTGCACCAAAGAAGTTCTTTACCTTTAAAAATATGTCTATCAGTGTTGGAGATGAATCCTGACATGTTGTTTATGTGCTCCAGTATGTTACACTGTACAAATTAAATAGATTTAACAAAAGTTACTATGAAAAATGGCAGCTGTGGTTGCTATAATTGTGGCGTAAAAAATCCAGTAGCAATGTTTTAGGGTTTTGCGGATTTAACTTAGATCTACAATTAAAAGCCATATTTATTTTACGGATGTTAACCAGCTTTTTGAAGTTCTGAAATCTGTTTTGTACCTACACTGATCAACATCAACATCACATGATGAACCAAAGCTTATCACAAGCAGTTTTTTTTCACAAGCTGAGAAGGCTAATACTAATATAAAAGGTGCACATTGTCATTCACACAAACACTAAACACCCTCTTGGTGTATTTCATTAAACTGAAATATACAATAAACATTAATTAAGCAACAATATTACCTCACGAGAAACATAATTATATCAAAGGAAAAACTTCCAATTTTAAATTGAGCGCAGGGAATTCTGGAAACTTCAATGTTTTTGTCCTTGTAAATATCGCATTCTTTTTTTTACTTCCAAAAGCAGTATTTAAGCATAAAATTGTCTGAAATATCTATGAAAGTTTTTCTGTTTCTCTATATATACTGTTTACCATTTAACAGGTTTTTACAATAAAAATCACAGTCATTTTTTACAGTATATGTGTCAGACTTGTGTTCCCTCGCCCTGTGTTTTGTTCCCCACGCGTGTGCCCATATTTGGTTTTCTGATTCGTATTTTGTCATTTGTATGTTCATTGAGTTCCATGTATGTGATTATTATCTAGTTAAGTCCTCATTGTTTGCTATACTTAACCCTGTGTGTCTAGTGTCCTGCGTCGGTTGTTAAATGCCTTTCTGTCCCTGTGTTCCTGAGTTTGCGATGTGCTGTAATCCTTTGGATTATATTAAAGACCGCTGAAGTTTGGTCTATGTTTCCTCGTTCTTAAGCTGCAGCAAAGTGTGAAAGTATGTTATGGTGTCATTTTTATTTTTTTTTTTTTCGAGGAAACCTGGCCCATAATGTAATATAACAGAAATCAGTGCATATTTGATGTGCTTAAGTGTTTTTATTATTGTAAAATATTGTGAGGACAAAAGAATGAAATAAAATGAAGGATAAATTTATTATCAAGTGTTGATTATCTATAAAAACACGTTCTAAAAGCTTCACGTTTTCACTTTATTTCCAGTTCTGCGCAGATGTTGTGGAGCAGATGGATGCTTTTCTCCCTCTTGCTGTGGCGTTTAGAGAGAACGGCCTACTGCCCGTGTGCTCCAGCTATGTGGAGGTGTGTGGCCAGGTGACTAATTTCCTGCTGACCAGACTGGAGGAGAGGGCAGGGGAAGTGCCGGCCTCAGCTCCCTTCAAGAACATGCCTATTCTGATGGCCACTAGTGTCTACATCTACCAGACACTCGCACGCTATGAAAGTCAGCTCAGAGACTCCACGCGCATGTGAGTTACACTCTATAAAACTCCAAACTATTGTATGTCCAATATACACCATACAATGTATGAACTACAGCTAGATCAAGTATAAATGCACTGTATAAAAATCTGTATAGTTTACCCCAAAATTATTGGCACATTATGTCGTTGTTTACTCTCATTAGTCTTATTCCAAACCTTTCATTTCTTCTGTGAAATATTTCTTTCTTCTGTGGAACACAGATAAAGGTATTTTGAAGAATCAAGGTAACCAGCCAGTTTTGTATATCCTGCTGACTTTTTTCCAATGTAAAAGCAATGGTCCCTCTTTATATTAAATGTTCTTAACTGCTATGTACTTACTTCCAAAAAAAGTACAGTGTACTTATTGCGTCCATACTGTATTGCAGAAAAAAATACAGGTAAGGTTAGAGACAGGTTTAGTAGTATGGGTAGGTTTAAGGGTGGGCTAAGGTGTAAGGGATGGGGTCAACAGATGTAATTACATGCAGTAAGTGCGTTGTATCAAATAATTAATTAAATGTAAATAGTACTTACAGACACTTAATATAAAGTGCTAACAAAGCAAGAGCTGAGACCTTTAATCAAGCAAATTTACAGTGAAATTGTCGTCACAGCAAAAAATAAATTAATACAAAATAAATAGAAGCACAGATGTTTAGAATTATTGTTTATTTGTTAAGTAATTGTTATATATATATATATATATATATATATATATATATATAAAATATTATGCACTTATTCACAATATAAAATATAAAATATTAAAACTTAAATAGTTATTACAGAAAAAATTTGCCACAATATTAGGATATTAATTTAAGTTTTCCTTTTAATTTTATTTTACACAATTTCTTATTTGCATGCATTTGCATTTTCAAGATCATAAACACCTGATACTGGTTTTAATGTGTGACTCAAAGACATTCATCAGTGATTCAAAAGCTGTACCCTATTTCCACCTTTTTTCTGTAGTGGATGTGATGCAAGGAATGACAATGAAGCCTAACTCTCTATGGTGTGGTACCCCTGATTTAATAAATAACTCCAAATCTCTCCATGGATGATAAAAATACGAAACAATATAAAACAGTATATAAAAAAAAATCTCCGCTTGACCTGTACATTTGTACATAAAACGAAAAGTGTTTGGAGAGGGTGAGCATTGCTAAAGTTCACCGATTTATAGTACACTTTGTCAAGCCCAGGTTTCCTTGGCCAGGCAGCCTGTCAGATGGATGCCAGATTTACTAAAATGCTGTAATTGGATTGTAAAGAACCAGAGTGAGATGTATGTGAGCTGGGGTGCTCTGACAGAACTATTCGCCTGTGTATTTGCAAGGTTAAAGCCAAGAATGAGCGACAGAAAGAGAGAGAGAGAGAGACACACACACAGAAAAAAAGGTATCAGACTGTATGTGTGGCCTTGTACTTGAAAAGAGGGAGTGAGAAAATATTAGGGGGGGAAGAAAAAGGTGTTGAATGATTGACAGGTAATAATAGAAGCCATTTGCTGATATTAATCACTTAGTGGCTCTTTGACCTGTAAACTACACCCCTTTTGCCTTAAACCAGGCCTTGTGTCTTTGATGTCTCCAACCTCAGGCCTCTAACTCTGCTGCCCATTCAGAGAAGCCAGGATGTGATGGCAGCCCTGCACGATCACCTGACCAGCTACTGCGTCCATGTGTGTGCCTCTAGTATACTACAGGATGCCGAGAGCCACTACTGGAGTGACCCCAACCCGTTTTACGAGGTACAGATGGCTGTAGCTTTTCTGGCAATATTTCAATAATAGCTCATGTTACTTGGAACCCTGTTGAAGGCATTTCTTTAGGGTTGGGTTAGGTTATTGGAAGACAAAACATCCTTTACCTCTATACTGTGCTCAAGGACAAAGCTGTGGTTAAATCACACAGCATATTCACATTCAAATCATAAGTGTATCTGTATTGAAATGCCGTGACATTGGTTAATAAATGATACATTGTGTTATTGTATTCTTAAGTAGGCTCCCTCTTAAATTCTTGGATTTGCATGCTGCTGCTGCACGTTGTCCTTGACTATTTAGTTGACTTCTCTCAGGCTGTCATAAAAGGAGTCAGGTGTGTACATACAGCCTCAGCGCTGCCATACTAAAGAGAATTTTTATAAAGCATTCAAAACATCTCACATATTTAAAATGCTCGAGTATGCTGGATACATTTGTAACCAATCACAAATGTCCCAGTCTTAGCCAGCCTGACAAATTGAATAAAATCAGTATGTGTTCATCTAAAATAATCTTGTCATTCTTTCCTTCCTTTTCATTTATTTGTCTTTAAATACACAATTATTGCTAGACAAGCCAATATATTGAATATATTGTATATATATTATTGTATTATATTGTATTATATTATTGTATATATATATTATTATTATATATATTGTATAAAAATATATATATTTTTTTATATATATATTTTTTTTTTATTTTTAAGCAATGTATAGTTTAGCATTGTTAATGTTGTTATGCTTTTTCAATAGTTTAGTTTTGTTTTTGTGATCAGTGAAAGACAAAGGATTATTTGGCAAAGCGGTTTTAAAACTAAAACTGTTTTTTGTATTGAATTAGTATCTTAATTTGTCTTCTTTTGTTTAAACTGTCTATTTTAATCAACATTTTTAATCGCAGGTTTAATTTGACGGCTTGCTTGTTTGCATCACAATCCAATCTAATTGGATTTCAATTAAATTAACTACATTTTATTAATAAAATGTTTTAGATATAAAAATAAAACATAAGCAAATAGTGGGTAAATTCTGCAATTTGTGCACGTGTTAAAATTGGAAATATGTACAAAATTTTTCAGTTTTGACTTTATTTGCTGCATTTGTTGATAAATTAAAGTAAAAAATATCGTTTATTAAAATTAAAAACTTTTTCATACCAAATAAGAAACATTTATATTTACAATAAATAGCATAAGGATATCAATCTGGAAAAGTAATTTTAGGTGGATTGCTAGTTCTAAAGGTTTTCTAACTATATCATTCTCATAATGACCCTTCCTCTAGCGTTTTTCAACGGGGCTTGAGTCGCCCCAAGGCAGAGTTAGACTCAGCCATCTGTTTGTTGAAGAGTGTAGCCCTAACCTTACCTCCATTAAGATATCTGCGCGCACATAAGCTCTCTCACGGATACATCCGCCGGTTGCGGGGCTGAGGGGCAGACTGGCCTGCTGTGTGCAGGTGTGCGGCTGTTGACCTGTATCCCCTCTTCCCCCACCTCTCTTTTGCCTTCTTCCATTCACCCCTCCAGTTCACTTCCTCCTGAGCAAATGCCAAAGGGCCAAGCGCTTCCAGAGGCCCAGTCGCTAGCATTAAATCCCTGGGTCCGGACGTGTGGTCATGGCCCTGTGTGTCTCTTTCTATGGCTGACTTAGCCCTGGCTCACTGGTGGACCACGTCCCAGCTCTCATTAGGAGATGTAGTACATGGTTGTTAATAATCTCTCTTTGGTCACACTGTGAACTTCTAATGCTGCTTCCTCTTAGCCTGAAAGTAATTAGCCTCTTAGGAAACAAGGGTCTCTTGTCCTTTTTATCATTTTCGCCTTTTCGGAATTGTTTCTAATTTTTGCTTCTCGGTTTGAGCTGTTTAGCATGTACAGGATCACAATATATTAAAGCATTTCAGCAACGGGAGTCTGACTCTTTAGATCAGCTGTTCCTTTCTTGTTATGCACAAAATGTTTATATAGTGTCATACTTTAAAATACAGTAAAAGTGCATACATAACTTTATAATACGATTAAGTGGTTAATAGGCAGTTTTTAATGTAAACGTTGTTATTTACATAATGAATTTTAATTTATATAACAAAAAATAAACAAAGTGCATACTTCCAGAAATATATATATATATATATATATATATATATATATATATATATATATATATATATATATATATGTGTGTGTGTGTGTGTCTGTATATATGTATTTTTAAAAGCCAAATATTTAACATGTAGTTTTTATAATAATATTTTTCTTTATTTGTGTTTATACTTAAAACATAGCTGCCTTTATATTTTGTAAGAGGGTCTCCTGCAGGAGGATTAAACCTGTTTTAAGATGAAACAACCCAGCTAACAACACAAAACATCACATAATTCATCAAATCTGTTGTTTATACTTGCCCGTATTTATGCTGTTTATCCCCGGCCAAAAATGATATCACTTTTCTGGAGGATAATGTCAATGGCTTTTGTTATTTAAAGGGATATTGCAAAAGACTAACAGGATGGAAAGTGAAATTAAGGACACAGGAAAAACCTATAAAACCTAATTTAGGAAATACCTATAAAACTGATATTTCAAAGAAGTTTTGTTTGATCCATGGTTAAGAAAAAATGCAGAAACATCTGGAAACTTGCTTAATGAATTGAGATTTTTTCATGTTTAAAGATTTTGCCGGTTAAAAAAAAGCATCATCTGCCCTAAATTTTAATAAAACACTTCACCTAATTGTGATATTGTGCAGTACAAATAACCCACACAAATGTGCACAATAATACACAGAGTTATGTGTTAAAATGATGATATTTAATCCAATAAATAATGTCACACGTGATGAGACTTGAAATGTACTGCGTAGCAGGAATGACCTGGTCAGTGCGTGTATGTCTGGTTAATGTTCAGTGCACCAATGATTGAATATCCAGATTGCAACTTCAAAGTATCCATGTGCTCCCTCTCTCTGTGGTAATGAGGGGTCCAGGTGCAGCGTGCAGGTGGCATGACCATGAAGGTCTAGAGGAAGACTGTCTGGAAGACCTTCTGTCTTTTTATTTCTCTTCTATTCTGTATATATTTGCCATGATATCATCATCATCATATCCTTACTAGTCGTTCTTTGTCTCTTTTTTTTTTTTTTTAGGGTGAAAGGTGTTCTTTCTCCATCCAGATGTGGCACTATTTTCTCGCAGGCCTGCGCAGTGACCTTTGGGGTGCAGTTGCCCCCTTGCAGGCCCGGCAGACCCTGGCCCAGGTGCTGTATGAGACCCTGGAGGTCTTAGTTCAGAGGTACTCAAGAGCGCGACCTTCCTACAAAAGACTCTCCCAAATCAGGTAGATAGTTTGAAAATCTGCCACATTTTTGCATTAGTGCTTTTGCTACAGTACTTTTTAAATTGTGTGGACTAGGAATGGCAAAAGTCTTTCCACCATTATATTACTACCATACCATTTCTTATCATTTTGTCTGTTCTGCAATTTTATTTACTTTATTATGTGTTTGTTTTGTTCCTCTATACAACCTTATGTATATATATGTATATGTGTGTGTGTGTGTGTGTGTGTGTTAGTGCTGCCAAACGATTAATTGTGATAAATCACAATTTACATATGTATGTGTGCTGTGTATATTTATTATATACATACAAACAGATATGTCTATTTTTCAGTGAAATATGCCACGTTTATATATTAAATATGTTTATTTATAATATAAATTATATGAATATATGAACTAACTTTTATTTTGGATGCGATTAATTGTGTTTAATCATTTGACTGCACTAATATGTGTGTGTGTGTGTGTGTGTGTGTGTGTGTGTGTGTGTGTGTGTGTGTGTGTGTGTGTGTGTGTGTGCCTGTGTGTAATATGTATTAATACTAATAATAATTATACATAGACTTTCCAAATCTTGTATTTTAGATTATCTATCGTGAAAAACATTCATTCCCACTATTTTTGACAAATGGGGCTGGTTCTACATAACGATTGGCTCACAATTTCCATCCCTAACGAAGTAAAAAAGAGCTTTTGAACATGCTGGATTTTGGCTGGTTGAGTATGGTTGTAGCCAACAACTTGAACTGTTTTATGTAGCGTTCATGTGCATTGGATTGTTGCGTTGTGGAGATGCGTCATGCAGGAAATGGCCATGCATGGTTAAAGTCACCGTCTGCATCTTGTGGTCAGCGGTCACACTCAAGCACATTCTAACAGAGAGCAGTCATCCATGCTGTCTGATTGAATGATCTTACCGTATTTCTGCTGCACTGAGAAGCACAAGCCCACCTACTATCAGGAACCTCAGGCTTAGCAGACAGTGTTGAATGCTTTAGTGATTATGCCGGTGTTCGGCCCGGGGGTCAAAGCAGATCTCCAGATTTGTAAAACAGTCATTCTTTGTTAGCACATGGCCCTGCCTCAGCGCCTGGCGGAGGGCCCGATTCTTTCATGCTAGACCGGGTCCAACCGCCCAGGCCTTGTGCGTAGCATTAACACATACTTAAAGTGGTTAAAGATGCCACAAGAGCACGCTTCCCCTCCACTCCAGGACTGATGAGAAAGAGCAGATCGCTCAGGGCCGCAGGGAAGGAATGAATAGTGGGACCGGTTTTTGTTTCAGCAGATGAGCTTTGCTGCAAGGACACCCGGTTATGAGCTCTTCGGTGCTGGCTGAGCTCAGGGTCTGCCAAGCAGATGGGCTCTGCCTCCGCTCCCTTCTCTTTTTCTGATATCTGGTGAAAGGGGAACTTTCTCTGTGCTATAAAGCAGAACTTGGTGGTAGGTGATGAAAAGCTGAGTTTGATAGGGAAACCAAAGTGGGTAGCATGACCTCTCTGGATGCTGAGAGACAGAACAGAAGTACACACATTCGGTGGTTTGAACTGAGTCGGAGTTAATGATAAGGGTGTAATTGAAAGTAGATGCATGATATAGTAGTGGTTAATATTGGATATGCAATCAGTTCATAAGTTTTTTTTTATTTTGTACTTCAGCGAGTCTGCCTAAATTCAAATGTAACAGTAACTATTGTACACTGAATGTGGTTTATTTTGGAGGGTGCTGAATTAATATATTAAAATATTATTTTTGAATCACTAAATTTATGATCACAAAATACTGTAATGCTGTAAGGTTAGGGCTTAGTATATACTTCAGCATTATTTAGGCGATCATCACAGAAACACATTTGACTTCTTCCTAGAAAATATCTGTTAGGGCACAGTTACAGTGCAGTGAGTTATTCCTAATATGCGGTGTCTCATTGCCTCCTCCAGGACTGATATTACAGCCATTTTGCTGTGTGTGGAGCATCTTATGTGGAGTTTGTGTGACTCTGTGGAGGAGTTGCTAAGGCCTGATGCAGCTTGTGGATCTTGGATGTGGTCCATACACAGCCTGTGTAATCAGCTGCTGACCGTACTGATCGTCCTTACATCACCTCTAGCAGAGCTGCACGGGTAACATGAGTCAGAAAAAACTTGTTAGATTATTGTGACTTAAAGAAGCAAGATCAGCACATTGATCAAAATGCATTCCCGCTCTCTCTCTCTCTCTATATATATTACTTTTTTGTTCTCTAGGGTTTTTCAAGTAGGCTGTGGTGAAGGAGGCAGCAGAACTGCAAAGTTTCCAGAGGAAATGAACAGTCATGAAACAAAGTGGCTGATTGTTATCAACCCAAAACTGTTCACAGAGGAGCTGCTGAGGTACTGATGGAACTAAGATTGCACATACGCTATTTGAACTGTACAATTGAGCTGGAGTATGCATTCTTTGTTTTTTTGTTTTTTTAATTTTACTGACAATACTTCATATGAACATACAATGTGGGTCTTCAGTAATTCCTAAGTGTACTTAGGAATAGTGATGATTTAACTAAAATATATCTAAATTAGTGCTTAATCGCGATCAATCACATTCAAAATAAACATTTATGTTTACATAATATGTGGGTATATATTTATTATGGAGTATAATAAGATAATCTAGGGCTGTTACCAGTCATATGAAATCAATATCTTTAAAATCGGTCTTTCCACTGCAGAAAAGCAGAAGAACCAGAAGTGACTGGAGCAGCATTCAGATGCATTAATGATGGTTCAATGTAGCTGAAATATAGCACGAATGCATTTACACTATATGCAAAAATAATACCAGCATAATGTTGTGCGCTTGGTGTTTTATATATATACTGTGAAACTAAACCACCAGTAGGTGGCAGCATCTTTAATGACTCATCTTAATTAATGAGTCGTTGAAGCCTTCAAACGATTTGTTCAGATGGCAGATTCATTCAAGAATGAAGCAAGTGCCTTATGAATGGATCACTGAATCATTGATTCAAAATTCAAAAACGCGAATCATTCATTAATTAAAACACTGCGTGCTGCATATGTGCGACTGTTCTGCTTAGTTAACTATCATTAACTATCATTATCGGACGAGTAAGTAAAATTCTCTTCTTTAACTTGTCTCTTCAAAAAATCTACTTGTCTCAGACTAGCCTTAATGTCGAGTTCTGTATAAAATTCAACTCGCCGGAGTGGCTAGTGGGAGGGACTATGTTACCCGCCACAGCAGATTTTTTCAGAAATATATACATGCATGTGTGTGTATTTATATAAACATAATAAATATACACATGACTTTTTTTGAGATTAATCGTTTGATATATAGCTTTTTAATAAATACTTTAAGATCATAGGTACCATAGTCATTTCTAAGTAATTATTCTATTACATTCATAAATTAATAAAGGGCCTTAGATAGTTTTAGTAGTCTAAATAATATGCTATTAATAAAGCTCAAAATAAATAAATTATAGAAGAAATCTATTTTTTTAAATGCTGTTTTTAAAAAACATGACATTTAATTGAAATTGACACTTTAGTTACTTTGTGTATTTTTGTGAGTTTTTGTTTTGTTTGACAGTAGACAAATAAAAAAAATAGTAATAATGTTAAGAATACAAAAAATAATCCTTCTCTGTAAAATGTCACGTTCAAAAAGCATTCCAATCTGATTACACAAAAATTATAATAATAATTATAATAATAAAATTAAAAAAACATCACCAGTGTGCTCCATACCTTTACTACAGAGCCCATTTATTCAAGTTTTATTGCAAGAAAAACACATAACTCGCACAATACAGTTAGCTGTTGCAGCTCACCCAAATGAGTCTAGCACGGCCTTTCAGTTTTCGTTCAAGTGTTAGATGCACACAAACACAGTTAATACATTACTGCAGCCACCAGACCCCCAGACTCACGGCCCTAATGCAGGCCAGATGCAGATGCCATAGTTAGTCATGCTGTTTATGCTGACATGCGCTGCAGGTCTTCAGTCCGGGTGTGAAAGGCTGAAACGGAGCCTTTAGGAGGACTGTAAAGCCAGGCAGAATGTCAGGCACGTCTCACATCACCCTCCTCGAGCCCCCCAGCACAGCTCCAGACTCCCACTCCGGTGTGATATCATCGCGTGTCCCGCTTACACAAATCAGCGGTCGTCAGCCCCACCGGCACCGCTTCCATGAAGTCGCAGGGATTTAAATTAGTGCGTTTTTATTGCCTGCTCCATTTTTATTTATTTATTTAGCCTCGCTGTGTTCAAGACTCCCCGAGGGTCTCGCGGTGAGGGCCCCACCAGAGCTAAGAGGCCAGACACCAAAATCAAACTCTTCTCCTCACTCAAACACTCCAACCAACTGACAGTTTGGATTATTAAATAAAAAAGTAATAAAAGAGACAAGAAATATCAATAAATCAGGGAGCAATAGGGACAAGGAGGAGACTTTTTTTTAGTTACATGAGTGTAAGATCAAGATACGGTGAAACCTGACCTCATGGTGTAGCTTACAGATTTATCAGCACTGTTAAAGTGGAATATCGGCTGGATTACTGGCCCTTTGACATGACAAAGCTGTTGCTAACTAAAGCCTAATGTTCTCCTGTTGCAGAACTCACCCTGCCTCATTTTTTCTTCATGAATTTCAAAGTTGCTCTTCACCCAAGCTCAGAAATAAATGATGATATTTAGTGCTATTTGATTTGGGTTTTTTGCATGACATTCTTATTTTTCTTACCCTTTTAGAAGAATGTGCATGAATGCTAACTAAGACTCATAACCATTGCTAACTGTATGAACTATTGACTTTTTTGATATATTTATTTCATAATACATGTATTATGTTGGCTGATTAACTTGTGAACACTTGTGACCGCACTTTAATATATATTACAGTATATATAATATAAAATTTAAAATTCTTTACTCCACTCAGTCTCTCTGAGTTTTAACAAAAATAATTTATTATTATTATTATTATTATTATTATTATTATTATTATTGATAGTAATACTAATTTATTTATTTATTTATTTATTTATATGAAATAGCAAAAATAATGTGGTTTGGTTAAGGTATGTCGTAATTGATCGAAGTCAATCATATAATCATATAATTATGCATATGTTTTAAACTTTACTATTTGGATTTGTGTGCTTTTTTCAGTGGCCATCCGAACAACTGGCACGTTGTTAAACAACACACATTCAATCCATGGAACAGTGTACTTTTATCCCGTCTTGTTTTTATTCTTGTCAAAGATTAAACATGTCATTACAGTAAGGTCTAGGGTTTTCTGTGTGCGAGTGCTGGTTGAGCACAATAAAGATCACATGACATTGGATTCTTTGTGATAGAACTGTTGTTCTAATGTGTTCTTTTAAATGGAGAGGAGATGTCCTTGGATTCCTAACATTTTTTACCTCACCTACTCTTTCCACAGTTCCAACTGTAACTGTAACGTGGCTTTAAACTCTATCCAAAAATCAGCATATCAGAATTCTTTCGGAAAAATCATGTGATGAATAAAGTACATTTTAAAATGTTTTAAAAAATAGACTTTATGTCATTTATTTATCAAATAAAGGCAGCCTTGGTGAACACAATATGGTTCTTTGGGGGGTAAAAGTCACCTGACATCACCTTTATTTATTTCTGCTTTTTAAGGGATTTTCCAGCTTGTGATGGATCTTCTTTATGTCTGTTTGAGCTACTGGTGTCTGAACCCTGTTATAATCCAGCTGTACTTCTGCGGACCATCCTTCACAAGGACTGCTTCCTGCTACAGATCATCATCTCATACTCATGTAAGTCTCTTAAATCCCTGACACACTTCTTGGACTGTACACGTTCCCTTACCAAAGATTCCAGATGAAGTCATTTTTTTTTTTGCTATTGCTCTAATGAAGCATGCCGACAGCGGGCGAAATATCAAAACGTATAGTTTACGCGGCTTGCCAAAATGTTGCTTCATCTCCACATGTGTTTGAGTCTAAAGTCGGTTACAGAACAGCAGAGAGGCCTGCAATGAGAAAATACGAGGAAACGCTCTTTGAAGCACGTCAGCGCTTTCATTGGTTTCCACAAATGAATTTAGCACGATTTATTGGTGGAAAGACTGATTAGCTGTAAGGATGGCCCAGTGACCTTGCTGCTCTTAATAGCCTGCACCTGTTTTTAATGGGTCTTCTTTTCGCACGTCTCCTCTTATGTTCAATAGGCTGTTGCATGCACTTGTGAACTGATCACAAGACGACAACATCTCTCGAGTCGTCCAACACCTGCGCAGAGGAACCATGCTGAGTCCTTTCACTTTCGCAAAATACACCATAGAAATCGCTAATTGCTAGTCTTAAATTTGAAATTGCACTCTGTTGAATTTGCTAACAAGTAAATGCTAGCTGAGGTCTTGAGAGGCTCGTCCCAATCAGACACATTTGATTTTGCGAAGTAAGACAGATCCACCTGGGTTTTACGCCATCGCTTTTTCGTCTTCCGTCCTCAGGCGCATCAGAGATCCATCCGGACTGTTGTGAGGATGTCGTTTTACTCACTCATCATCGCACTCATCACCCTCCTCATCATTTCTGAATCAATAGAGCTCAGTAATAAACACTCATGTGAGAGCAAAGTGAATGACCTTTAAAGATTTTCCTCTTTCTTCCTTCCACTCTGAAAAGTCTAACCTTTAAAGGCTGTTTTGTGCTTGCACATTAATTCACATTATGGCGGAGCTCATTAATAACCAAGCTCGGCTGAGAGCACGTCTTCCTGCGCGCTCTGGTGTGGGAATCACGTCGCCGTAAATCAACACTGCCTGGCCGCAGCCTGGCTAATTAAGAAGAAACGCGGTGGCTTGGTTGTCTACCGTTTAGAGAAAGCTCTTTTAAAGTTCCTCGCTCGAGCGCTGTCTCTCAGCACAGTTTGGGAGCGTTTAGCGCTAAGCTGTGCTCTAAATAGGAGCTTGTTCGCGGAATTCTTTGAGGAACTGATAGCGATGTCTTGTTCCAATTAAGGGCCTCCGGTGGAAACTCATCTGTGAGGCCCGGTAGAAAATCAACAGGTGTGTTTGTTGGCAACACGTCAAGGTTGCAAAGGTTTGTTAGCGGAGGATAGAATTGGTTTGTGGAATCCCTTCCCTTGAGGAACACCAGCAGTTCATTTATCACGGTTCATCCGGTGGCTCGTAAATGGATGATTGCGATGAGGCAGGTCATTAACCTGTCCGGCCCTTTACTGCCCCTAGTGGCTATTTAAGTAAGTCCACCGTTTTGTTGCAAAAGATCGTAATTGGTTTTATGCCTTTTTGTCTTCTAATGTGTTGAAAACAGGGAATTCAATAATGAATTTCTGACATGATAAACCTTACTGGAACCTGCATTCCTAAGAAATTAAACTGTTTTAAATAGCATTTAAGTATTGTCAAGGCTATTTAAAAGGTAATATTGTAATTATTTTGAATAGAATGATTAATAGGCAAAAAAGCTTTTGGGATCTCATTATGTTTGTTATGATAATTAATGAAATATTTGTTCTTTTTGAGTTATTCTTTTTTATAAATTTAATTAATTTGTACTTGTTAAAAATGAACTGTCCCTTATAGATTTATATAAATTGTAATCAAAAAATATTTATTATATGTAATTTGTTTTTCTGTATATTGAAAGTGATTTTTGTATGTTAATCTTTCTCTCTCTCTCTCTCTCTCTCTCTATAATATATATATATATATATATATATATATATATATATATATATATATAATTACACTTTAATGCATGTGTAAATTAGCGCATTGCATTATGCATATTTTTTCACTGTTCCTTAAAGCCATTTTTAATTTGAACCTCATTAAAGTGTTTGAAACAAAAAATAAAAACAATTAAAAAGCTGACAAAAAAAGTAAACTGTATGGTTTTTACACAGCCCCTATGAAAATGCTGGAGAGTGGAATAGACTCTTACACTATTTCTAAAAATATTCTGTAAATAATTCAAACGTACATTAATTGAAAACAAAACAAAGCACAAAACACTCTTTAAATCGTTCCTTTCCTCTTAATCCTCCATCCACCTTAGATTTTTTTCACAATCTAATTAAAATCTTCATGTTTTGATAATTAAATTTTCAGTGAAACACAGAACAAGACACCAAACAATCTCACAAAGAAAACGAAATGGCATTTATACCAGTGTTCTCACGCACACATACTAAAAGAAAGCAGAGTAGATTGCCATCAGTCCTTCAGCAGCAGCAGAATTCAGCATCCCTGTTAAGCAAAGCAGTGTTAGCTAACCGCACGCTCTACTACGACAGGTAATTTAGGCCTGTCATTTCAAAACAGTCCAACATTTGTCAAAAAAGTGCAAACAGCAGGCTGCTTTGTATCAAAGACGCTCATTGAATGCTGCGTTGCATTCAATCGCCTATTCAAACGCCTGTCATCTCTAGGAAGCAAGACTGACAGGGGCTGAACCAAAGGCACAACCGTCCTGCATTCTCTACAACCCCACAGGCCTGACAACATTTGGACAAGGGCATTCAGCCACATCTTGTTGTTGTAGTCTCATCTTTCATGTGTTTGTCCAAACAGTCAATGGTTTTTGGTTCATAATGGACCTTTCACAATATATCGATTTAGAAAACATAAATTTCCTGTGCTTGGCTCAGACGTCGTGCAATATTTAACAAGCTCAAACTTTTATTTTGTTTTTGTTTAGGTAATGTGCTTTATATCCATAGGTTTCATGTGACATCACAGTGTTTTATCGCTGCCATTTTTGTACCTCTCAGTCTGTATTCATAGCAGCCACAATTACCAGAGAAAGATCAACAAGACAGTCGCATAAAGTTCACAAAATATTGTTGTGCTGTAACAACAGTCATCAGAAAAACCCTGAACTACAATTTTATTTAATCCCAAAGACGTTGGAATAAATCGGCAGAATAAATTGTTAGCTATCGTCATTGTCTGTAGTTAAGTGTGTGTGTGTGTGTGTATAAAAATATAAAATAATTATAAAAAAAGGTTCTCAAAAATAATCACTTTTGTTTAGCTAAACCAACTTATTTATCATATAAATAAATAAATAACATTGTTCTGAGTTAATTACCTTTGTGGATTGTGACTGGCAGAGTGAAATACATATATTTGACATAAATTTTGAAAACATAACAACAGAAAGTCTAAATGTCAGTCAGTAAAGCCTTTAGTAACAATGGCAACACGGACGGAGAAGGGAATCTCTTTTAATATGAGTCTCACTCGCTGTCAAGCCAGAGCGACCAGCTTCAAGGTCTCCAAGACTTCATCGAGTGGCTATGTTGGGAATGCAAACAGTAATTTGTCTAGAAAGAATGTCTAGCTAATGTCACCTGGTTAAGCTCTCATTGATTTAAAAGTGCTTTGCGCTGATGTCAGTTTACAATTGTTTAGGACCTAACTATTACACATGATGTCCTAAAAATACAGTCCAGGGATCAGTGTGGTAAATGGTAGATCATTTAGGTAATTTATTATTTCAATATTACTCATTAGATCTCATATAGAAGTGCTGTGCTTGTACAACGCACACAAATATGGAGACGAGCATAGCGGAAGTGATGTCTTTGAAACTCATGAATGCCAGTCATATCCATCCATTAGCACTGTGGTTGTTTTTGTTTCTGATATCATTTAAAATAACTATGATTATGTACTTTCAGGTCTCTGTGTGGACAGAGAAACAGAGGTATCCCATGAAGCTCACACAGCAGCTGCAGAGTTTTTGGAAGCTGTTTTTTCCATCCTGTCCTGCCTCAACTCCCTCCCCAGGGCTTTAACTCGAGCGCTAGAGGGCTACCTGGACCAGAGACGCCTTTGGGAGCACTTTTACAACTTAGCAGGTGCAGCCATGCAAGAATTTTTCCATGCTTTGTCCTACATTTGTTTAGACTTCAAAAGGATACAATTTTAGTCAGTTGCGGCCATTCAGTTACAGTCCAGTTGGAAACCGCTATCACCATGTGCCCCTACTGTGTCCCCTAATTGCCTCAATATCAAATCTGACCAGCTGGAAGCCCATCATCAAATCAAAGCCATAATTAAACCTTCAGCTGTCTCTTTGATTGCTTGTTTATTTACATTTCAGCCTTCCCCTTTTTCCTCTCTGTAAAAGCCACAGCACGAACATTTTTCATTGTGTTAATGGTTACCATATTGATTTTGCATACTGACATAGAAACTGCAATTATGACCTGACACCTTTTGATTCGGCTTTGATTCAGGGGGTTTAATCCAAGCCGAAGCTCTCATGTTTTTTGTGTTTTATTACATGTGAGAGGTAATTATTGTTGCACAAATTAGACAAATGACAGAGGAGGGAGCCAGAGTGTGTATTGTATGCTGTTACTCTCATGTAAGGTGTTGTGTTTTCTGCTTAATTGACCATGTCCATTCTTCCCTAAAGATAATCTTATAAAGCTTGCTTATCACCTTGATTGTACCATTTAGCAGAGCTAATTAGCGCTGGTCAGGAAAATGATCCGTATTAGAATTATTTCGTTGTTTATTCTTCTGGAACTTTTTACTTTTTTGTGGATGTTTAATTTTGGAATCCCTTAAAACACTTAAAATGCATTATTTTATTTCATTGTTTGCTAGCAATTATCAAAAATGAAAATATGTTTTTCTGGAATTTACATTATTTCCATGACATGATAACACAATGAGATATACTACTGATTTCATTTTTTTTTTTATATGCAATTATAAAAATGTATTTATGTTTATATGACTCTTTGATTACATCGTATCTGCGTCTGGGACAAGAGTCATTTAAAATGTTGCAAATATGGTGTAGATTTGATCAGTTTTAATGTAGCAGTCATATATCAAAAAGTTGAACTTAAATCACGTGAAATAAAACACATAATTGGAAAAGAAACAGTGTCTATATATGAAGAGATGATGAGTTTTGTATCTCTTCTTTGAGGTAATGCCCTGTGACCACATATGACATAATAATAATAAAGACTTTTACACAGTATGTAACGAATTTACAAAACAAGCTTGATATAATTGTTGAATTCCTGTAATTGAGACTATTCTCTTTCTTTCAGACTCCAGTAAAGAGGAACCAAGCTTGTTTAAAAACATCAGATCCATTGTTTGTGAATCAACCAGCAAACTTTTGGTCCACCTTGTTAGCATGATGCAGGCCTATAAAGACCAGTCTGGACCTGTGGTTGGTCAACACCTACCTGAAAATGTCCTAAGCAAAATTCCAAAAGAGTGGAACTACATTCCACAAGATGACAAGTTTCATGAAACCAGCCAGAGTACGTAAAGCTTCATTAGCAGTCATTTTAATTTATAGAACATTTGTACCATTTTAACTGCATAAAACATCTGTTGGAAAACGGTCTTGTTTAAGAAAAAAAAATGAAAAACTAACCAATCCTCAGTGTTTCTCTCTCTTCTTATCAGACAACATGGCCATTCAAGCCCTCTCTTTCATCTTCACCAACCTTCCATCAACCATAGCCTCTCTACCACTGCCTGTACGCTTCCTGTTTACTGTGGCAGAGAAAAAGCTTTCCCAGCATGCCAGACAGCTGAGGTCTACCGGCCTGCTCCTCTGGGTCATATTGGTCAGCCTCTGTCAGGATCTAGAAAATGGGGACAACCTGGAGCTCTTGTCTGGGCGGCCCATGGAGAGAGGTGCCAAGGATAGGCTGTGTCTGCTATCAGAATGTCTGCTGGTCAGTCTGGGCCAGGAGAAGGGCATTCCCAAGCCTCTGGTCCATAAGGTGCTTCAGGGCCTGGAAGAGAAGAGGCCCAAATGGACCACCATGCAGCTGCAGAAGGCACGGAAGCTTTGCTGTGATAGGTGAGATTTCAAAAGGAGCCCGATGGAATATATATTCCCCATTTAAACTCATAATAGCAAATTCATCAAGTTTAATCATTTTGTGAAAGACATTCAAATTGGCATTTTAAAGCATTTAACCATTTAACTAATCTATTAATGTCTTCCTGATGTAATTTAAAGACCTCAATCTTGCAATTCATTTTTTAAAAAAAATTAACTTCACATCTTTTGGCAAAATAATTTTGTGTTGTTTTCTGTGTGAGTGTTCTTTTCCCCCCTAGCCTGTAGCTAGATGTTTCAAGCCTTTTGATATGTGTACATAAAAATGGTTTTGATGCCACCCATGGGATTTGAGTGCAACAACCTGACTTGAACCACTGAAGAAAGTGTTGTAATACTTGAATCATGTACTTTAAATCATCTTAGCAATATTAAATCATCTTAGCAGTATAATATAAGGCTTACTGATAATAAAGAGCATATAGGTCATTATTTTATGGCGTATAATGTCTTAATTGTCTATACCTTAATTGAGTTATATTTTTTTGTAATGCCATGGATATTATAAAGCTTTTATATATAAACCTGTGATTCAGTATTTAGTGTTGGGCAGTGATTAGTCATGGTTAAATTATGGTTAAATAAAATATATATATATAAATATTAATGGCTGCTATATTAAATATATTTATATGTTATATTAGTATAAACATATAAATATTTTCCAAATATATAATGTATGTGTGTCTGTATATACATGAATATACACAGTACACACACACATATTATAACACTAAAATTGTTGCCCAGCACTAGTATTTATTTATTGATATTTTTCTAAACTACTTTCTCTCAGAACTTTTCTCGAAACCCCTGCCTTAAATAATGATTGTGTAAATAATTTCTCCAAACGATTGATTTTTGAGCGCTTTTGAAAAGTGACCTATACTTAATGCTATTTTTCAATGTTGCAAAAAGAAAAAAAACTAACAACTTTTACCGTATAGCCCAAGTCATGTCCAGAACAAAAGCTCAGAGTTAATTACCCTTATTGAAAATGATTTAGCATCATAACAGAGCTGGGGGAAAAAAATAAATAAATAAAACTTTTAGTGTTCCGAGAAATGCTGCTCCCATTGACAGGAAAAACAAAAAAGAGTGAGGCCAAAAAAAAAAAGGAGATAGCAAAAAGGAAGAGTGATTATGTATCGCCTGTCTTAGACAGTCAGTGGAACCATTACTATTCATTAAAATAACCTTCACTTTCAGGCACTGCCTCCGGTGTAAACAATCAACGTACAGTGTGTCGGCGGAAAGCGGGTTCTCTGAAAAACACCCCCCCACCCCGGCTTGTCAACACACACACACACACACACACACACACACAAATGCATACACACACACACCTCCCTCATCTCTTGTCTTTGCAAAGTAATTTGTAGAGGAGAAGATGATTGTTCTCCATCACGGTGACCCTGGCAGGCTTTGACGGCATGCATGCACAGATGAAGATGAATGCAGTGGATTCCGTGGGCGGAGGGGGTGTTCTGCTTCTTTCGGGGCACATTGGTCCTAATGACGTGATTGATAGCTTGTCCCGGATCCGACGGGCCTCTCATTAATCAAGCCGCTGACTGGATCCAATCATTTGCTTCACCTGCACACTGATGGACAGGGAAGGATACAGGCACAGGTGCTGACACCCCGCTCACCGGCTGGGCTGCCCAGGGCCTCGCCGCTTTTCTCGGTGTCATTGAAGCTAAAGGCTTGCCTGACAGGCGACACTTTCCTTGTCACTTTGTGATTGAAAAATAAAAAAAGGAAGGAAGAAGGAACGGGGACAATGACGTGGGGGGGTGTATCCGATGGGAAGTGTGGTGAGGGTGATGAGGCATGCTGGATAGAGAGGAAGGGCACGGGAATGAGTGCGTTGAGGGGACCTTGAGGTTACGGCGAGTAGCACTGTGTCTCTAACTGTTGATCTGTCCTTCCTCTCAATCTCTTTGCTATCTCTTTTTTTTTTTTTTTGCCCAAAGGAACTCCATGTAGCAAATCACTTGTTTTGTTGCAACTGGCAACATGCAGGAATTTTGCACACTGAAATGTGTAAGCACAGGCACAATTCCTGCTTCAGCTCAATGTTGTCGAAAACTGTCAAGAGCTACTGTTATTTTGATATTTGATCACATACTCAAAGGTCACAAAAGCTGCAGTAAATGTCAGTTGCCGATTTGTGAATAAAAGCATCTTTGATTTGCTAAAGCCATCTGTGAAGAAATAAAATATTCCTCCAGTCATCCTTAATCTTGCATGCATTTTGTTGCTAGCAGTCAGCATAACATATGAAGGTAGCTATATATTTTGTGAAATATTGTTTGCAAGACATCTCTTTATTCTACCCACCACCAGAGTACTATTAGATGTATAGACCTTACGATAAAGGCAAATTATGCCATTCTTTAGAATGAAATAATTGTGCTTAATACCGCTATTTTTAAATTAATTTTATTATTATAATTTGTAGTAGTCATAGTATTTTTACCAATTTAATAACAATTTGCTATATATATATTAATTAAAACTGCCCAATAAATTGAACTGGGAACTCGCAGTTAGCGTATAAAACTGCCTTTAGAAGTATTTAAATTGAGTAATATAATAACTATTTTGCATTTATTTGATGTTAACCCCCCTCTCTCTTTTATGTGTTCCTCCATTAGTGTGTTTGAGCGTGTGGAAAGCGGCCCGGCGCAGGATAGAGGTGGGCCCGTGGAACTGACTGAGCATAAAATAAGGCAGTTGCTGCTGGAGCTGTGCCATAGAGCAGGTGGCAGCCAGCACCTCCGGCAAATCCATCACAGCATCCAGCTCAATGAGGTAGCGAATTGCTGTTTTTCACCAAGCAATTAGGTGGCTGTTAGCCTGAGGCAGACAGTGTGACCTGAAGCTGAGGGGAACGCCTGTGCAGAGCTGCCGCACGGAGACACAACTGCATCCAGACGCTGCTGCGAGGCCTCTCGTAACAGCCTTGACCTGATTGAAAAAGCGACTGGGAAATAACAACGTCTTAAACAACAGAAATAACACAAATTAAAGGGAAAGGATCACAGATTAGTCATAGTCTTTCTCCACACTTACACTACACTTTTTTGCCCCTTGCTCTACTTAACAATAAGAAAGCATCTTGGGAAATTAGTACAACTCTCACTTAAGTCTAATCTTGAGGACAATTCTTTGTGTCATATCTATACATATCTTTGTCCTCTTCCAATGTCCTGTTTTCAAATCCTATTCCTAGATAGACTGATTAATTTCTACCATTGTCGGCCAATCACTTAGGGAATAGAGAGAAAAGAAATGGCCATTATGTCCAAAATTGGCTATGTAATAATTGTTGAAATGTACTAATTTGTCCAATGGTGTGTTTAAGTCTGTAGAGACTCGCTATTAATTTGACCACTTTAATAGTGTTTTAGTTTTGCTTAATGCAGTCTAATAATAAGACGTGTCCAGGTTCCTTTAAAATTTTCTACACTGGAACGGATGTTTATGAGCCTTGTGTTTTTTGTGCGTAGGGTTTACTGAGGTCCGTCTTAACGCCACATGAAGAGACGCATCCACTTCCGGACTCCCCTTTGGGACCTGTCATATTCTCCTCTGAAGCAACAAGCAGCCAAAACCAGTGTAAAACCCAGTTCAACCCCCTCACGGAGTGCAATTCTATCGGCCGTAACAAGTTCGATCAGGTTAGTCCTTTGTTATCTTCTCAGCCTTCAACTTGAAGTGCCACGAGCGCTCCCAAACACTTGTCGTTCACGTAACTTTTATTTAAAGCAGTTCGTTAATGCCGTGAACTACTTCTCTACTCTTTTACGCTCGAGCGAGTGTAACTTTCCGTCAAGGCCACCAGGCAAGGTGAATATAAGAGAGAGACTGAGAGACTTTAAACTGCTTCTCTAGGATGAACTCGACAATTCTCCATAGGTCGCTCTGTCCCTAAGCTATATTTTAGTGTGAAGGGAAGACACAAAGCAAAACATTAAAAAAGGTTAACCAAAAGAGCAGAGAATTTGAAAACACTTGAAAGGTGAACTCTTCAAGTGTGATGTGGCTTTGAACAAAGGGTGGGGAAAAAAAGCATCCCTTGCGTGTTGAAGACGGTGTAGGTTGAAGGTTTAATTACAAGAGCCATGGTCCTCTTTTGGCTTTCTCTTAAAGGTAGGATAAAGTTTTCTCTGCTCATGTCATGAGACTTTTTGCTACGCCTTTGAAGCCGGAAAGTCTGCAACCTTCTTTTTTTAAGGGGAACTTTTCCTTTCATTATCTTATTTGGCTCAGAGTTTTGCGTCGGTTAAAATGCTAGTTCTTTTCCCGTCGTTATGCGCTAGCTGCCGCGCTCTTAATCCCTTTTGTTTTCTCCTTATCGCTCGCGCTCGCATTGCTTTGCATAAAACACCTTATTAAGGGGATGATTAAAAAGCCTCCTCGCCTTCAGGTGGCTGCGCTGTTTGTCAAATCAAATGGAGGCAGAAAAAAAACGAATGCTGATCCATCAATCAGCCGGTCGGAGAATAGGAGGGGCTGGCACGCTTCTGTCCTTTTGTCAATAAAAAAAAACTCAGCTTTAAGTTAAGAGTGACATTCCAGCTATCAAAACAATCGGATTTCATTTGGCTCCCTAACAAAGGGACGGTCCACTTGTGGGTGAGGGAAACCTTGGGCGGCTCGCCACGAACAACGGCGAGAAGAATAACGACTCTTCTTGCAAAATTGATTTATCTTTTTATAAATGATGGTACATCCCTCCCCAAATGGATTTATAAATTAATTCCTGTCTTATTGGAATAAAAACCTTCTTGTGCAGACATGATAGATAGATCGCATTGGGGCGGCCTTGTTCGAGACCCCCTCCTCTTTGGTTAGTCCAGCCCAGCTGGAGCAGTAATTTACTGATCATATTAACTCTGATTAATAACGAACAATACTCGCTGCTCATTTATCAACAGGCTGCTATGGGTGAGAGGGAGTGGGATTGGGCCCAACTGCTGCCAGCCTATCGGAGCATGAGTCAGGTGACCTTCACGACGCTGCTTGCTAACAGGTAATGGCTGCTGCTCTCGTTCACACAGTCGCCCCCTCCTTTCGCTTACACACTGTTGAAGTGCTGCCTGTCATGTCCCACGGTGTACCTCTGTAATGAATGTGAATATGTGGAGAGGATCCTGCGACCATTTGAGTGTTCGCGCTCGTCTGTGTGTGGCAGCTTCTAAAGGCATTGTGGTTGGGCTGCGTCTGACCTGTGTTTGCGAAATGTTACGTATTTCGGTTTCCTTCAAGATTTTAATTCCCAGCATGCAGCATCCCTTCTTTCTCAAAGTTTGGCGAAGAAAGTACTTTTCCGCAGAGAGCTTGCTAAAGAAGCACAGCTCCATCATAATGTTGAGAGAGAGAGATAGGGAAAAAAAGAAAAGAGTATCTGAGCTCACTGTGCAGAGAAAATGAAGTGTCTGCGTTTTTAGTGGAAATCACAATCTGACATGTGTCAAACTGTGTCAGAAAATAATTTTGAGGTTACTGAGGGATGTTGTGAGACTGAGCTTTAGTTTAAGTGCGATACAAGTATGCCGGTTTAAAAGAATATCTCAAACCAAAGCCAGAGTTTGATCAATTTGCTCCAAATGATCCGTGAGTTCAGTGTTAGTTTGACAGCTTGACAAAAGAAAATCAGTTTCAATCACTGGTTCTTTTCGAAAATGTTGAGTGAAGCAAGATTTTAGTCAACAGATGAAATATCTATTGTTAAACAATAATTATATTTGGTTTCTTTTTTAGCAAATAGTGGAAGAGTGTATCTATATTTATATCCCATGTGAGGTCAAGAGGTTTTTTTGCTGTTTTAATAACATTTAGCTTTTTGCATTATGATATGAAAGCACCAGTCAACATTTGAAGCGGATCAAAACCTTTAATCTGAGTTGTCCTAAAACCAAAATGTGTTCTTGTCTTCGGGACAGCTTTGATGAACATTTTTGTTCCACTTCGAATGTAGTCTACTGCAAATTATACATTAAAAATAACTGAAATGATTCAATCATGGACATTAGACATTAACAAGTCTGCTTTCTCACTTTATTTCAAATTTTTCTCTTCTCATATCCAGCCCTGTGCAAAGCAAGTTGGGAAACGTAAAGCTTATTTTAAGCTATTCATTTGAAACATGTTCTTTGAAAATTAAACTACTAAGTTAAACCAAAAAGTAACCATTTTATGTCAGTCTAACATGATGCAATCATGTTTGAATGAGCATACTGACCCATGTTTAAAATTTTGTGTTACTAAAAAGCTGTTTCCATTTTTTTTTTTTTATAAATAAAAATTGGGTAATTGGGTTGAATTTGAAAACTTTTGATAGGGATCTGTCTCATCTGGGAATAGCTGCCTACCCATGGTCCAGATTGTGTAGTTTCTACATGGAAGTGCAGCAGGTCAGTAGAACACAGACCTATTTCTGCGTACTGGGCAAATCACCTGCCCATTCCGACTTGGAGAGCATCCAGATGTTAGTGTTTCCTTCACAGTGGGGTGGAACCATTGAGAGCATCTTTCTATGTTCAGTATCTCAGTGATGGAGCACCTGCCCCCTTGGCCGAGCAGAGGTTCAGAAGAGGGTTGAAGGACAGAAGGTGAAGCTAGAAGGTGCTTTGGAAACTTAGAGAGTCGCACAGACTTTACTTGTGCAAATTAAATCCTTACACCTTTAATTACGTTACATTTCACTGTCAATCTGTTTTTAGGTCCAGTTGACATAGGTAAGAGTTTGACTTTAGGTCGGTCCCTTAATTAGAATTTGCTTTATATAAAAACAAGAGAAATCTTTCCTGTCCTTATTGTCCTGTATCATCTGTAAACATCTTAATGCAATAACGTGGGGATTATCTGTGAATGAACATGAACGAGTAAATTTAATGGAAATCCTGTTCAGACAGAGGTGAATTTAAAAAAAAAATTGTAAAAATGAGAACAAGGCAGAGAGAACAAAGTTGTAACTCAAGGTCTAAGGTATGGGGGAAAAATCAGTAATAGGTCATGTACTGAATACTGTTAGACACAAGAGATGCTCTCTGGAGACTGAGGATATATGTAGGTCTTCTATATGCAGAAACTATCTGTTCAATAGGGTGAGGGCTCTGAGGTCTTAACATATTAATCTCTCCATCTTCTCTTTTTTTCGATGGTTATAGGTAGGTAGAGGAATAGTTGGTCCAAAAAATAAATTTTGCCATTTATTCCAAAACTTTTTATCATAAATCCAAATGCTGATCATTTGAACTTTCATAAAATTAATTAATAACTTTCATAAAATTAATTCCGAAAAAATATATATATATTGTTTTCCATAAAAATGATAAGTACCACAACTTTGTTCAAACACGGAATCAGTATATTAGAATGATATCTGAAGGATCAATAATGTCTAATTCAGCTAAATTGCAATAATATATCCATATAATAATATATCCAATTCTATCCATTTTTTTTAACAAACCTATGCAGACTGGGTCAGGTACTTGATTTTTTTAGTAGTGTGTATATTTACAGATCAAAATGCTGTAAATGAATCATGAATCGTTCAAGTTGCAAATAAGCATATTTCCTGTATACATTAAGTATATATTACACGAAACTTTAAATCATATGATTATGATGAACAAACACAAATTTATGTCATTACTTACTAAGAAACTTTATCCCACTGTGGCTTTTAAATCAAACATCCGTGATTAATGACTTACATTTTCCTCAAATCATATGCCGTGTAATAAAGTGCATATGGAGTATTTTCATTTACTTTTATTTTTAAATAATTTGTTTATTTGTTTATTTTTAGTTCAGTCCCTTTCTCTCTTTCTTTTTACTCTCTATTTAGAGCTTGAACTAAATTAAACAAATAAATAATTTTGACTGACATGCATAGTACATATTGACATATTAAAATCCATTTCAACATGGTTTAAATACGGGTGAACATTATTTAAGCGTATTTCTATGGCTCTGCGAGAAGTACATTCATCTGGTTACATATAAATGAGACGTGCACCATAATGTGGTTTCGACTCCTTCTCCCTCTCAGAGTGTGTGAAAGAGAGGGAGAAGATTTACACAGGTGTGGGTGTCCTTTATTGTCACCTGTCATTTGGTTGTCTGTGCCAGCAGTGTCATAAATCATTCTCAAATGGAGCTTTTCAGCAGAAAGTGACTGATTAATGTTCCTGTTCTTCCTCAGACTAGCACCTGACACCCAGAGAGACAGCAACAGTAAACTTCTAGACATGACCCACACAAACTTTTTTACCAGAATTATGGTGCTTGGTGACAGGAAGACTTTAAAATAACACAGAGGTTCAACGATCTGTGTTACTACTCGCATAGAGCTTTGCTTTCTTTGTTGAATCAACCTTACTATATAGTATACTTATGTTATACACTATTAAATAGTGTACTTATATATCCAGATATGGGATATATATATATTTGTGTGTGTGTGTGTGTACAGTAAAACTATAGTTTTGTAAAATGTTATTACAATTTAAATTAATAGTTCATATATAATTATTATTATTATTATTTTTTTTTGGTGAAAGGACTACAGTCTTTAATGTCACATGATTCTTCAGAAATAATTCTAATAATAAACATTAACTTCTTGTAAAATCATGGTAGTGCACTTCTTTTTTCCTGTGCCACAGCAAGAGTTTGAGTAGTGAGAAGTGGTAATCTTTCATAAGTGAGCTCTAAGGTTAAACATTTTCCTCTGATGGATTTTCTTATAATATATTGTGCTATAGTTTGAGACAGTTCTAGTTTCGGCATTGTAAGACCTGCTGATGGATGGGTCTGTAAAAATCACCAGATGTGGCTTTCAGAGTTGCAAAATACCACAGGACACACTTAACAAGCACCTCCTGAACAATTGTAAGGCTCTTGGTTATGTCTAAAACTGTTCGCCCCGTCACAAACAATGGTAAAACATGTCTTCAGAGTTCTCTTCTGTGCTATTGTGTGTTGCATTGAAAGACATGAATTTTGACTGTGTAGTACATCGGCTAGGTCAACTTTTACAGCCTCGCGCTGTCATGCCTCTATCATCCGGAACAATAGTGAGTGGAGAAGTATCTGTTGAGAGAGATGGCAGTTGATGCGGGAAGTGGAGTGCTTTAAATTGCAGTGATAGGCACCGCCGTTCACATTGGGCAAATGCCATCTGTTCCCAATGATGGCCATATGGTTAGCTTTCTTTCCCAGGGTATAAAATACAAACAAATGTGTCAGAATGCAAGGGCTTTTTCCACAGACGCGCAGCGACTCGGCTAGAGGCAGCATTGCAATGTGCGGGGAAGTAATTGCTATCGCCACCTTTGTGTTATGAGTTTGTTATTGTTGCTTTTTTTAGTTGAGGGAATCTGCCATGGCCAAGGAATAGAATATTTTCAGTGTGTTACCGGAAAGGAAACATTTTCTTTGTCAATCCATCACTGATTTTTTTATAGGTGCTTATACGTGTATAGCATATAGTTTATATATTAAATAGTATCAGTATTAAAGGTTGACAAATAAGTCCTCTCCATCACGTTCTTTGACTGACTGACTGACTGACTGGGAAATCGTCATTGTGTCTTTCCATCATTTTGCCTTTGTTTTGGTGGCTAGTGTTGGAAATTAGCAAACACAATGAGGTTTTGTTTAGCATGAGGCAGGCATAGAGCTCCTGGTGTCTGAGTTTGTACTTTGCATGTGTGTGTGTGCATGTATGTGTGTGTGTGTGTGTGTGTCGATGGGTGAATCACTGAAGCCTGGGAGAAGGCCGTGGCCCCACCTCACACGGCAGAGACGAGCTGAAAGGCTCATTAATCAAACTCCGAGTCACAGATGTGATGGCTTCCACACAAACTGCCAGCAGACTGTGAAAGTCACATCCAACAGAGTCAACTGTCAAGCAGCTAGGCCACCATTTCCACCCGGCCCGGCTCATTCCTCATTCCTTTCCTCTAAAATCCTTTTCCATCCATTTATTATTTCCTTCCTCCCTGTCTTGCACCTCTAGTAATGATCAGTTAGAGACCCAGTTTACTGCTAAAGTTAATATTGAATGCCATTTGCAATCTGAATTTTTTTTTTTCTCAGATGCCCTTCATGATTAAATTCATGCTTTAAGTGTTTAAATTGTATTGGTTTAGTTGGAAATAAACACGTTAGCTCATAGCTAATTAGCTAAAACTACAAATTGTATTTGTTTTGTTTTGCTTTGCTTTGCTTTGCTTTGCTTTTGCTTTGCTTTGCTTGGAAGAAATAAAATTGCTGAATTTTCTTTTCTACTTGCCAAAAATAGGTAATTATCTGACTGAACTAGTCAGATTCATTCTAGAAAGAAAAAACAACTATTTATAATCTGGTATTCCAGCTTTGCAGGGCTTCTGTTTGTTTGTTTGAATTGTTTTTTTGTTTTCCAGGCCCATCAATATTCCTTCACAGCATCCTTGATTACGGCACACTCTTTAACTCAATTCAATTCGTTCTCTTACTTCCAGTCCTCTCTCTCCTAGTGAAGTATTATTATCTCCCATAATCTATGATCCTAATCTACAGCCGTCACAACCAGCTCAATCATAGCCAGCGCAGAGCTTTAATCAGACACCCACCGCCATCTCCACATTGTGATTGACAAAGCCACCCTGCCAGCCTGAGAGGAGGAAAATAATAATAAAATAAATAAACTGTGTGGTCCCTGAATGGAAGAGGGCCAGTGACAGGCTTCCACGCTGGGGGCCCGGTGTCACTGCACTGGCAGTCTCATCACACTGCCACCAGAACCCAGCCATTTGCATCCAGGCCAGGGACAGATAATTAGAAGGATTCCTGCCTGTCAGCATTAATCTGGGTAGCGGTGAAATGCTCTGACAAGGAAATGGAGATGGAGAGCTTTAGCTGGTGTGGATGGTGAAGGAGAGTGTGGTTCAGTAGAGGCAATCATAGCTCCTTACAAATAAGAGTGATAATATTAGTGGCCTATAACGGTAATTCATTTGGAGTGCACTGAATGCTGATTTGTAACGCCTGCATTTAATATAGCTGACTTGTCACAGTTGTGTAAGATGAGTATTTCAAGCATAATTTTACTTGAATATGCTGTTACTTTTATTATCTTACAATGTAAAAGTACTGTGTGGTGCAATGTAAAAGTAGCATTACGTTTTAACTTATAGTTCAACATTTAAAGAGTTAGGCCACCTAAAAAAAATATTACATACTTCAAACCTGTAAAACCTTTTTTGTTTTCATTCAGCGAAAGTCTACATTCAGCAATATTTTAAAGTTCTTCTTTTATGTTCCACAGAAGAAAGAAAACTATACAGGTTTGGAATGATATGAGTATATAATGAGAATAAAAGTCCTTTTCTTTTAGGGTTTAACTCTCTATTGGCTAAAAGTTGTATAAAGTTAGTTTCGGCTGCCGCTCAGGTCTGAGAGTGTGCGTTTTACACCTGGCATTGTTCACTTGTTTCATTCTTCTGATGAGTGTAGTGTCTTGGCCTAGTGAATCGTACCTCTATACGATGTCTACCGTTCTGTCATAGGAGCCCTGATCAGACGTGACCTTCCCTCTCTGCTGACTTTACATGGCCTGAATGCCACTGTCTCAGAGTACCTTTAGAGGAACTGAGGACTGTCATCCTGTCAATGAGATGGTGATCCTGGTGCTCCGCAGAGGTGCTACAGATCCCCCGGAGCCCTGAGCCCTGACTGATATAGGGGCCATTGTGCCACTCTGGCCCCTGGGCAGATGGTCAGCAAGCTCCCTGAAAGCCGAGGGCACCTGGGTCTTTCATTGGCATTCAGCGGCCACTTTCAAACTCTGCCCCTCAGAGGTGGGTAAGAAGGACAGAAGGAAGGATGAAGGTTGCTTAGACATGGTTGATGAGGAGAAGGTCTGTCACCACATCTGCCCTTCTGCAACCTCTCTGGTTGAGTACCACACACTAATTAATAAGTGTGTGCACAGGTAACCCCAAAGCCAGGCCTGGATCTGCAGAATTCTGCCATTTCTGCACTGAGGAAAAATCAGTTTGATTCTGCAGAATAGATTTAACCCTCATGTTCTGTTTGTGGTATTGTGGATCACAAAACTATTTTTACAGCTTGAGGGGACAAAAAGGTTTGGTACGTGATCATTTTACAAAATCATATGAGACCTGACTATATTTAAAGTCAGTCGCAAGAGAACATTAAGGTAAATATGTTTGAAATTTAAGTGTAGCTGTGCCTGATATACTGCCAATCTCTTTTATTGTTTTATTAATCAAAGATATTGTGAATTGATCTAAAGGCAAATATGTTTAGAATGTTACAAAAATTAAACAAACTTTCTATTACTCAAAAAATCCTGAAGAAAGTGTATCACAGTTTCCTCAAACAAACAAACAGTACGCAGCTCAACTGTTTTTAGCATCAATATTAAGAAGAAATGTTTCTCGAGCACCAAATCAACATATTAGAATGAGAATCATGTGAAACTGAAGCCTTGAGTAATAGCCATCACAGATAAATTACATTTTAAAAAGAAAAGGATGTAAATTATAATACTGCAATTAAAATTATTTAAAAAAACAAAAAGTAGAAACATCAAACTTTTGACCAGTAGTATATGTAATGATTACAATGTAACATGACTTGTAGTTGTTTAGAAACTCACAGAAGCAGATTTCTGTCTTGTCTACTTTTTTTTTAAGTGTGATATTGTGATGGTTAAATGTATGAAACAGGGTTAGAGTATTCTCCTCAGTGCTCTGCTGAGGGTTGTCTTGATGTGACAGGCTGCTATGTTAGCTCAAGCTGGTTTTGACAGAACACTAAGAAAAGAAGTCAAAAAAGAAATGCACACTGAATTCCTCCTCAGAAGCTGCAGTCTCTGGAATAATCTTTCTTTCTTTCTTTTTTTTCTAGCAGTTGGTCTGATAACCATCTGTTCTAACTTTCACTATTAATGACAAATAATTTTGTCAATGGACAATTTTGGACAGTTTGCAATGTTGCGTCTTCTCAATCCCAATTATAGCTCTCATTCTTCGCATCTCTGACAGTCCAAAGATAAAGTAACATTATGTGCATTTTAAGTTTTGATGTTAAAAGCAGCAGAATAGTTGTATAGGCTTTGGACCAACAATCAGACCAAGCTTGAAACTAAATCTGAACTCTCTCTTAATGATGTCTTTGAATCAGTGCCCAGGTTGGCTGGGATTATTTCCTCCCCTGACAATATGTGTCTTGTCTATTTCTATCTCTGCTTTGTCATGACCGCAATACTTGATTCATCCAGTTAAGCCAGGTTGACTAATCTTGACATCTCTAAATCGATGTCCAGATTGGCTGGGAGCAGATTTATCAAATGTAGTTATTTCTCAGAGGCATCTTCACCCTTTATTCTATACTGTATGTCTCATCTACTTGCAACCATAGCAGTGTGACTGTTTGTTGCAATTTGTGTGATACCCAGTGACAATGTTATGAAAGGCCATTTAGAGATGAATGATGCTTCTTGTCACTCCCTCGATCTCTCCTTCTCTATCTCTCTCTGCCATCCTCTCATTCATCTCTTGTCTTTTTCGAACTTGGGCGTTCTCTGGAAGGCGAGCAGATCTAATCAGAGAGTGGGCTGCCTGGATTGGGGGCATCTGTATAGCCTCTACGTTGGCTCTGGGCTGACCCGATGCTTTCTTAGGCAATCCGTCATTCATCGCTGCCCGTCCAGACCTGCTCAGGCCCTCCTCACAACCACACACACAATCCAGAGCTCAATGTCAGGCCATGGACTACTTGACGGAGTGTACCGTTTGAAGACTTCCTGTCTTTCCTGGAAACCCTACCACCTGCAGGCTTCTTGCCCGCGGGCTGCTTGCCCTCTTCTGGTTTGAGAGAGGTCAGACTACACATTGTTTCTGACCAACTCTGCCAGTTTCCTCAGGTTACCGACCCCAGCAGTGAGCATCAACCCTCCACATCAGAAAAAATAGTAAGAGGGCATGAGCAAACGCAACGTCTGTTTGGCAATGTCTTAGGCCGTTTCAGTACTTGATTTGATTACTTGGGCCAAACACGAGTTCAGTGCTATCATTCTTTTCCCGCCCGGGTGTTTTTTTGCATCATAATGATGCTTCTGTCAGTCACAAACCAACTTCAGTGATGGAACACTTTTGAATTTGGCTTTCTTTCAGTGATTCTTATCACTATGGTTTTATTACTAGAAATGCTCTGATGTTAAAATTCTGGTTAACGCCAAGCTAATTATTATACAAATAATTATGTTAACGTTGTCACTTACAATAGATTAATGGCAGATCATTTTTTAAAATGCTTAAAATTAGTTTATACCAGTAGCAAACAAAAAAAACCTCAAAACTCATTGGTTCTTGTGTAATGACATAAATGCGAAGTTGTATGGCATCGACAAAAAAGTTTTGTCAAAATTTCTTCTTTTGGTTTCAGAAGAAAGTAAGTTAAAAAGAGTTTTGAGTGACATTGGGGTGAGTAAATTATAACGGAATTTCCAATTTTAGTTAAAATATCCCTTGAACTCATAGGCTGACACTTGAGCCTGTCTAGATTTAAACAGGCAGATTTTTGTGGGGGAAAGAGGCAATGCGAAACTAATTATATGCCTACGATAACAGCCGAGTATTACGTCATCATTATCACAAGTCGACTAGGTTCAGTATTCGTGCCAATTAAGATCCAGTCCTATTGACAAGTATAAGAGTTAATTATTCAGAGTTTTTGTCTATAACCAAGTCTAAAGAAAATACAAGATGCTTATATTTCTGAATTAGTTGTTTATGATGAGGCGTATTTTTTACCTAGAGCTTAATGCGTAACAGAAGTGAGGTTTCCTATCATTTGCACTGCAGCTGACAAACTAACACTCCCTTCTTAGTTTACAAAAGCAGTCACACTCAGGGGACGAACACGTCACCACGGTAGATGAGACGGCACGTTTGTTTAAAGCAGACGCCCAATAAAATGGACCAGCTTAGTAGCAAGCAAACGTCGGTTCAGTTTTAGCCTTTCATTGGCGTTGGATATCAGTGACAGCCCCGATCAAAGAACGGCGTCACAAATGAAGCTGTCAAAATGGCTGGCAGCTGAGTCAGGCAGCAAAAAGGGAGAGAAACAGAAAGAGAGATTTTCATTTGCTTTCAAATGCATCATGACCGCAATGGAGGCTTCATAAACAGACAAAAAAGATGGCTAAAACGTGTTAGTGCGGCGCGACACGATGAATTATAAATGTGTGCGTAGGATTATAAAAACAATGAGCGAAGGCAGCGGAATCCCTCAACCTCGGGCAGATAGACTAATTAACACTTTCGACATGAATGTATGATCTCATTATAGCTTTAGTACTTACGTAACGTGCCATTGCACCATTGTTGCGAGCATGGAGGAAGCTTAACAGCATTTAGAAAGTCTATTGTTTAGAGTTAAGGTTTAGTTACGTAAACATTTACGGAACTCGAAAAGTCGTGCCAGGATGCGTCGTGTCGTGTGTTTCAGCTTTAGCTATGGGTTGTTCCTCAGCTAATTTTCTGATAATGGCCAATTATCTGCTCTTTTTTCACTAATTAGGAGATAAATATCATCAATCATTGTCTATTAATGTTGATGAGCTGCTTGCATGAAATGAACGTTTATATGCCTAATGAGTGTGCCCTTTTCCTCTATTCGTATCATTCGAAACACTCGTTTGCCGACACAAAGTACGCTTGGTTAGGCGCTTCTGTTGTGCAGTAATTCGCGTACTTGACGGTCGTGACATGTCTCTATGACAGAGTCTCACAGAAGCGCTCTCCGGACATAGAACGAGAGTGAATTAAGTCATCTCCTTTAATGCGTTCACAGAAGAAAACGAAGAAAGAAAAGCTTGGAGTGAGGCCTATACGTTCCCTGCTGCTATCCTCCTCCAGGCAGCACCTCCTCCTCCTCTGTTTCTCCCTCTCTCTGTCTGTCTAGGTCTCTCCCTCGCTGTCTGTCTGTGAATGTGTGGGAACTACAAGGCGCGCTCCTTTTTAGCCCCTTGCAGAATGAATCAGCTTGGATTTCTAAGGCTGTAGAAGTGTCCCATTGTTATGATGTCACCGCAGCTCAAGAAGGATGACCTCTGGACCCTATGGATTCATGGCTGTTTCGTCGCCCCCATTTCTGACAAGTATAGCTGCCTTTGTCCTCCCACTAGGGGGTATCCAAGCCGTTCGGAATGGATTTCGAAGGACTCACGGCTTAAGACATGCAACTTTGTGTGTCGCCGTTGTCTCTCGATTTTTTGCGGTACCTCTTGACTCGGGTTTCATTTTCCTCTTTCTCTCCATCTTCCTTCCTTTCACTCTGTCAGTCTTCCTGGCTTTTTTCCCTCTCTCTCTCCGTCCGTCTGAATCTCCGTCTCCCCCCGTGCCATCCTTTTCATTTTGCTATTGCTAAGGAAATAGTGAATACCGCCAGATGTCGCAAATACATCATCATAAGGTGGAGGACTGGTGAAAATAAATCAAGACACGTATGCGGTGGGGGATGTGAGACTGGTGCTTCTCTTAGAGTGTGATTGTGTGTGTGTGTGTGTGTGTGTGTGTGTGTGTGTGTTTGGGTAACAGAGAGAGAGACAGAAAGCCAGGGAGAGAGGGCAGTAGAGGTCATTGGATTGTCCCTCAGATGTTTGATATTTTATGTATGGGAAAAAGCAAGAACGGATATGACAGAAGATGCAATTCGCCACCTCAGCAGACCAAAAAGACAAAAAAAAAACGGAACACCGAAAAAGGTCCAGAAGCTTTTAAACCATCCAAATCACGAAAACAATGCGAACATCACTACAAACAATCAAACGAAGCGCAAATCACGTCTCTTTCCCACTAACACGCATTCCTACTGGAATGACTAAGTGAAATGGGCTGTGAGAAAGGCTTTGTTTGCAGTTGAAGGAGAGCGAGGCAGACGCGCTCTCAGATCCACGCTGAGTCGAGCGAGAGAAGGAGATTCCCCAGGGTGGCGCTATCCCAACAACGCTTATCCTGCGGGGGGAAAAGTTTACAGCCAGCCCTGCCGTTTGTAGTGCCACTACAGAGGCTGTGACAGTCTGCATAAAACGGGCCGGATCTGAGCAGATGCCTCCAACGGAAAAAAAAACACCTACAGAAGCGCGATTGAACAAACGCAATCGAGACATCAGAGCGAAGCCCTCTAAATACCTTATTTATGCAGCCGCTTTTGTATCCGTGACAACAAGAAAACAAAACGACACATCAGCATAATGCCTCCTCTTATCATATGGAGCCTTGTCTTGTTTTTTACACCTCCTTTTTACCTTCCCACATCACAAATGTGGTCTTTTTTTCCCTCTTCGGTTCCTCTGAGTTCCTCAAAGATGGATAGCCCTGATCAGGCTTTGATATACTAAAATGACACCCCTCGTCTTCCATCAGCCCTGCGGCTGACCATCTCCTGCTCACCCCACCAGATACTAGACAACATTTTCTCTCGAGTGCTCTCATAGCCGGCAGGTAAAAGGAAGAGGGCTAATTCCAGGCTCTCTTTTGAACTCCTCGTAGTGCCTTCTCTATTTTTGGCCATCAGAGAAAATTGTTGAGTGCTTCAAATAGATCTCAGAACAAAGTGTAAACGTATGTGTCGTATATATTGTGAGCATCACGGCATTATTTCAGCCACGAGTTCGTGACATTGGCTAATAAACAATTAGATTAGTTGTGACGGATTTGGGGGTGAGCCTTTGTTTCAGCCGAGCTTGCTAGTGTCTGCAAGACTCTGAAAAGACGCCATATTGACAAGCCCTTTTCTCTTCGCTTAGGGGGTGGAGTCCACTAAGCTGTCAATCACACAGACAGAAGAGAATAGCTGTGATCTGTGACTTCCTCGAAACTAGATCCGTATGCAAATCTGCTCTCGGATATCTATTTCTACATTCTCAGTACAGTGGAGAATGAATTGCCAAACAAATAACTGAATATTCCCTCAAAATTTTAGGATCCAAGATTTGCCGGAGGGTCTTTTTGTAAAGGCTTATGTGGCTCAAACATGGTCATTGTCTGTGAATGGCTTTTATTGGGGCTCAGTGTCCCCCCAATTCTCCCTCTGTCTTAACAAAGAAACATAAACGAGACAACACATACAAAGAGTGGGGAATCAAATCCTTGGCCGTTTATCATTACTATAAATAGACACGGAGCCTTGAACAGTCATTTATGATGTTACTGTAAAACTTACAGATGGAAAGAAATTGTAAATGCGGTGTTGTTTATTAGTTATCTCTGCTTATTTTTCCCCTAGATTTGGTGTGGGCGCTTCGAGGTAGAAAATACAGAATGTGCAAAAAATGCTGTAATTATAGTTTACATTTAAAATGCGGCGATATAAAGGTTATTTTCTTCCTGCCCCTCAAAAAGAACCTTAAGGTAAGAAACACGGTGAGTACTCGACAAGAGCGGTGTAAATTATTTTTCATTGCATTACCATGTGTGTCTGATTTCTTTAAATGTAATTTTTATATCAGGGAAAAAAAAATCCCATTAGAGATGTAACCGTATTACGTCCTATGGGAGTATGTGACATTTGATATGAAATTATGAAATCTATAATACAGAGTCCTCTGTGTGTTCCTTCTAATGTTCTATGGAATGCACAGGTTTTTCCCCCCGTTATTATCTTATAATAATGCACTTGCATTATTGAGTGCGCGTATTGATTTTAGAACTAAAACCATTTATTCTAGGGGTAAATGTTATTATTTTAATATCAGGGCTTTGCTAATTTGATTCTTTTGATATATTTCATACAGAACGCTAGAGGGGCTTTTCTTTCCTCTCGTTTTAAAGTTCACTTCAGTGTAGCCAGAAACAACTTTGTCCAAAAGAATCAAGCCTCTCATCCATCCAAAAGGTGGCTGTGGTTTTATCCGACCCCATCAGTTGGTCCCATCTTCAGTTGGCTAACTATCTTCTAATGATTAAAAAAGATATATTAATATATATATATATATATATATATATATATATATATATATATATATATATTTTTTTTTTTTTTTTTTTTTTTTTTTTTGTTTAAAGAATGAAATAGGCAAAATTCCATTTCACTTCCCAGGTATCTCTTTCTCTAACAGCACCTTCTCCTGACCCAGTGAGGCTCCTGTAGACTGTCAGTCCAGCTGCTCACGGGCCCTAATTATTTGCTATTTTGTGTGTGTGTGTGTGTGAGTGTAAGTGTGTGTCTCCTTTCCTCATCCCAAAGGCACAACAGGCCTCTAGATGCCCCTCAGTCTCAGGCAGGCAGCAGCCTCATCCAGGTGCCAGCAATGAAACTTTAATACCTTATTTAAATATGGAGTGAATTAGTTTTTGAGAGGCAGGGAGTCGGGCAGCTGTGGAGGGTGTGCTGGTCAGGCAGGCTCTCTGGGAGGCCAGAGGTTCCCGCTCAGTGCCATGAGGGAGAATAGCAATAGGCTGATGCATGGGTAAAAATACCTAGAGTCAATCCGATATCCCAGAATTCAACTGCTAACAATGTAGCTTTAATGAGATTAGGATTGCAGGCAAGATAAGGTGTGTGTGTGTGTGTGTGTGTGTAAGAGAGTGGCACAGACATATCCAGCATAACAGCAATCTTGGTGTTGATTATCAGTGGTGTTTGTTAAGGCAAACGTACTGCTCATACTTAGAATGAGGGATTTGAACAAGCCCAAAAGCAATAAAAGTTTTTTAAAAAAATGATGAAATTGTGTAATTTTACAGAAAAGGAAAAAGTGCTGTTATTTTTTAAACTGCAGGCTGATCAGTTGCATATAAACATATAAATTATTTAATTCAATTACATATAAAAAATGTTAAAATAAAATAATAAAACTCATTACGTTACATTTCATTAAAACCTCAGCTAACACATAGCAATGCCCTGGCAACACTGCCATCTTGGTAATGATTCCATTTTCTTTCTATTTTCAAAGTGAATTGATTATATACTTTAAATGTATATTGTGACATGTACTTGCTTGTTATGGTAAAGCATCAGATTAGCTCTTCAAATCAGATCAAATATCGTAGGATGGAAATGAGGCAGATGTTTGTATTAAGATCAGAAATAGTTCAGCAGTTATCCGGTTTATATAATGACCAATCTTTTGACTTCAGCTTATGAGCGTGTGTAAATAGAAGCTTCTCCCCATCTGACTCATGCAGATTTACAGATTATCCTTGGACTAAGAGCAGATCTCTTCAGTACCCTTTCATTTGAACTTGAAGTTAAAAGGGCCTCATTAAATGTTTGATCCATATATTTTGCATATCTTGTCAGCATTAATTACTTTGTATTAAAGTTCACCTTTAAAGAGGTCCAATGAAGGACATTAAAGGTTCAAGAAAAAGATTATCATGCAGGATAGTGCAGATAATTTTCTGACCTCTTTTACATTGTGATGCCAAACGTCTTTTCATTCTTGTGGTAAAAGTCGTGTTGACTTTTGTAATTGGGGTTTAAAGCTGCTGTAAGCATTTTTTTTTCGATTGCCGCACATAAAGCGTCTTTACTACCTGACAGAGATCACAGATATAGGTGTCTTGAGAAATATCACTTGTCTTTGTGACAGCAAAAAAAAAGAGTCATCATATTTTAGCCAATCAGAAAGGGCCTCACTGCCAGTCATTTTGTGTGCGTTTGTTTTTAAGGGCAGGTTTTGGCAAGGAGCGCTTGTGGCTGAAGAGATTGCAGGCTGGATCACAACAGTGTAACAGAAGTTAGCTAGCTAATATTGTGTACTGCACTTTTAATTGTTTGCGTGGAATTGCATGTTTACTTTCTGTTTTGACGTACTGCAGTGAAGGTCCTGTAAGGACTCTTAGGTTCATTCGTACGGTTTCTGTATGATGAAAGATTTGTGTATATTTATAGAGACAACGAGAGAACAAGAATGAGTAAGGTCGTGAAAATATGCAGAAATACATTTCAAGAGTATCCCCAGCCTGTCTATGCTGTTTCCATGGCAACTGGGCTATATGTCTCTGTGAACTAAGAGGTCAGGACTCTGCTGGTTAGCATAGGACAGTTATGCCCTGCTGGAAGATGGTGTAACTACATCTTTCAGGGAGCAAAAAACGATTTTTTTTTACGATTGCCATTGAATAAACACTGTTTATGCATATGATATGGCTATACAATAATAAAAATAGTCCATTCTTTTAGAGTACCTGGTTCTTTTGTTGATTGGTATGCTGATGATGAATTAGAAAATGATTTGTTTTTTCACAATCACAAGACACCATTGATTGATAGTGCTTTTGTTCCTCAAATGTTCATTTTGATAGTTAAAATGTGTCCCCACTGGATTTTTCTTCTCCCTTGTTGTGCTTTTTGTTATTTATTTATTTATGTTCAGAGAATTATTTTTTTACATTCTGATATAGTCAAAGGACCATTTCATTGTTCAATCAGAACCAAAATTGATCACACTTGATGTGGAGTAAATGTGAAGATTTGGAGTAACACACATACACACAATATATATATATATATATATATATATATATATATATATATATATATATATATATATATATATATATATATATATATATTTTTTTAACTATAAAGTCTTAGTCTTTAACTAAGTCTTTACTATTGCTTTTTATAAATATAGCATATTTTTGCTGAATAAAAGTAAATAAAATGAAAAAAATAGAATGACTCCAAATGGTAGTGTATATTTTTACAAAATATTTCTATTTTAAATAAATGCTGTTCTTTTTAATGCATCACAGAATAGTGAAATTGTGTCAAATCTCCAATAAAATATGAAGCAGCATATTAAAATGATTTCTGAAGTGTCATGTGCCACTGAAACCTGGATTGATGAGGCTAAAAATGTAGTTTTGCATCACCAAAATAAATGTAATTTTGAAGTATATTACAATAGAGAACAGTCATCCTAAATTGCACATCAACAAGTCATTTTAAGCATAAGCATCAACATTTTCTGGTTTTGCTATTTTTTTGTTGATCAAATAAATGCAATCTTGATAAGCATAAGATATAAAATCTTACCAAAATCAAGTTAACAAAAAAGTAAGAATAACAAAACAAGTGTTTGAAACTTTCCCATCCAGGTTTTATGTGTGTTTAAATGTGAAAAAAAAAATGCTAAAAATGCTGTTGTTGTGTAGAGAACTTAATTTCTACACCCATGAAGGTCTCATTCAGAAAAGCAAAGCTGTTCACTAAATATCCCTTATTTTCTGTCTGGCAATATCCGGCTACCACACTTGAAGAGTGCAGCTGAAGAAAACACAGCATACGCAGACACACTCCTCAGACTCTTTTTATGACACACATCTATCAATTTAGTAGATTACCCAGTGTAAAAGCACCACGTTATTTTTACGTGTGTTTGAGTGTTTTACGTAATGTGTCGCTCTCAGATGCTGACAGTATGATTCAGTTATACGTAAGGATTTTGGTTCCTTTGTATCGGAGTTGTATGTGTGTGTTTACCCATTCACTCGCTCTTTTCCGGCACCTTATTACCATCTGCTCGTGCTGTGAGGCTGAGTTAGGGCTGCCCTGATAGCTGCCTGATGGACCCCTCTGTTGTAGCACAGTGCCAGTAATGTGCTGTCAGGCAGTGCTGACAGGTGCAATGAGAGAACAATAAACGTGAGGGCAGCGGTAATGCAGAGGTCTGGCCGGTCTGGATGAAAACTGATGGCTTCTGGATTGGCTGCAATGGTTCTCCCACTCCTTGGTCTCTGAGCGCAGGCCCCCACTTGAGAGTAAATTAACGTGGGATACTAGTAAACGCCCTCAAAGAGGGTACGACGATAAAGGAGATAAATAGAGAATGGAATGAAAGGTGTTTGTGTGAATTTCAGGTTATTGTGTGTTTCCTGTAAGTGAAATCCACCTCCTGTGCCATGTATATGGCTGTGATATGATAGTATGTATATGTTTTTTTTCTATAAGGCTGGATGATTTACAGGGTGACGAAAGATCTTCTGAACAGATCTGCACAATTGAATCAGCTGAAAATATCCGCTGCGGCCAACATGCTGACTCTAGCTCTGGGAAAAAAAACTTAGTAAGCTACCTACCTAGACAGAATTTTATGTCAGCTTCCAAAATACTTTATTTTGGTCCTGTTTTAAAAGGGCATTTTGTCTATATTGTTGTTGTGCCAATTTCACAATGCATTAAAAATGCTCATTAAAGTTGATGGATTGAGCAAAAAATTACCAAAATCGTATTCAAAAATTGTGATTCCGTCATGTTGTTTCAATCCTGTAAGACCTTTGTTCTTCTTCAGAACACAAATTAAGATATTTTTAGAACTTTTGGGCACTTCATAGACAACTACCTCTTTCAGGTACCTGAAAGGTAGTAAGGACATTGTTAAAATAGTTTAAAAAAACTTTATTTTTTAAAGCAATGAGAATCTTGTTTTTTTGTATGTGCAAAAAGAACAAAAAAAATCTTCTCAGCTGTGTCAGTTTTTGCCGTAGATATATCCTTTTAAAACAGACTGTTTCACCTAACGTTTGTTTGCTACATATTTTCACGTCTATGAACTTTAGGAAGGGCAAAGAAACAATTTTCATTTTATTTCAAACAATTAAAATAAAATGGCAATTTTGTTACAAAACAAACTACAGTAATTTTTGTTATTTACATAAAAACAGTGTATTGCAATATTACCTCTAAATGAACCAGTTTGTCTAGAGTTTACTTCAGTTAGAAGGTTTACTTCAGTTAGATGTTTACCTGTGTAAACAGTAGATGGCGAGGCAGCTCGCTAAGTTATGGAACACAGCTATTGAGAAAGCAATATGAGAGAAAATGTGTTTAATAAATGTCAAATCGTTGCTTTTAATTACCTGTTACTTTTGAAGCATGTTTGCTCATAATCATGCACAAACGACTTCATATCTATAACTGTACACACTTGAGTTAATGCTAAAAGCTCTTTACATGCTCACATCACTCATATGAATATTCAGGTGACCCAGGTCTTAGCGCTGGGAGAACCGAGACAGACTGTTCTCTCTAAGGTCCTGGCAGCTCTCGATTTGTCTCCCCCACAGTTAGTGTGTGTTCTGGGCTGAGTTAGCGACTGCTAAATTAAAAGCCCTCTTGCTCAGGAAACAGAGCAGCAGGAATTAGACCCGACCTCTGACTGTGAGCAGGTGTCTCAGGCAGTGGGAAACTGTGTGTGTGTGTGTGTGTGTGTGTCATTAAATCTATCTATCTATCTATCTATCTATCTATCTATCTATCTATCTATCTATCGTTTGTTCTATGACTTGTTCTATCGTCTTCTTACACACTCTCTTTTGTCTTTCTATATGTCTGTCCATTTTTGATTTCATGCCCCTCCAGTTCTTAAATCCGTTCCTCTCTTTGCACCAGTAGCCTGGTGATCTCGATTTCTTTATTCTTTTATTTTATATTCAGCGAGAAATTCGGTTATTTTGAATGTCTTAACTTTACAGCAACACAAAAGGCAAACGACATCCTAAGGCCTCTTCAAACTCTCACTTTGAAGATCATCAATGAAGGATTAAGTTTTGGTTGTTCTGTAGAAATGGGTGAAAGGATGGAAACAAAGAACGTTTGTGACAGGACCCACCAGGGTTTATTATTCGTCCTCTGCCCACTCACCCCTTGTCTGAAATACTTTCAACTTTAATAGCCTTTTAATCCAATGATGAACTCTCGCTCACCTTGCATCCCGTCTGCAAAACATGCACACTTGCACCCTGCGGTAAAATCTCTTCATTTATATCGGTCTGCTAAGACTGACAACCTTTATATAGCAAATATTTCAAAAATGCTTCCTTTCAAATCATCTTTGTGGGTCTTTACTGTATGTGGCACACTCAAATTGTAATTATTATTACAAATGTAATTTGTTTGGGGCTATAATTAGTTGTGCACTGACAGTGATTGCAATTTTTTTAAATTATGCAATGCATTGTAAAATCTAAACATTACAATAAAATAATGAATAGATCATTGATTTTGTGCCAAAAACATTAGGATATTAAGTAAAGATCACATTTATTTTCTAATTTAAATATATATAAACTTAATTTTTGCTAAGTAATATGCATTGCTAAGGATTTCATTTGGACTTGTTTTGTTAGGTTTTTTTGAACCCTCAGATTCCAGATTTAAGTTGTATCTTGGACAAATATTGTTCTAATATACCAAATATAAATAGAAAGCTTATTTATTCAGCTTTCGGAAGATTTCAGTTTAAAAAAAAAGAATGAACTCTAACGCTACTATATGTGTGTGTTGGTACAGCTAAATGTATAATACAGGTGCCAGGATTTCTCCTAGCCAAGTGGAAAATGTGCACTTTTGAAATATGACAAGAAGTGTCTGCTAAACATTTCAACTCACCCTAGACCTGAGGATATTCGTTTCAGTGAAAGGAGATGGAGAGAAAGATAATTAATATAGCCTACTGCCAATACATCACAGTGGAGTTGAGCCCATGATGGTCGTCATCTTCACTCACTCTCCTCCAGCCATGAGCACAGGTTTAACGCTCTGGAACAGGTCATCAGTCCTCTGTGCTCCCCACTGTCCCAACACTATTTATCTCAAAGAGAAGGAGAGCAAGCCAACCAGGAAAAATAATTACAAATGAAGAGTGACACTGTGGTGAATGGAACATATGTCAGCCGAGGCGCTCGCGTGTGTGTTTGGTGTTAGCTTTACATCAAAGAGCTGGGGAAAATCCTCTGGTCCTGAACGGGCCTGTTTAAGAGCATCCTGAATCCAAGAGTGGAGTTGGCACTCAAACTCACTGTCATCCCAACCGAGAAACCGATCAGAATGAAAACACACTCTAATATCAAAATCAGCCATGGAGCGATTTTTCAGTGATTCAGTAAAAACAATGTTGGTTCTAGTAACAACGAGAAAACAAATAGTTTGATGAAATAATGGAAAGGTGGATGCTTTCAAAGACCTGTTTTATGAGCTAAAAAGAAAATTTGTCAGACCCATTTGTCAGTGATAATATTGGTTCTGACACTTTCTGTGTAAGAACATCAAAGTGAGTGTTTGCCGAGATTGTAGGACAGAAACCTGCTGTGTCACCAGCCCCAATGGCTCATGACTGTCAATTCAAGTTGAACTAAAATGAAATAAATCTTCTTGTTATAAAACACCATGGAACTCCCTTTTTTATATAAATGTTTACAAAACATATTACTTTTAAATTATTTTTATCTCATATTTAACATCTGTGATCGCCAATGCATTTATTTGAACTAAAGAGATAAATCAGTAATTTTGTGAAATTTTATTACAATTTACAGTTTTTTTAAATATATTTCAAAGCCAAATTGGCAGCAGCTATTACCATGCAAATTATTATATTATATTATATTATATTATAGAAAATTAAATTGAATTATATTTTTATCAATTTTGGAACCAGTTGTGCTGCTTATTTTTTCAGCAGTAACAATGGACTTAATCAATGACGTGACGTTGGGGCAGAGATTGTTCAGGAAACCTATATGAAAAGGGTCATATTTTCTTTATAATGTGGTTGTGTGACATGCATTGCGTAGAAATGACACACTCCAGCTTTAATGTTCAGCTATTTATACAGCCTTAAGAGCTCCACCTGCAATGAAACTCAGGAAGGAAGAGGTCTGCATTTATGAGGCAGCAGGAATCCTCTCTCCCGCCTGAGAGCTTCAGCGAGGAGCGTTTAGCAACCATTATGCCAAACCGCAGAAATTACAAACACATACATACATGTGCTCTCAAATCAATCTCACAAACACACCCACATTTACATGCGATCCGTGTCCCATTTTGACACGCAGTCGTACGCCCACAGTTGTCCGCGCAGAGACAATCTAACATTCACATGAGAGGGAAGCCTCGTTTACATAATGATGATCTTGTTTCTCGACTGAAGTGAATGCTTGACTAGCCAGTAGACATGCACCGAGAGTGGTTCCGTCTCTATCCCTCACTCTCACTTTTTCTCATTCTCTGCCTCCCTCGCTCTCTTTTTTCCGCAGCGTGTGTGCAGCTAGTTATTTTAACGCTCTCCAGCCGTGCCCTCAGCTCTTCATGGCCTTGTGAGGGGCTTCAAAAGAGACATCACTGCTGCCTGTGCCAGCCCTCCTTCCTCTCCCCCCACCTCCTCTTCATTCTCTCTCCTCTCTCGCCTCATCCCGTGAACCCGTTTGACTCTTCCTCTCTCTCTCTCCCGCTCGCTCTCTCTCTCTTTCAGGCATGGTGTGATTCATCAGGGAAGCCATGCTTTTAATCAGCCCATTAAAAATGGATGGCAAGCAGAGGGCTGGTGTAAGAGATCTCATTTGGAGCAGTGTGAGATGGTGTGTGTGTGTGTGTGTGTGCATGTGTCCGTGCATGTGCTGAAAGGATGGTAAGGATGAGTGCCTTGCAGGCTCTGTCTCTCTTTGCCAGTGTGTGTCTGTGTGTGTGTATGTGTGAGGTTTGAAGCTAATCTCTTCTGGCTGCTGAACCAACAGTTCAAGTTCTCATTTTATGGGCTGTTCAGGTCAATAGAACAAACAAAATGATTTAATTGTCTTAACATCATCCTAAAATAACTCGTTACGTTAGAATCCTGAACACTTTCCTCAGTCTCAGTTTAAAGTGAAGAGGATGCTAAGTAAGTATTTGTAGACTTGTAGCACTGTGCTGTTTGCAAAACATTGTTTGAACATCCGACCAGCAACAAGGCTCAACCAATGGGGTGAGTTTGGGGCATGGCTATCTATTTATCTGACCAATTAAAGACAGGGAGAAGATTTGGAAAACCTATTTGCAACAGGTATTTCGTTCATGCAAAACCATATTTGAATGAGGAAAATCCTAAAAACTATATGACAAACTCTCATTTAACTAGCATATTTCAAATCAACAACAACGTCTGACAGGAAATGCCCCGTGAAAGGTTGTTTATTATGATAAAACAGTATTAAAAAGTATCATTTTACGGTTGGTAAACCATGTGCTGACCCAAGCACATCTCTCAGGCCACTGATTGTTTCTATGAGAAGTAGAGCTTCCAAGATTAATTTTTTTAAAAATCCATTAATTGATGCTAATAGCACAGAAACTGTATACTTCAGTTTTGCTTATCACATGTTCTTAGTGTCTTTGTAAATGTTTCATGTTCATGTAAAGAAAAAAGCTTGTCTTTCTAGCCTCATATTGGCGTAATTCCATTTTGGTCCAATGATCCAATCATTTTCCAATGGTTAATATCAAATTTTGAATTTCTTTCAGAAACACTCCACTTTTTGAAAGTAAATTTGATTTCAAATGAGGTTTCATTTTCACTTCGACAATAAGAGTTTCAATCATTTTGGTATACTGGATGCAATCCTCTAGAAGATAGCTTAGAAAACTGCATGATATTGGTGAAAAGTGACAGCAGTGTGAATTTATCACTCTGAATGTTTGTGGGTTGAATGGCACGTTGGTACTACTAGCTTAGCTTCCACTGGATATGTGCCCAGCCTCTGGGAACCCATCATAGCCTGGCAAATGTGTGACACGCTGGCACAGATGCCCATCCATGTGCCCGCATCCTACTGGAATTGGACTCCCAGTTGAGATGTGATCTAAGCAGTGATGCTCTAACTATTGTGTGGGTGTGTGTACATGAGCGTGGAAAAGTAGAATAATACCGCGACACGGAAAGTGAGAACTGTGTCGACTTTACTGAGAATTGGTGCATCTCTCCAACAGAGAAATAATATCAACTCCCCACATGCCATTCCCGAACTCTCTACACACAGATTTTGTCTGTGTCACTCTGCTGAGAGGGCACTTTCTCATAGCTCATTAGGAACAGTGGGGCCGCTCTCTTTCTCTCTCTCTCACTCTGCTCTTGTGAAAGTCCTTTTCTTACTCTCCCACAGCTTTATACTGTCTCATACACACACACACACACACACAAGGTTGGCAGCAAGCCTTGTTCTACAGATTGATTGGCCCACCTGTTCACCTTTCCTCATCTTTACAGTCCCAGTGTCTATTTTAACTCTGTCCCAGAACCAGAGGTACATGATGAAAAAATGTACACTGTGGAACCTGCTTAACCTTTTTAGAGCAGAAATGAATGGCGGATTCTGTTTTCTTTTTTAACCTGAATTAACTCTTAGATTTCCTGCTCGGGTGCTTGTTTTGGATTCAAAATGGGACAGATTTGGCTTTTACACCAAAAAATGATAATCTGTCATTTCAAACAAGTATGACTTTCAAAGCACAAAACGTTTAGCAGAATGTTCAAGATGTTATTTATTTATTTATTTATTTATGAGGAGTTTGAGATCCTCTAGTCATAATGTGAATACATTGTTTGGAAAATAGCAACTTGAACATTTTGCTTAATCTGATTTTGTTCTATCTCCTATGTATAACAGGCATACAGGTTTAGAAGGACATGAGGGTGAATAAATGATGACAGAATTTCCATTTTCTCTTTAATGTGTTGTTTGATGAATGAATTTGAGGAGGTTCTGACAGAGATTAGCCCTGATAGGAGACATGCTGGTGGGACATATTGTGTGTGACCTGTAGAAGCTTCATGTTTGTGTGTGTAGAATTGAGTAGGACTGTAACAGGGTCATGAAATATACAGTAGATGGATGTAGGCTGTGTGTACAATAAAGGCCACCAAACCTTGGTGGCTGTTGTCACATTGTCCATATGTCTTTGCCCCAAGTTGCCACTGTGGCATAACTCACATGCATGCACACACACACACACACACACACACTTCAGTGACAGGAATTGGACTTGCTGCCGTTTTTATTATTTTTTGTATTTTTTGAAAGTAAATATACTATTCATTGTAACTATTCTTTATTTTTAATTAATTGCATATGGCAATTAATTAAATTAACTGCAAAGAATGAAATATATCAATAAGTTCTAAGTAAAGACTCACAATGAAAATAATTAATGACAAATGAAATTTACAAAATGAAAATATTGGATAGCCATCCAAAAATGTGATTTTAGAAGTCAGTGTATTGTTTATTTTATTTCTATTTCACGGCACCTATAGCCCACTGTCTATTTTTTCTTAATTTATTTTAATAATTAATCACAGTAAATCACGTTAAATTGACCCTAATACATACATACACCGTGCAGTAAGTGTGTTAGGGAATATATTCATGAGACTGCGTGTTACTGTAGTAAACACTGATATTATGTGCTCTGACAGCTGGTAATATACAATGATGTTATATAACAATGACACACGCACATACTGAGAAGTCTTTCTTGGACAAATCGCTCACTGCCGTATTCTGAATGAGTCCCCAGAATGAACGTTTGCGCACAGGGTCCGGGAGGTGAACGAGAATCCTGTCCTTCCATCCCTCCATCTGCCTTCCCCTCTGGCTCACTCCTGAACTTTCCAGCGTGTACATCATGAAATTTACCGCAAGCCCCTTCACCCTCCAACATCTCACTCCAGCCCTGCCTGTCAAAGCTCAGCTCAAGGGGAAAAGAGAGAAACAGATAGATAGACAGATAGAGAAATAAATAAAATAAATAAATATAGAAATGAATAAATAAGTAAGAGCTGAGAGGCGCCCAGAAATCTGAATTCTCCCAGCAGGTAATCCTATAAAACGCCAAGGTGAGGCGATTCTCAGCTTCACCCCTCATTATTGTATCTTTACCTTGCCGCACTGCTCCTGATGTAAAAATTATGGAGGGAGAGAGAGAGAGAGACTTTCCCTATGCACACAGTGTCTCTACAATACATTGCCTTGTGTTTTCTCTCTCTCTCTCTCTCTCTCTCTCTCTCTCTCTGCTTCCCTGTGTCCCCTCCCCTCTCAGTTCTTTTTAATCTTTTATTCATGGACTAGCAGGTGATGAAAAATTTATGCCTCGAGTCTGGCATTGAAATAAATGCAAAATGAAAACAGAGGCAGTTTATACTGACAGTCTGAATATCTCTATCTAGAACAAGGTTGCAGCGAGCAAATCAAGGGGAGAGAGAGCGGGGGGGTGAGGGAGGTGGGGCAATGAGACCTTCATGATGTAAATATCACTATGGTCTTTCATACTAGCCTTAGATTACTGTTTGTTCTGTTGTTAACGTTTTTAATATTGCATTCACACACATGCATATGCAATGTATATATGCATTTCCACCCCCGCCTAGATGCAAATTTTTGTCATTTACTCCCATTACGAGACACTGTCTGCAATTGCCAGAGGTCACCATGTCGCAATGCTGTTGGTCATTAGTAGGTGATTATACTGAACTGTTTTAAGTGGATAACTGCACTGTAATTGATAGATGGCACATCGCACTGTATTTATGCTGTATCATGCCCTTATAAGTGTGTGTGAGTGTATCATATGTTGACTAAGCACTCATCGGTGTTCTTTCAACTTGTTGAAATTTCCAACTTCCTGTTTAAGAAAGTGTATTAGAACAGTCAGACTTCCTGCTTATTAATGGATTGTGAAAACACTATGGCTTCATTCCATAGAAAATATAAGTTTATTATTCAGAACGAATGCAACAAATTGATCAAAAGTGACAGTAAATATATGTATAATAGTACAAATTATTTCTCTTTTTTAATACATTTTGAACATTTTAGAAGAATCTTCAAGAACCTTGAAAGATTCGCAATTTCCACAAAAATGTAAACCGTTTTCAACAACGAGAACATGTATCTTGAGCACTATGTCATGTTGGAATTTTTAAAGGATCACGTAACACTGGAGAGTTGTGCCTGCTAAAAATTCAGCTTTGCCATCACAGAAATAAATTACATTAAAAAAAAATGAAATAGAAAACAGTTATTGTTAACTAATCAAATGTTGCAACATTACTGTTTTGCAGAATTTTTGATTAACAAAAAATAAATAAATAAATAAAGCTACTAGCAAGCAATCATTCCCTTAAAGCATTTTCCAGTCATAGTGTTATATGGTCAGAAGGAAGAGATCTGACTTTGAATGTAACAGCATAACTGCCCTAGGCAACAAGTGTCATCCTGTCTCTGGTGGTGCCATACAGAGAACGAACCACATCCCCAGGGCCTTCAGTAAGCGTCGGATTTGGGGTCTGTTGCTGGTGTTTTGAATGTTGATTGGCTGAAGTGAGAGAACTGACAGGAAAGAACAGAGAAATGTATAAGGAATTTGCATGAATGGAAGAGACAGTGTTTCTTGCTGAGTCACGGTGTGCAGTGATTGCAGCTACATTTATCTAGTCTGTTAGTTCTACGTTCTCCACATAGTTAATTTGCATTGTATTTCTGTCTTAGCAAAGACAATATAAAGATGTGAAGCGTTTGAATCAGTTTGACAGGTTCCTTTTAAAATCACCAGAAGAACTTGACTGCTGCATCTACGTCACTGTTGTGTACTTGTGTCGCACTGAGAAAATTTTTATCAGAATTTTTTCTTGTTTTCAAGATATCAAAACATCAAAAATATCCTTAAAACGAGATCCAGATATTACAAATATTTTTAAGAGAATGTTGAATGAAGCATTTAGATCATATTTACAGCAAGACAAAACATCTTCCAGCGGAGAAAAACACTAAAATCAGTTTCCATTGAGAGAAAAAAATGCAGTGTGTTTAATTTCAATTATTCTCAGCTAAGCATTTAAATGAAACTTCTTGATGGGTTATTATGCTAATGTAATAGCATTACAGCATTAAGTACATGTATATTAAAGATGACATCGCTTGAAACACACCATGTTCTTGTGTTCTCAAATAAGCCAAATATTCATCACTGGTGTGAGCAAATGTAAATGTGTAAAAATCAGTTACTGAAAAATACATATTGATTAACCACTAGTCTGAATTCTGGAATGAATGAGGGACGGTTGATGATCGCAGACCTTTCATGATCTGTGTGGATCATGAAAACTTGAGTATTGTGTAATGTCTCTCTTCTCTGTCTGCAGCTCCATCAGCTGCATCGAATATTGGCTCAGTTGCTATGCTGATGAACATATGGGTATAAAAACAGTAGCATCATAACTTGTTTCGCTCTGATATATTTAGTCCAGTTCACAGGCAGGGATGGGTATGAACGTATATATTTCAGCTTCATGTAGCTAAAATGACAGCTGGTAATAAGTGACAGTTTATATTTACTTAAATGTCTGTGTGTTTTCTGAGTTTGTGAGTGTGAATGGGAACTCATTATATCAAAGTCTAAATTAAATCAGCTTTTGAAAGATACTACTTTTAAGTGGTCAAGCGGTGCTAAGGTGTGCAGTGTTGTTTAATAATTAAGTATTTAATAATAATAATTAAATGTTCTATTTATTGAATTTATATATTTCAATTGTAGTTTTATATTGTTTTAATTGTGTGCTTTTGTCATTTTTTATGTCTATAAACATACTTTAATGTTTCTATAACTTCAGTGTTAAGTCTTTTTATTTATATTTTATTTATATATATATATTTTTTTTTTTTTTTTTTTTTTTATTTTTAAATTAGGTGTAAGTTTTTATCAATATTTATTTTATTTAAACTATTTCAGTTGATTAAAACAGTTTTAGCAGGCTACTCCTGTAGTAGTTTTAGTAACAACACCGGTTGTTTTACAGTTGTTATGTGGTTGCTAGGTGGCTGCTTAGTGGCCCTAGTCAAAAGTATCCAAGTCTATGGCTACACTCATACAGGTAGTTTTTGGGATTAACAACATTCATTCTGAGGCTCACAAGTGTGCCACGCAATTAGAAAAGATACTCATGTCTATATAACAAACTTGTATAGAACACACATGCTTACATGTTTAATACAATTTAATACATAGTGTAAGGGGTTAGTTCAAATTCTTAGCAAGCACAATAACTAGCAGATGTTCTCTCTATCATTCGTCCCTCTCCTTCTTCATCTCTGCCCTCTCTTTCTGCCACCCTGGGGTCTACAAACCCCCCGCCACCCCAAGTGACGCCACATCCTCCCCCACAGCGGCGCAATCATATCACCCGACAATTAACCGACAGTGTGTAATTGGCTGGTGTGTATGAGGGTCAGCAGCTGGTGAGGCGTAGCGTCGCGGCACCGGCTCGCCTCGCTCACTTCCTGAACCAGATTCAATTATTAATAGACTGATTGCTGGAGTGAGGTTTCTCTGGGAATCTGGATCTGCCACAATGAATAAAATGAAACCACTGCTTTACATTTTCATTATGCCACAGCCCCCTGCTTTCAATTGCAAATGGAGCCCAGGAACCCGACTGCAACCCCCTCGCCTTTCAACGCACTGTCTTCACCCCCCTTTGAGGGTAGCACCCCAAAAATACACACGTACAGTGTCACACTTTATGACAATGGTAGGAACACCTTAGTGGAACAATATGTGTGTCTGTGTGTGTGTGCATATATATATATATTTATATATAGAAATTTTATATATATATATATATATATATATATATATATATATATATATATATATATATATAATTTAGTTACTTTTTTATACATTTGGTCAGATTCAGGGTACAATTTTGTTCCCAGTAAGTAACCCACAAAGCTTATATCCTGCTGTACTTGCCTTATTCATTGATAAATGTAATTCCATACCATAATAACTTTCAAAAGGAGAGAAAAAGAGCAAAAATATCAGTATGAAAAAGTACTTCAGGGCTATAGAGATTTCTCTGCTGATTTACAATCAGGTCAGATACAGAGACAGCACATATGCCATCATCATAACGTAACTCCCCCCCTCTCCTAATGGATAAAGGAATATGAGGTGCCAAACTTAGAGGTCTTAATCAGCTCCACCTGCAAGAGAAAACACTGCAAAAATTCAATTTTATCTGGTTCAATTGCCCTCTCTCTCTCATTCATTCTCTCTTGCGCTTTCTATATTGGTAAGTTTAAAAGAAAACAGGACTGCCTGAATGTAAGGACACACTTTTTCTGAGCCGTTTTCCTACTACAGTTTGTCATTGTCAAACGAGATGTGCAGTAGAAAATATCGAAGAGTAAGGTTAGTTTTTAAAAAGGTAACAGTTGTAAACATAATAGTTAGCTTGTTTATTTCTTTATTTATATATCAGTCTATTACTGATTTTTCCTGAGGGCAGCCGTTTCAAATGCTATCACTTTAAAAGTTGGATATTTAGGGTTTAAAGCAATTTTCAAAAATGTGAAATAAGAATTACGTGTTCTCTTTGAGAAGATGTTATATTTTGGTTTGCGCATGAAATACAATGACGGGTGTAATGAAATTGGCTTCAAGTTTATTTGTATGCAACTGGATTAAGTTATAAATGCATTTGTTATGGGAATTAATGCATGGAAACACTTGGGTGTGTTCATATGTTCAGTAGTGTGTGTGTGTGTGTGTGTGTGTGTGTGTGTGTGTGTGTGTGTGTGTGTGTGTGTGGACAGGGAGGTCTGGCCACACACACTATCCAGCACTTTTGTTCCATCCTGCAGCAGTGCAGCCCGCATTACTGCGCTGGCTCAGTCAGTCTCTCCACACCACGCATGTTGTCTTCCCCTAATCACCACAACTAATAGCATCACCCATCTGCAGCTGCTCTGCCTCAGATTCTCTGTGTGTTTGCATGTGAGTAGCCAGGGATACACTGCCTGGGATTTCCTGCAACAAATCCATATATTAGCCCTTCATTGGAAAGGCAGCAGCAATAACATTAGTCATGGCATTTTAGCCATCATCAGGAGCTCAGGGCGCACACGGGGAGCCAGGTTCACAGTGTAAAAGCTCCTGGGAGTGCAGCTGAAGACCAGTGTGCTGGTCAGGGGTGAGAAGATGGGCTGAATATGCATAATATCAGCTCATGGTAGTCTCTGAATTTCATGGTGATTTCCCTGGGTATGGGCAGGCGCTGGATGAGACATCATTTACGCTCTAGAGTTCCCTGAGCGGGGCTGCGATCAAAGATCGGCTCTTTGGAGGGTTGTGGCTTCACCTCAAGTTCAACAGCTGGTCTTGGATCAGCCCGTTCCCTGATCTGCCACAGACATCTAATCAACGGCTTCAGGCTCAGCCTGTATGCGAGCACAGAGGGATTTATTTACACCAATATACTGGGGAGAGACATCGTTCATGGTTTAAATGACTTCAGGATCAAGGATTAGATGTAGAACTGGTTTTAGAGGGCCGGCTCAGGGAAGTCCTTCCTGCCCGCCTCAAATTTCTTGCCAGTTTGATGCCCACCCACAGCTGTACAGTACCCAGCTCCAAGAGTCCCCTTAAAAGATGGCCTCAGGAAATAACCTCCACCAGATGTGACTTTAACAACCAAGCACTAACCATGCAGAAGCGTGACAACGTCCATTTATATGACTTTTTCTTGTTTAATTACGCGCCACGTCCAGTAAAGGTCTTAAAAAGGAAGTCTTTCGCTACATGGTGATTATGCTAACATTAAGGAACGCGTTTAAGTCACACAGGACATTTCCTCATCTGTTTTTTACTGGCCACTGCTTAGTTTAAGAGCCACTTTTACTGACAACTCATATTTTCACTTCCAAACTACTTAGCCTCATGAAGAGGGGGTCCGTTACTTGTCTGTCGTTTGAAATGTTCTATAATGGCAACACACTGATTGAATACAGATTCAAATAAAACCAAGTAATTAGCCAATCAGGCTAATTTAATACAGCGCCTGATGCTACTAGCTTAGCATTTCTCATTGTTTTAGGCCATATTTTTCTGTCTTAAGTCTTTCTAAAAATGATATTATGTTGATTGCACCTTAATGCTCACAAGTGAAGTAAAAGTGCACGTTTATTACATCAGAAAAAAACATATGGAGATACTTGATGCAAACATACAATACATTAGTTTACAAATCATTACTATATTCACTATATGGATACGATATTATACATTAAGGACACCAATTGACATTTAAACCTTTTTAAGGACGTTCATGTGATCTTTACACTAGATGAGAACCTAACACCTCACCTATTTTGTAAAGTAGCATTGCTACAATCAAATCTAGGACCTAGAAGGAATGCTATGACCACTTTATAAACCAAATATATTTACCTATATATCAGTGTGTGCGTGTGTGTGTGTGCGCGCGTGCATGTGCATGTTCACACATGAACAAGTCGTATTGTATGCCTAAATAATAATCACACAAGTATCAAAATTATACAGTTATAACAACTCAACATCTGATTTAATTCTCATTTCAGTGTTCACAACCTGAAATTTATATTCGAATGAAATTTGCTTCCCTCAACCTTTTTTTTTTTTTTTTCGTTCAAAAGCTGCTGTCAGACGTATACCTTTGGGGAAAGAGAGGCGTGTCATTGCAGTCATGACAACAAGATGGCAGTGTAAACTAAGTCAAATCCCCTTGAGAATTTAGCCGGGGAGAAGACACATACAGTAAGTGAGGTGTGTAAAAGAGTGGGGGAGCACTAGAGAGAGCTTTAAAAATGATGTGTCTGCTTTACTGTCAATCTGATGGCACGCCGATGAAGGACAGTAGAAAGTGAGAATGGAGGCGTGTTTCGCAAAGCATCGCTGATTAACTATGGTCACAGATTCCGCTGAACTCTATTGCTGCTGGCCCAGCGTGCAAAGAATTGTGAGCGTGTGTAAACACTCAAGTTAGCGACTATATGAATATTTTGTGGGGGTGTGTACCTGTATGAGCTTGTGTGAGTGTGTGTTTGCACGTGTGCAACACAGCTATTAGAATCCATTTGAGAAGGGGTTGAAATAATCACCTCTTTGCTGTTCAAAATTAGCGTTACAGCAAATTTCTCTATTGCCAAGCATTATTACACAGCAGCAGCATTTAGCACTGATTACCACAATTACGTGCTACTATACAGGCAGCCGTTTACCTCTTACACAGGAAGAAAAAACAGAAGCAGCATATTCTGTTTCTTATTACCATCATTCATAAGCCTTTCTAATAGTGCTCTTTGCATTACTTTGAAAATGCCATTTGAACTCATCAAAATCATTTGCAGTACTGAATGTAATTTAAGCACTCTGACCTTCATGCCACATTATAGGTTTATATTTCAAGGTGTATTAATATTTTTGCACCACTGTAGCATCAGCTTGATTGGCACAAGCAGTGTCTGTTTCCAAACAGGTTTCTGGAACACTCCTTCCAGTTCCTGTCCCAAACTGGCACTTTTGGCACCTATAAATATTTTAATTACAAATGTAGTTTTATTATTATATTATATGCATGCTTGTGTTTATATGCATATATTTAAAGGGGCTAAAATGCCAATTTGGGGCAGGACTATTTGTTTTCAGACAATTATTACTATTATTAGAATTTTAAATATCGGTTTTCTATTTGAATTTACATACACATATGCTAAACTACATGAACATAGAAATCAGTTATTATATATTGTAAGAATTTTAATGTAGATGGTTTACCCTATTTTAAATCATATGAACAGGTCATAAATGGGGATCAGCACTAAGTAGCTACTGTCATCCTCATACCTTCTCTCCTCTCCCCCTCCATTCCTCCATCCTGAAGGCCCTTATCAGCAGCTAGAGCCTTTATTAATTGAAATGATGCTTTTATCCCCAGTCCTCCCTCCCCTGCTGGTTGTGTATGTCAAAGCGCCACAAATTAGCCCAATGTATAGCCCAGAGAACCGTGGCTAATGAGAGTCTGTCAGAAAGGGAAATACACTAGAATTATCATGCCGTCTGTAATTGAGGGAGGAGAAGAGAATTTGGGCCCAGACTTAGGCCCTGTTTACACTAGTGCTTTTTCAACTTGTGCTGCGGTGATGCCTATCGTTTACACTACTCTGGCGTTTTCAAGGTCTTTTGAAAATGCTGCAGACCCAGTTTTAGTTTGAAAACTCTTGCGTTTCAGTGTAAGCGGACAAAAACTAAAACGATGGCGTGTCTGCGCTCATTCACGCTGTGCATCCTTGACGACCGTGTAAACAATAACATCATGTTCATTGTTGTATTAGTAGTAGTTCTTTGTGTATAGGTAGATTTCTCATTCGTTTTTGGTTGTTTAGTGTGTCTGCACTAGAGGTTGTAGAAAGGCAAGTGTAGACGAGGATTGTTATTCTGAAACACTGTTTTAAAATGTAAACGGTGCCTTAGTATGAACATAGGGTATATAGGCAATACAGGTTTAAAACGAAAGCGTTTGTTATATACACTCAAACCTCATGTTGAGTCAAATACATTTATTTCTTTATAATCTTTATTCTAGAATTTTTACAGACTGTGTGCTTGCATTTAGAATGAACTTGGACTACAGCATTCAACCTTAAAAAGGCATGTGAAAGCACCAACGTATGACATGTTTCTAAAGCCGCATGATTAAATAGAATGATTAGACTTTGCTACATTTAATGATTTTCATTTGACTTACATTTGACTGTTTTTGTCACTTAAAGCTATAAAACGTCTTCAGAAGACCACTTTTGTGGTTCTTTTGTGTCTATTTTTAAGCTCGAAAGCCAAACCACAATCCTTCTTTCAAAACTTCCCTTTGTCTTTCAGTAGAAAATGAAAGTCATATGGTTTGAAACAACTTGAGGGTGAGTTTATGATAAGCATTTTCACTTTTGGATGAACTCTGCTGACAATCATGATCTCCACATTCTGAACTCAGCGTTAATGGATGCACACTGATGCTTATGGAACGCCAGCTCCCCTAATTCATTTTGGTAAACACTGTCCGCACAAATGACGACTCACTTTGGGCCAGTGGGATCATTTCAACAACACTGACAACTCGGGCAGTCTAATTAATCAGACAGCATCCAGAGCTAGATTATCCTCTCTGAGAGACGACGGGTTTGTGTTGAGACAGGGCCATAGTGGCGGTCCTACTGTATGACAAGCTGAATAAATGGCCTTTGTCATCCTATCAGAGACGCCGTTAAGCTCTCCTCTTGATTATCTGTCCCCGACTCCCAACTCCCTAATTAGTACCTGGCACGAGCCCTGATGTTTAAGCTCGATTAAGGCAATGCTCGTGTCTCAACAAAAGGTGCACTTTTCCAGGGCCGGTCGCTATCGGCGTGGTGTGTAATGTTAGAAGTCAAAATGGTTGGACTCATTTACCAGCGTGGGACTAAGTGCATTCTTGGCTCGGGAAGAGGTGGAGTTGCGTATGTGCGACTCCAGCCAAGGAGTCCATTTGTAATGGCCGAATGTTACTGCCCTGTGTCTTAGTGTGAGTGTCTGGCAATTCTACACCTCTGCCATTGTGTGCTTTTGTTTACATCCACGCTTCTCTCTTTTGCTCTCTTGCTCGCTTTTTTCATTTGTCAGTTCAAAAGGCAAACAATAAAATAAAATTATGCTAATTGAAACCGAGGGACCGCATGGCCTTTGAAACTGATTTATTTAGAAAATTAAGTTGCTTGGTTATTCTTCTGGCTTAAAAGACAGGAAGTCATGTTCACACCACTTGTTTTAAAATGAATAATTAAATGTTGTGGAAATTAATAAAATATTTATTAGTCATGGTAATTTCTGTAGTCAATATCTTTTTGTTTTAAATACATTTTATATATAAATGTTTTTTTTCCTTCAAACACAACAATAAAACTAATGCTTGTGTGTGGGAAAAAAAAGAAAGAAAGAAAATGTAAGACTATTTGGTAACACTTTAGTATATGCACCAGTTTTCTCTAGTTGCTTACAAGCATGTCTATTATTAACATATTGGCTGTTTATTAGTACTTCTAGAGCGCATATTGTGCATGACCATATTCTACATCCCTAATCCTACCCAATAACTTAACAACTGCCTTTCTAACTATTAAGCTTCAAATTAGGAGTTTAACACAAAATTTGTAGTTAATGGTGCCGTAGCTGACCACAACATTGCATGCACATAGTTCCTTTAGCGATTTGATATGAAATGACTCGCATCTGAAACATCGCAGGTTTGATGTGATTGTAAATATGTTCAGCACCCGAATAAATGCATTTTTTGTCAAGAAAAAAGCGTGTAATAAATTATATATATTCAGAATTGCACGTCATAAAGTAAAAAGTATGTATTTATTCACTTACACTAAGTACACCTGGGCTGCCATCAGTGCCCCCTAAAAGAGGAAAAATATGAATGAATGAATGACCGAATGAAACTAGTGCGTTATAAATCTAAGGGTGAGCTGAATATTCCATCTTTCTTATGCTTTTTTTCTCTTTGTCTTATGACTAATGCCCAGTCCCGTTGTTTGTTTGAATTGCAACCTACGGCAAATAAGACCTTCACATTGGCTTCGCCACTCTGTCACAAAACCAAACATGCTGCTTTCCTGATGCCTCTCTCTCCCGCTGTATCTCTCTCACAGACACACACACATGCGCACACACAGACTCCGTAAGAATGTAACAATGTGTAGGGGGGCTGCCAGAATAACAAATCGTCTCCGCAGCTCATGCATGCTAATGTTATGTTGTAAGCAGTTTTGTTGACAAGTGCTAATACTTCTTTCATACTATCATCAAAAGCGGCAAATACAACAGCCATTACTCCCTCTCTCAGTTTCACAGACATGATGGATGGTGACCTTAATGCGGGTTAGCCGAGTTTTTGAAAGTTAAAGTACCCGCTATAAATCACAGAATTATTACAATGAGCTTTAATTGGTTAAGGACTGTTTACTTCCTAAAGAGCTAGAAAAATTGGGTTTCGGCATATTTTAATTTGCAAAGTGCATTTTCATTACGAATGGCACTTTAATATTGCCCTCCTTTATCATGCAAAATATGCAACACGCTGGCAATCTATTAATTGGGCACCAAAAAAATGCACGGCAAGCGTAAATCTATGTGTTCTTGTGTGTATGATGCATGCGTGTGTGTGAAAAAGAGAAATGGCCGCGTGCGTGCATGCATTAGGACAAGAGACACTTCATGCCTGGATACAGCGTGAATGAAATGTGTGCCAAACATAATGCCTTCGCGTCACTTAAAACTAATTAGACTGCTGTAAATACTGTGTTAGGGACATGTTGGACACTTACTGCGTCCAACACTATTGCGTCTAAGCCACAGAAAATCCTGCTTTGAAAAGGCTTCAGATGCTTTTGAGTTCAGTGAGTTTTTAGTTAACATGTCAATATATATCAGTTTTGTACTGCACTTTAAATAGCTTCAAGCGTTATATTCTCCATGAGTTATACTTTTTGGGGTTTGAATATGTTTCGTGATATTTTCTGTAAAAGGCTGTTTGTTGTGTGTTTTGGTGGTCCGGTTCTCTTCGTTACCAATTTAAACAGATCACAGAGTTAAAGTCTGCCGGTCCCCTACCTGTCATTCAGCTATCATGCCTGACAACCTGGCAGACCAATCAGACGCCATCCCCCGGGATGCGGCGTGGAGTCTTTAAGGATGCAAGGCAAAGTGCTGTTTGATTTCCCAATGGCCAGTCACACATATGGATAGAGACACACAAACCTGACAGGCTCACTCGCACACACAGATACTGACAGTTCACACACTGCATGACAGATATGCTAAAGCTTCCGTTACTCCAAAATCTGTGTCTCGTATAGTATTTAATTGTTTAAAAATCATGCCTTGTATTTTTGACTCGTAGCTATGTTCTGTTTTGGCCGGTTAGTCCAGTCTATAACAACAACAACAACAAAAAAAAAAGTAATTAATTCTGTGTAGTTTCCAGTTATGTGTCAAATAGTAACAATTACTAAACTAAAATAAGACTAAATCATGTATATGAAATGGCGTTGCATTTAGTAAAAGATGACAGAATATCATTTTCGAATGAATGATCTTTTAAAAATCTAGTGATTCCACATACAGTACAGTGCACGTGACTATCATAGTGTGCAGCAGTGCTGATTATTCTGTGGTCTAAAAAGGCCGTCGTGACAGAAGAACGAGAGAGTGTGTGTAACTTTGTCACCAGGATCCAGGCTGGGTTTGGCTTGAAATCCAGGGCTTGAAACGCAGAGTTTAGCCTCTGCATTGTGATCCAGCGCTTATGCGGTTTAGAGCAGAAGTGCTTGCTAGCTGCTTGGGATGTGACTCAGTCAATTGTGTGGCTTTTTATGCCGGATGAAAGGCAAACTTCAATGCTTCAGTTCTTTCATGGCTGCTGCACAGGCTACAGGGCAGAAAGCCCCTACAGTATCAGCACAAAGCCTTCCGCTCAACGCTTTCCCACAATTACATTCTCTCTCCCATTCTCTTTATCACAGCGCTTTGTTTACAATAGGTGACTAAGACAGTCATTGCGCTAGAGTTGCTTTGAAGAGGATTGGACGGCTCTCAAAACCTGACGAGAAAAGATCCTTAGAAACAAGCATCATTTTACTTTGTAATATGGGTAGTTATCTAATAAATTTATTATTCACAAAGACATCAAAGACGGTCGTATCTGGTGCCATTCTTAGCGTTTTGAATGTGTAGTATTTCAAGAGCATTAAAACTTAATCAAACATTAAAAATGTCGAGCAATCGCAAGGTTTTAACCAGAGCATAAAACAGTCTGATGTGCCTTTACCAAAGACCTGTTTACGCGTAATCTTCATTTTCTTTCTTTCTTTCTTTCTTTCTTTTACAATCATAAAGGGTCCGTTTATTCACATATTGTGTTATTAAAGCATTGACTCGGGGGATAATAAATGCATTTTCTGCTGATATACATTGAAAGCCGCTTTATACCCGTGAGCTTACTGTCTGCTAATCTCTTCACTAAAATAAACAAGCTTTATTTAAAACTGGTAGATTTTCACAGTACCTGTTTTCTATTTTTGAAATCCAAAGTAAGCATTTTAGGTTTAAGACTTGCTGGCTGCTTCATATAAACAATGCGTGCTGAATTATTTGTGACCGTGCTGTTATTAAAGTTACTGTTATAGTGTGGAAGAGTGACTGTCTTTTTTTTTTGGCTGTGTCCAAAACCTGCTGTCTGGAGTCGTATCTGGAGGTTAAGTAAGGCTCGTCTCGGTAACATTCAATCTGTTTAGTGTCATCTTTGTGGCTGATTTTTGAAAGCAGCTAGTGCTTTGCTACATGATTTTTCTGGGTTGTTCAGGGTGGTTGATGTTTATGAAGGTGTTCGTAGTGGCCACTAGGTGCTTGTTTGGGTGTCCTGCGTGGTTGGTATAGGGTATAAAGCCTAGAAAATACACAACATTTTAAAACATTAGGCATCATACCCTGGCTGACTTTGTAAATGGTAACGGAGAAAAACTGGGAAACACGTACTAAATGACTGAAGGATCACACATTAACAAACTTGTCGGTCATTCTGAACAAACTCAACGCACAAAAATATACATCTTTGGTAACACTTTATTTTACCCTTACACCAAATAGTTGCTTATTAGCATGCGTATTGCTAGAATATTAGCCATTTATTAGTGCTAATAAACGTATTATTTATGACCTTATTCTGCATTGATACCCAATACCTAAACTCAACTTATCTTACTAACTATAAAATGAAGAATTTATTGTGGGAAAAGCCGTTGTTAATAGTTAAGAAATGTTACTTTTTCTAAAGTGTTACCTCATCTTTTTGCTAGGACAAATTGTGTTTTTAATATGTGTTTTAATTTCATCTCGAAATATCAAACATGATATTTTGGCAGCACTTTAGCATAGGGAACAATTCTCTAACTAGTGCCTATTATCATGCCTATTAACATACCAGCCATTTATTAGTGCTTATAAAGCACACATTCTGCTTGACAGTAATGTGCATCCCTAATTTTAACTTAACAACTACATTAATAACTATTAATAAGAAGCATTAGGAGTTTATTGAGGAAAAAGCCATAGTTAATGGTTTATTAGTGGTTAGAATAAAGTGTGACTGCATGGAATCAAATGCGCAAGCTAAAAAAAAACTTGTCTGGCTCTTATTTTCGGCTTGATTGTGTGTCCGTGGTACAATTGGAGTCATGGGTTGTTGATAAAAGAGCGATAGTAATAGTGACACTCGTTATGAACCGGTTCCTTTAGATGTCTTCATATAAATATATAGACCTTTTATATGTCTTTTTTCCGCTTTATGATCCATAAGCCTTATTGTGTGTTTTTCTGGTCTTCATTCTGGGCATTAGAAAGTGTTTATAGTTGTTCCGCAATTAGTTTGGTCTGTTCTTCTTCAACTTTTCTGGCTTTAAATAGCTTTCCTGTTTTGAACGCTACAATTAATTCATAGGAAGTTGTGCAATAATAATAATAATAAGCTCATATTTTAGGTCTTTAGATCTTCCTGTAACCTCAAATGAAGTTCAGATTGTCCCAGAGTGATGGAGTGCTAGCAGGTGTGCTTTCGGTCACACAAAGAACATGTTTGTTTAACTACAGCCATTTGTTTTTCATCTGTGTGGATGGTAGGCCGGGATGAGGGCGTGTTGAATTAAGGCAGGTGGATTAATCGCAGAGTCTTCCTTCATTTCATGGTTGGACTGTTTTGCCACCTCAAGCGTGCAGCGCGCAGTGCGACTGAGACTTTGGTTTGAGTTGAGCCGTGTGGCGTTGAGCGGAGGCTGCGGTGAGAGTGAAGCCGCGGGGGACTTTCTTTCACGGGCATGGTGGCGGAACAGAGGAAAGGTTAAACATTCTGCCTGTCTGCCTCACCTGTGGACGAGCAGGAGGGGCTTGTTGAGTGAAAGGAGGGTCAGCCAATGACTGATCATCAATCTTGCTCTCTTGTTTCTTTTTCATCGCTGCAAAAAGTTCTATTCTTCATCGTTTGCTTTGTGATTTTCCAAGTAAAACATTTAAACATCTTTAAAGCGATAGTTCACCCAAAAATGAAAAATTGTCTTATCATTTATTCACCCTCACGTTGTTCAAACCTCTATGACTTTCTTTCTTTATTTTGTTAAAAAAAAAAGACAAATATTTTCTTATTTATGTGCTTAATAAAATAACTTGCAATTGTACTTTTGGTACACTAAACAGTTTTTGTGCTAAAAGCACTTTAATTGTTTTGAGGTAGTGCTGAAGTCCGACTGAAGTATGTTTGATTGAAGTGGTATTAAAGTGGAATTATTATTTCTCGCATATAAAGATTGATATCATATAGTTATTTCTGTTTTGATATAAAACCCATTTTAGGCGTAATATTAAATGTGCATTGTGCAATAAAAAATACTCCAGATAAATCATTAAATAAGTTATGTAAACGGTTTGAAGTATATTTAATATGAAATAAACATATTTTAAATAAATTATGGCGTATGATTTATGTATTTCTTTTTTTTTTTCTAGGGAACAAAAAAGATATTTGTCCATATAGTAAGTCAACTGGGTCCTAAACAGCATTGTATAGGCAAAAAAAAAACAAAAATGAGATATATTGTAGGTATCACAAATTTCTTTCTTTCTTTCTTTCTTTCTTTCTTTCTTTCTTTCTTTCTTTCTTTCTTTCCATCAGCATTTGTCTGAATTTATGTTTCCTAACAGGCATTCCTGAAGGTTTGTGAGTATGAGCTGTGAGGATTAACAGCCTCTCAGACTTTTATGAGTGGTGTAGTGTTTGTAATTAGACTAAATAGATGAGATTGGGCAGGCAGAGTAAATGTACTATCCCTGGTCCAGTGAGATTTATAGTTACTGGATATTTTAAAAGGCCTTTTTAATGCACTTGTTTCATGGCGGGACGTGCTCAGGATGCTTGTTAATGACTCACACTCAGCTGGCCAAACTGCCATATTGTTTTTGCTCTGAAATGAGCAGTCGATTAATTAAAATGCTAATTCTGACGTTTCTCAATACATTTTAAAATATGCACTGGTGAAAAGTACATTTCGTGTAAGTTTGTTTACGTTTCTGTGAAACAGCCGCAAGTTCACTAACTTGCACTGCTGAAGTTGATTACACAAAATGTTACAGTAATTATGTTTACAGTATTTTAATTTGATTTTAACTACTGGTGTTGAGTCATTTTGTGCGTGCATGCTGTGATTTCTGCTCATTTGAACTGAATGCAAAGTGTCGCGCATTCAGTAAAGCTTTTCGTAAAAACACAGGAGTATGAAGTAAAGTAGAATTGATTAGTATTTTTATTTGATTTCTTTTTATTATTTGATTTTATTTTTAATGAATAATATATTGTTTATCTGTCTATCAGTACACTCTTGAATAGCTTTTTTTCTTTTTTTGAGAGAGAGAGAGAAAATGCAAGTTTTTTTTGGTGGCTTTATCCCACTGTCATGGCTGTACTGTACGGGCGGGCTCCTGTGACTGTGTCTCTTTTTGGATGGAGGTGACACAGTGTTGACGACAGACACTGACAGGCCAAAGCGGCCATAACTTACTGTTCGTTGATGTGCTATGACAAATCATGCGGGATGAGCAGAAGTGTGTGTGTGTGTGTGCATATGAAACTCTGCACAGCTCATTTAGCTCCAGTGTAAGCACCTGGGTGGTGGTCCGCCTCAGCCGAGCCAGTCCTGCTTCTCCCCCTGCCAGCTGACAGCACTGCGGCCCAATATACGGGCTCCAGCAGCAGATTAATCAACACAGACATCCTGACAAATCACCCGCCACCAGCATTGATCTGAAAGTGAGAGTGAAAGCAACTCACATTTAGAATAGAGGATACGGCTTGCCTTATGCAACATGCTCCTATATGTTTTTAACAAGTCTGTGAATAAACATCATCTTCTGTAGAACTAGAACTAATTATAATGACGTTGATAATGACATAATGTTAAGTCTATAATGTATTTGAGTTTCAGTAATTGTTTCTGCTATTTCCTATTTATTATCGTGAAGCTGCTTTGCTATATGACTTATAATGTAAAAAGGCCTGTAGAAGTAAAGGTGACTTTTTAGTCCTAAATGTTAACCAATTATGTTAATATAATACAATGAATATAATAATATGCATTAATTATAAAATAATAGAATAATGTACAATTAATATAATAATAATAAATAAAATGAACAGCAACATACTACAGTCACTTTTCTAGTTTTATTGTATTTGTTGTAAATTAAATGCAATGCTGTTACACTTATTGGTAGATAGATGCAGTTAAATTGACTGATTGATAGATTCGGTTAAATTGAATTACATTTAGATGAATTAAATTGAGTTGGCATAGAGTAAGAATTCAACAATAATAGAATATAATTTCATATTCATTCATAACCAACGGATAAATATCTGGGTATATGGACACACACTTTGCTAGTTTGATACATTACCACACAGCATTAGGGTTAAAGAAACAGCACGTAGCTAAATAGGTATGTTTCAGCAGGAACAGCACTGCTCTGGCTAATCCTGTGCCTCAGGTGGCTTTTCATCTATTCCATTCAGATCCCGAGCAAATCAAATTAAAGCAGAAAGTGGGTGAAATCAAAAAACGTCAACACAAAAACGCAGGGCCGCTTTTTAAATCGGCCCCCATGGCCATGCTCCTTGTTTTATTATCTGCAACAATAGGGGAAGTTTTGTGGCATGCTTTCATTGAGCATATCCAGATTAGTATTGCTTTGACATTTGGGAGACTCGATAGCAATACTGTAATGCTTTCCTGAGGGAATGCAACCCGTATGAGGGAGACTTGTTCATGCAACATCTGTTTAATGGAATGATTGCCTAAGCTGCAGACAGTGTAGAAAGAACACACACATATCTTTAGATATCCCACGCTGCCTTGCTCCATCCGTCACAAGTTTTGTCCAGATCGAGGAATGAACAAGTGACCTAACATAAAACTGACAAAGAATCATTTTTTTTTATTTTTACAGGACCTGGACAGAGAAAGTTTCTCAGATATTGTTTGATTGATGTTTTGAATATTTTTTCCTTTTCTGTTTTTCTGTAGTAATTTTGATGGGTGTTTTTGTCTTTTAATTATTCAATGGAATTTATATATCAGAATAAGTATTTATTTAAATAAATAAATCTTTAGAAATATGTCACTATAAAAAAGAAAACATCTAGAAATGTTTAGGTAAATTTAAATATATAATAAATAATTTCAATAACTTGCCTTATTTTGAATAATTAAAAAGAATATTCAAGTACAACAAATACTAAAGCACACATCAAAATTACTACAACTTTAACATGAAAAATGAAAACAGAAAATGAAAAATGAAAAATGATTCCAAACATTAATAAAAATTATTTAGCAATACTAAAATAATGCTATATAATATAATTGTACAATTATTTTTGGATTTTTTTGTAATATTTTGAATCACTTTACTACAAATTAAAGGATGTAATTTTGATGTGTTTTTTTATTTAATTATTAAAATTAATTGGTTATTAATTTATTCAACTAAATATTATTTTTAAATGATTCCAAATAATTCAGATGATTACATTATGATATTTAATTATATATTTAAATTTACTTAGATATACATTTCAAAATACTTACTTTTTTTTTTAATATTGAGTTGAGAAACAAACAATATATGTTATGTGTATATGTATAGTACAAAACAGTCACTTAATGTTGTGTTAAACATTATTCTTTTTACTTTTCTCACATAGAATAAATATGTCTGTATACACGAGAACATAGTTGACTCGTATTTAGGGATCCATAACAGTAAAAAGTTAGAAAAATCCTGTCCCAGATTCTTCTGAAACCATAAGGTTGCCAGAAAATCTTGTAGACAGAATTTTCATTTATGGCTGGATTATCTCTTTAACCGGTTTCCATTATACAGGCAAATATTCCGAGTCTCCAAGCGCCGAGCTCCTCCTGTCAACTCAGTGTTTACATCTCTCTCTCTCTCTGCTTCTCAATCGCTTCTCCTCCATCCATTTATTTTCCAGCATGTGCGTGGTGAGCGTCAGAGGTAGGCACCTGTTTAGGTATGCACAAACCATCTGGCTCATTCATCAGCACTCATTAATGAAAACGATTGAACACGACCCAAACTCTCTCACAGTATGAAGCCTAATACTGCATGTAGCCTGTTAGGCATGATGAGGTGACAGCTATTTTTATCAGAAAAGACCGTGCTACCTAAATAGTCTTTTATTAAACTGATATATAATGGCTAGGTCCCCCACTTGCCCTTCCTCGTGTGCTTTGATAAACGATGAACCTTTGAGAGTTCGACCAATGAGACAACATATCGGCTAGTGGCTAACTAACTAACATTAGTCTAATACTTCCCCATTGGCTGCGACCATACGATTAAGAAATTGCTTAATAACTGCTAATTAATTCCCAGTAGGCAGCTATTATATACTGAATGTAATAATCTTAAATCAGTTTTATCTGCACTGTGTTTAAGGGCAGCCCTATGCCAAATCATGAGAAGGAGAATATGTTTCTAACGAATAAGCGTCAGATCTACTGTAAGCGGTGGTCTTATTTTCTCACTGGTCCAATTAAACTGATCTGAGTTCAGTCCCTTCTGTAACATTAATGAAGGTTTCAGTGCTGCCATTGTGACCCGTGAGGAATGTTATTAAGCAGTGGTCATATTCACTCATTACTGGCCTCTACCCAAGGGGTTTTACACCTTTACTCTGTGGCAAGACCAGCCATGCTGCCAACCTTGTTAATTCAACATCAATTTGAGAAGATGTGTTAATTTTGCTCTCTGCCAGAGTCGCTTTACCATTCTTGTGGTTAAGACTAGTCTTCCTACTATTACATTTATGCCTGCGTTTTATAGTTTTTTTGATTCGCAGTCTTAACTCAGAGTTGTTGTTGTTCTTTTTATTACCTTACACAAATTGTGAATAAAATACGTTTTAATGAAATGCAGTACTTTCCAAAGGCTTATGGTGCTTATGTTCACCAAAGACTGTGTTTATAAAATACAGTAAAAACAACATTTAAAACATTTGTTTTCAATATATTGGATATATTAAAGGTAAATAATATATTTTATATAAATGTACATTTGATAACACATTTATTCCTGTGTAAGCTACATTACCCCAGTCTTCATTGTTATATGATTCTTTCGAAATCATTCTAATATGATCTTCAAGAAACATTGCTTATGTTTAAAACAGTAGTGCTGCTTAATATTTTTGTAGAAACGTTGGTGTATTTTTTTTTTTTTTTTCATTTTTGACAAATTGAAAATTCAAAACAAATGACGTTTATTTGTAATTTTTTTACTGTCACTTTTAATTAATTTTATGCATACTTAATAAAAAATATATATATATATATATATATATATATATATATATATATATATATATATATATATATATATATATATATACTTGCATTTAATTGGAAAATAATAAAAATGACTGTACATATAATTAAGTTACTTTGGTTAAATTCCTCTTCTTTACATTTAAACCTCATGTTTGAACCTTTTTAATTTATGTAAATAACAATAGCTTGGTAACAGAGGGATCTCCCCTCTTAGCGTCCTCCAGAGTGGCATTTGTCTGTTGAAAAAGCCTTGAAAGCTTCCACAGCATTGATGCAAATCCCTTTAAGGTGAGTGGAGTGCTATGAAAGTTTAAATACATTCATTGCTTATCTATTCTACGGCTCTGTCACCTGATGTAAAGGCAAGTATTTCATTATAAGAGGGGAAAAGAAATTGCCGGCCGATAGGCATCTGTAGATTAGGGGGGCGAACATAACAATAAATTATGCAGTGTTTGAAAACATACACAGCCATAATTAGGTGGCATTTGATATTAAATGAGGTAATAGGATTGACTTATTTATCTCCCAAACACCCCAAAAGTTCCATTAGCGTGTGGAAAAATGAGCTGTTTGAAATGGTAAGAGCGCCGGAGCTGTGATCAGATTTGACTAAGCCCCCCTTCGTGAAGTTGAAAGACTGGCTTTTTGCTCGGAGATCACCGTGCCCCGCTGGGAGTTTGGGAAGGGAATTGGAGATCAATGGATTTACTGGGTAATCAGTTCACTCCAGGCCTGACGGGCGAAACACCCGAGCACCAAGACTATTAACTAATCATGTCATTACGATGACCGCCACCACCCACTCCTCTGTACTCCGACTACCCACTCCGAGAAGCGTTGTCGAAGTCGACAACAGAAAGAAGCACGCACGCAATCGACTGTTCAGCCTCGAGTCGCTTTCACATCCTGCTCGGGCTCCCAGAGTGCTGGTTATTTCCCTCTTCCTCTTCTCTTATTATGCTGTAAAGGTTGAACCCGATGCAAATTCAAAACACGGGGAATAAGATGAATTACTTCTCCCACCCAAAAAATAAAAAAAAAAACCCTGAGAAACTTTCCACCGTATCAACATATTTATGTTTCCGCACTGCTAGCGTCACTCATGACTGCGGTCGTCCCCTGTGAGCGAACGCGCGCGTGTCTGGGTGTGTTTTACACTTAAAATATGCATCGCTTACAAAGGGAGTCTGTTGAATAAATGATAGTCTACATCTTAGAGGCGTATCTAGGTGAAATCAGGATGGATCTCTTTTTGTTGCCGCGCTCAGCTGGGAGCGGCGAGAAACAACTCGGGTTGCGTGTACGAATGTGTGTGTGTGTTTATAAATACGAAGCTTTGTTCATTCATTTATAAGGCCGCGGCTTGCTGAGGTTGGGGTTGCTGTGGGGAGCTGCGGGCGCCGGGGGTTTTGCTGGTACAGGGTGAGGCGGTGTGTCGGCAGGTCCCTCTGTGGTAAAATAAGAGCTGTCATACCGCTCTCGGGGTGCAGCGAGGGCCTGTCAGGGAAGACTGATTGCCTCCGCGGAGCTGCTTGATCCCTGGGACCCGGAGGCTCGCTGGAGCCATCAGCAGGTGTCTTGCGCTGCTGCTTGTTACTGCTTTTGTGAGTGTTATGACAGGAGGACCATCGCTGTCTGCTCCGGCGAACAACACACAATGCGATGGCTTCCCTTGTTTACTAACAATTTAGCTTAGCGTAAGTTACCTCTAATTGGCGTCGCGAGTACCGGCGCGAAGTGGCGAAATAAAAAGGGGACCGAGGAGTTTCAGACTTGTCAGGGGCCGAGCCAGCAGCGCTGTGACTAAGAGGGCTAATGATTTAGCTCAAGTGATGGGGGTCCTGAGCACCAGCTCGCTGGCTGCTATTTCTGTGAGAGGTGTCATCCAGACAAGGAGAGTGCACTCTTGACAAGAGACAGAGTCAAGGGCAAACAGAGCACTGCTGCTGCTTTATTTGACAAACTGCAGTGGAGGTTAAGAACTGGGTGTGTTTGAACGAACTCGCCACTTGGAGGACGACCATGCATGATCAATGTCTGTTGGCCTCTTAACAAGAGTGCATACGCTCTCAGGGAACCGTCTGCCAGGCTTTGGAACGGTGTTCGCTCTCATTAATGCAACACGAGTCTGATAAAGACTGCACTCTTGTCGGCTCGGTTCGCTCAGAATGTGGACGTGAACTGTTAGCAAACGTGTTTATGATGCAAGTTTAGCTTTATGAAACTTAGGTTAGGAATAATTACAAAAAGCAGAGTGGAAGATGATGGGAATGTCATGTTTTTTGGGCAGTATTTTAAACTTATAGAATACATTGTATGTATATTACAGTAAAGCCCTGTTCACACCAAGAATGATTACTGAAAAGAAAACTATAAAGATCTTGATGTTAGCGTCCACACCAGCAGACGATATTAATCAGTCGGTTTGTTCTAAACACACATGCATCTGCCACTTTAAATTTGAGCGTGCGTTCAGGATCAATTCTGATTGGGTGTCAGTGACTTTGTCTGAAATTGATTCTAATGAGGTCACTGTAACGCCTTTACAGTTATAGCTGTGGTGTGGACTATTGAGAATATTGAGAACATTTTTTAGAGCTATATCTTTATCGTTATATTTATAGTTATCATCCTTGGTGCAAACAGCCTTAACATTTATGATAGATCATGAATATGGTAATCAAATAAAACCATGATTTTTGAAAGAATTTTTTTGCAGCAATACTTTTCATCATAGTAGATGTTTGGTCTCATGATCTTCTTAGGGGAAAATCATACACCACACAAAGTAATAAAACAATGTGAAATTGAGTATATGATGCCGTATATATGTATATGTCGGCAGTAGGAGCGCATCAGTAATATACATCAATCAATAAATCAATAAACATACATTACTCTCCTACATGAATGAATACTTTTAGCACACAAGTACATAAAAAATGCTATCTTAGACTTTTTTTATTTATCTTTTTTTATATATCTTTAGACATTTTACTTAGGTATTTATTTTTTAACCCAATCCCAAATTTTTCAATGAATGATCCAGAAGGGTGCTCATGGGCTCCAACTCACCACTTTTGTAAAGCCTTCACATTTCACACAGGTCTGCGACCCATCAGGTATGCAAAGACTGAGGGCATTTTTGAACTTTTGAAACATAGACCTGAACCCTGCTACGCCACAAAGCGTGACAGCTCAATTGTTCCCAGTACACAGCTTGGTATGTAGAAGTGAGCTCTGCCAGCTTTTTGTCTAAAGCCGGTGCATGAGTCCTGACCACGTTCTCTGATGTTTCAGGACTAATCAGTTTAAATAGTTTGAGACTTTAAAGCCATGGCATGCATGTGAGACCTTTCTGCTCGCCATTTCAAGGGCAGCTGCTGGAAGAGCTGTCTGTGGTCCTTTGATCACTTGCTCCGCCGCTTGGCTTCTCTTTCACGCTCCCCGCGCTCCTGAGGTACCGGGTCTAGCCTGCCTGCTGGCCCCCCAGTGCTGCTGTGGTGGCGTTTGCGCTCTGGAGATCAGAGTGGAAGAAGAAGGTGGGGAGGAGAGATGATGGATGAGAAGGCCTGGAGCGAGGTGATGGAGAGTAGCATGGAGCGAGAAACAGTCGCGGATGGAATATGTGCTGCACTGTGGGTGTTCGTAGATTGTGCTGCCAACAGCCGGAGTTAAAGATGTGTTATGTTCATTTTATAGAATATTCCTTGATGGATGAATGAATTGACTTTATATTTATTTGCATTATTATTTGTGCATTTAATCTCTTAAATTGTAATGCCTTTTTAATCGCCCAATTAATTGTATTTTATTTTATTTCATTGACAGCATACAGGGTGTATGTATTGGGTATAATGAAAAGGCATAAGAAATAGGCTTATCTTAAAGCTTAATAATTTTTCCATTTTGTTTTGTTACTATGAGATTATTGGTTTGAATGCTGTGTTTTCGGTCAAACTCATAATGCACTCTCAGAAATAAAGGTACAAAAGCTGTCACGGTATATTTTCAAAAGGTACATGTTTGTACCTAAAGGGTCCATTTAGTACCTAAAAGGTACATATTAGTATTTAAAATGTATATATTTGAACCTAATCGATAAAAAAGTGTACCTTTTGAAAAGGCACTGTCCCGGTGACAGCTTTTGTACCTTTATTTATGAGAGTGTATACATCTAAACTATATTTTGGTGTCTGTCAGTTGACCGATGCCAACATGACCGATGCAGGTTGTGTGAAATTCCCTCATCCTTTAAAACCATTAACAGAATTATGCAAGGTAAACAAAAAAATGAAATCATTGGTTGCTGTGAGCCATTCAGAAACCAAACACTCACCTAGAAAAGGAAAATGTAATTCACATTCATGCATTTTATTATGCATTAAAAAAATGGCCTCTGTATAATTTTGCATATTGATGGGCGTATTCAGTTCATGGTAATATTAATACATTTATTTCTTTTAATTACTTTTTGGTTAAACTTTACGAGAAGGATTTATTCATTAACCTTATTAATGCAATACTTTAGCAGCATTTAAAGCATCTTGTTAAAAGTTAATTTCTTCGTATACTGATACTTTAAGCTGTATAAATTAATAAATTGACATTCATTGTTCATTGATAGTTCATGCCTGTTGCATACTTAACTAAACTATATTATAAAGTATTAATTTTTTTTTGTTCGTTTGGGGGTTTTTTTTTGTACGACAAGCTATTTTTTTTCATTTTTGTCGAAATGTTGGAGTGCACCAGCATCCAGATAACTGAAATCTTCAAGAAAGGTTTTAAGTGAACCAAATTTTTGCAGTCACACCTATATGGCTCAAGCATTTTTCTGTATTCAACAGTACTTTTCAGATCTGTAGGTATTTGAACAACCTTTTCTCTGCAGAGCACCTCTGTGGTTTCCAAAGGGCAAAGCCATAAGCATGAAATGAACTGGATTCCTCACATCCCAGGGCAAGGCCAGAACGGCCGGTCCCTGTTCTGAGTGCTCTCTCTCCTCAGAACATCTCGTCTCCTCTGTGGCATGCATGGAAAGCCCTGACCTTTTCAGAAAGTTGAGCACTTTAAATATTTAGGTTTGGGTTATGATGGATCCTTGAAGTGCTAAGCATGTGCAAAGCCTCTGATTAGCGTGACTTGTCAGCTCGCCGGTTCTTCGCCCGTGTTGAGCATCACATTGCTCTTTGTTTGACAGACGCACATTTAAACAAACACGGGTACCTGTCGGCAACTGTGCTGGTAGTCTGTTTGCCCGAAAACATGTAGAGGAGAGGAAAACCACTCTGCTAGCTGACAGTTAGTCTAATAGCCTCTGCTGTTCTTTCTCCTTCTCTCTTCTCCTAAATGGGGCTGCTCATGCAGTACATGGCACAGTGTTAAGATAGCCCAGAGCGGGCCGGACTTTAATGTGATAGGAACAGTGTATAGATGTGCCAGAGACTGTTACTCGGCTTGTTCTTCAGGCTTGACCTGTGAGAAAGCACTGGTGCAGATCCTACTGTGAAGATAGATGGATTCAACATTAAATGACTTTCATGGGCGCTGTCTGAATGTTAACACTGGCCTACGTATGCTTCAAATCCATTAACACATTTATTGATATATCACTTACTGATCTAAATTTATTATTAAACTGGAAAATGTATTTATCACACAATGGGCATTTCTTAATATTATGGCTAAAATGTGTTTAATGCCAAGGATTATATGATCTCTATCTTTTAATGCAAGCTACTTAAAGTGTACCTTTAGCACAACCAAATATACTTGAGGTGGACCTTAGCTTTAGGTATACCAGTTTAGTATACCAAAAGTACAATTGCTCATAAATATGTAAATGTTCCGTAGTATATTAATTCCAGTCTTTAGTGTCACATGATCCTTCAGAAATCATGCTGATTTTCTTCTCAGGCTTTTCTTATTAGTGTCATGTTGAAAACATTTGTTCTGCTTAATGATTTTGTGGATTTTTTATTTATTTATTTATTTTTAGGATTTTAGGCAAGTTTTTTTTTTTTAAATATACATAATACATGCGTGTTAAGTAAGGTCGCAGATTTCATCAAAAATATCTTAATTTGTGCTCTGAAGATGAGCAAAGGTCTTATGGGTTTGGAACGACACGAGGGTGAGCAATTAACGCCAAATTTTCATTTTGGGGTAAATCAGTCCTTTAATATTCTATCTTATGGCAGTGTCTTAAATTTACACATTCATGTCCATCAATATCAACATTTTTTAGGTTTCATTTAGCACATGCCCCTCAGATCAGGGCTCTTAAACGCCACTTGCCCCAATGGTCCCATAATTCATCCTTGTGTGCTATTTTCTCCAGTAGACTTCTTTTTTTGTTTGTTTCTTTAGGACTTGGAATGGCCGTACAGCAACAGTATAAAATTACCCCAAAATACGCAAGAAGGTTCATTTTTTGTTAAAAACAGAAACAGTATGTATGAATTGGGTATGCATGAAATGTTAAACCTATTTGAAGCTAATGGATTTAGCTAGATGTGAATGATTAAATGTGCATTTTCCAAAAAGATGTACTTCACCAGTTTTGTGAATTGTTACTCTGTGCATAGAATGCATGCAGATATTAGCAAACAAGCACAACATGCAGGCAAACACGGCTGGAGGGTGTCAGCGAGCTGATTTCTGCTGGACTATATGGAATCTGTAAATATATGGCTCATAATGCGTGTAGACTGATCTTTATGCAGAGGAAGAGCCGAGTCAGCAAGAGTGGTATTAATGCATGAAAAATGAGCCGCGCAATAAGACTGAAAGACCACATCACACCAGGCTTATTAAGATAGAGAAGCCCGCTGAATTACCTGCCTGACACTTAGTATTTGTCAGGAAACATTAAAAGACTGGAAACTCAGTGAGGACACATTAGATATTCACTACTATGAAAAAGAGGCTGAGGTTTGACTTATTACCGCGTCTTGTCACATAGTGAAAAACCCAGACGAGGCTCGACGGTATTACACCTGTGCTTTTTGATTGATGACCTGAATGAGAAATTTTACTTTATTGACACATTTTGATTTTCTACTGTTCTTTGCAGGTGTGCATCCACACTGTACGCCCAAAAGTTAGAGATTCTTGGCTGACATTGATAAACGGAGGTACTTAAGCTATATGCTCTTAACATCATAGGTGGACACAAACGGAAGTTATTGAGGTGTTTACTAGGTAATTTTACCATGTATTTAAATATTCTCTCCTGGAATAAAAAAAAAAAAACCCTCGACCCAGTTTCAAATTTGCACTTAACACTTCCCTGTGGCTTGCGTTCTCATTCATCAAGCATGTTTGTCTCACTGACAAGCTGCAGACCACCGCCTGAATATCAATATCAGCTAAGACAACGACGGCAAGCACCGGGCGAGTAACCTTCAGCTAAATGTCATTCTGCTTAATCCTATTTGAAAATTAAACATTGAAAAAACCTTTAGCGTCTTCACTCCTTCCTCCCCGACCATCGCCTTCCCTCTCTCTTGTTCATTTCGGCACGTCCCTGACATTTGTAAATATTGTGTTTTCCATGTGTTCTCCATTATTTGTTATTTGTTTGTAGCGCTGAAGTAATGACTGACCAGAGATGAGAGACTGAGGCCGTTTGACATTTGCCTGGGTTGTTTCCTTCTGGCACTTCAGAGCGCGCACATATCTCCGGTGCAGTCTCGTGGCGAAATTTCATGGTCAAAAATCGGATCTGTTGTTTGACTATTGTCAATGGGGTAACAGTGTATGAAGCACTCCTCACACAGAAGTTATTTTAGTTTAGTGTCCTTGCTACCATTGTTGCCGGCTTGTTATTTGTGGTCTAAAAGGCAATTAATATTTGGTGATATCGATTTGACGGCACAGACACTCAGAACTTGAACTGAACCGAGAGAAACAATGATGACATTGTCTTCTGTAGAGCTGCTTTATTGTTTGATCAAATTTGTGCATAATTCATGAATATTGCAACATCAACACTGCTGCTGAGCTGAAATAAATCAACACTCAAATCACTGGAGCTGAATAAAGACACTACTGTCTGTCTTAAGTAGAGTTGCTTAGCGCCGGATTGAACTTTTTTTTTTTCTAGCTGAATTAAAGCAACACTGAACTGACCGGAACTGAATAAGAACTGTTTGCATAATGATTTATTACTTTCCTGTTTATTAATGTGAAGCAGTTTTGAAACCGTATCTGTTTGATATAGCACTACACAAATGGTGTATTGATTGAAACAGCGATGGACCAAAATTTTTACCAACTTAAGATATTTGGCCCAAACAGCAATAATACAAATAACATTAAATGAACACAAACAAATAAATGAATAAGTTATGTTTCTCAGATTCCGCATTTTGAAACGTCAATAAGCTGCAACCGGTATGCGACAAAAAATTAAAAAAGCTAGATTAGCAATATTTAGTTTTTGATTAGCTGGAAAATGTAAATGCCTCTCAATGGTGGCTCAAAAATGACCACGACATGATTTATCACCCTGAACAACTCGCTGAGTTCAATTTTGTAAATTTAGTCACCAAAACATTCTATTCCATTTTGGTTTTGTGGCAAAATTAAAACTTTGAGTTTCCAGTTTCTGGGTTTTGGTACAAAAATAAATAAATATTTGGTGCATCACTACTTTCAAACATTGCTCAACACAGCAAGTTTGTTCGACCAACTTGTACATGTAGCGCGATCCCTGATTCTATTGAAATGATTCAGTTTCAGCTTTGAACGTGTGCAGAACAGTTGTTACTCCACACCAGTGAAAGAAGGCCTGTGAAGGCTTCTCAAGGTCAAGGCCTGAAAACACGCTTCTGCAGATGTTTGACAGTTGATATAGTTCATAAAAAGAAAGCAAAAAATGGCAAATAGCATGCATTTTAAACTCCTTATCAACAATTTAATGTTCTGTACTAGTTTATATGATGTCAACTTGATTTTTCATATTTGCAGTGTAATTTCTTGTTATTTGGGCATTTTATCTCATCATTGTGTCTCGGAAGATGCTGCTGCCCCAGGGCCTTGCCCGAGGACCCCAATCAATCTATGCCACCAGTACAGGAGAAAAAGAAAGTGAGAGACGACAGAAAATAAATGCGCAAAACCCACACACTCATCTGTCGAGCTGTTGCTGTCAGGTTCAGGCCCAGTGGTTCTGTTAAGGTGACTCTGACAGGAGGAAAGAGACGCCGCTCTGATAGGAGACATGCCCGAGAGGGCCCCATGCATCAAACGCACATATTTACATAAACAAATCCTCCCCATATAGACTGTAATTACCACAGTGACACAGCCATCCATAGAGGAGAAAAGAGCTTGTCTGATAGCGACACGTTCACAATGACTGAGGTGGAAGCTCAATCAATGCGAGCTGCTTTATGCGCACAGACCAAGTCCTTTGATAGGCTTTTGTACCACTGCTGAATATATGGACACTATACATCATCATCCGAAAAGGTGCCTTCACCTCAAACAGAGAAAGATAAAAGGAGGGATGTACACACTTTGTAACAAACACAAATGGGTGATGTTGAAAGATGCTCTTTGCGGTGAGGAAATAAGCATCGGCATAGAGATGACGGCTGAGATTGGACGCTTCTTCTCTTTTTACACTTAGCAACTTGTTAAAGCATATTTTTTTAAATATGTAGTTACATACTACACATATACAAACAGTTTATACGAACACTCATTATCTTTTATTACAGACAGCTAGTCCTTTTGTGTTAGGGGAAAAAAATACAGTGCCTGATTTTTTGTAACGCGTGTGTGGTTCATTTTTAACCGATTATTTAACTCACATATACTACCAAAAGGTTTAGAATAATTATTTTTTTTCAAGTTCTTTTTTTATATGCAATGAGGTTCCTTAGTTAACAACATTAATGTGACCTAAGAATGAACAATACTGTTGTCTTAGTGTTCATGTCAGCATTAACTAATGCGTTATTAAAATCACAACTTTGTTAACATCAGTTAATACACTGTGAGCTGACTGTATTTTTAACATTAACACAAATTAAATATGTTTGTTTGTGTTATTTAATGCATTAACTAAAGTTAACAAATGACACCTTATTGTAAAAATTGATAATATTTTAGCATTTTATTACATCTTAAAAGCACTGTTGTCTGTTTTAAAATGTAATTTATTCTTGTAAAAGAAATGCTGAATTTCAGCAGTCATTAGGCCAGACTTCAGCGCTCACATGAAACCATTTAAAGGAAATGTGTAACGAATTTGTTCTTCAAAATATCAAACATGGTTTATACCCGTAGACTGGATGGAATCATAATCTGAAGCTAATAAAACCACTCAGTTAGTGTTCATCATGATTTTATGTAAAATCTGTCAACTATGACTGGCCAAACTCTGAAGACTGTAAATCTAAGCAAAAAAATGTACATAGTTTATTCCAGTCTTTAATTTCTGTCGATAGACTAATAAAAATCCCATACACCCTGGCTACTAGACGTTGATTAGTACCAACCAAACAAACCGGAACTGCTGAATTCATCTAGCTCCTGCATTTTCGTGTGCAGTATGCCTCAGAAGTGTTAAACGGACACTGGCAGTGCTCCCCGAGGCTGATATGTGTATAATGTATGTAATGTATATTCACGTCTTTGTATACTCATTACCGCCCACAAGAGAAGGACTGTGAAGTTGTGAAGAATTACTGTACGCTTAAGGAAAGATCTGTGTTTTAGAAGTGTTTGCTTTACACACGCTTCTGTTTTCTGTGTTTGTGAAATGCAGGTGGGAGATGCAAGATGCTGCGGCGCTGGAGGAGGAAGAGAAGATTTTAGTGGATCAGTTTAAGAAAGTATACTTCGACGACAGAGAAACATAGTGAAGTCCCTGTGACTGTATAGCAGAAGAACCAAATGACCAATGTAAAAAGTGCATGTAGCTGCTGAGAACATTGTTGAAAGTGGATGTTCTCTGGATGTGAAATTACAGCTGTGGATGAGTAATAAACAAAAAAACACTGTGAACTATAATAAAGCTCAAGGTTTCGATGAAATATGACTCCTCTCTGTATTTGATGCATGCGCGATTGAAAACTTTACTGTTAAACAAATGATAATATAACAGTTGTGAGGAAACTGAGCATTACTTGCTGGAAGCGGCAAATTACAGATGGTGTCCTTTAGTTTCAGTCAGGCAATGCGTGTGTAATAATAATAATAATAATAATAAACACTACATGGATTATCTACACAAAATATGATTCTTTAAGAGATTATTATGAGATTCGTAACAATCCAGGAGCATTAAATGAGACAGCCAGTAGTGTGTTTGAAAATTGACTGGATTAAATAAGTATTTATAATATATATAGAATATACTATATATTATGTATATATAAATACACACAGGACACATTTTACATGTTTATATTTGCATAACTACATTTAATATAGAAAGATTATATATTTTACTTAAATATATACATGCATGTGTGTGTATATATATATATATATATATATATATATATATATATATATATATATATATATATATATATATATATATATAAAGTTTTGTTTACATATGTGTGCACTGTGTTTATTTAGTATATATATATATATATATATATATATATATATATATATATATATAAATAAACACAGTGCACACACATATGTAAACAAAAACTTTTCTTTTGAATTAATCACAATTGGGCTAATATATACTAGTTTGCATTATTTTATAGGATTTAATTTTAGTTAAGGTTTTAGTCATTTTATTGTGTGTTTTTCAGTTATTTTACTTAGTTTGTCAAGATAACCTAAATAAAAACGTATATATTTATTATATACGCATGTATATAATGTGTGTAAATCTGTGATTTCACAATTTTTTTACCATGTCAAAAATTGATTTAAAAAAGGGGCTTACGTACTTATTATTTTATTATATTTATTTTTGTCTGCGTTTCATTCACAGTTATTGTACATAATTACGATTTATTCACACATGCGTAAACTGCCTTTTATGTATTAAACAAAAATTAGCTTTAGCTTATTGCCTGCTACCGCGACGGAAACGTCTGTGCGTCGTGTGCGTCCGTACGTTTAGTACAGCTCTTACGTGTCCGCGTGAAAAGCGGCGCTGTCCGTTTAAATCCCGCCAATCAGCTGGAACGTGTGTAACACGCTTCCGTTTCCGAGGAGACGGAAGCGTGTCTTCCTGTTTGGCAGAAGGAGGAAGCAGGATGTGTGAAATCTCACATGTGCTTGTTGTTATGGTACGTGAGCGGAGCGACATGCATGCGAATACGTATTTACCTCTCCCGCTGTCTTCATTTAGCTCTTCAGCAGGGTGTTCCGCGTCGCCGCTTTAACTATCGGTGCTTTGTGAAGTTTTTCTCTCCCATTTGTGTGATGAGTAGTTGTTTATAAACACTGGTTGGGGTCCATGCAGGGGATCTTTTACTGTGTTTACACGCTCCGATCATGTTGCTAACTGCAGATCGCTGCTTTCACTGTGCTTCTCGAAACGCAGACGCCGGGGTTCAGGTGCATGGGAATCTCTCACTACAGCACGCTCGCTTTTAAACCTGAACCAGGCTGTTAGCTTAATGCTAGTTGCCACCATGAAGGCAGCCTGACCTGTCAGATCACACTGCACTGTCATTAAAGTACGATTAGTTTCCGTTTGACTCTTTACACACAAACAGAACGCAGCATTCAATCAGAACGGTGATAGTAGAAGCTAGAAACTTTATAAGCTGATAAGTCATAATTTTCTCTGTCAGTATGTATGTATTTAAAAAAAAAAAAAAAAAGTCAGCATATAATCAAATTATTTTATTAGTAGTAAATGTTTGCACTGCTATTAAATACACTTAATATATTATGTTTAGTTAGATGTCTGTACAAGTGTACATTGTCCCAAACTTTATTGATTGTTGATAGTTTTAATATTAGTAAAACATGGTTTAACTGCTAAATTGAAACATAATATGCATTATAATATGTCATGATCATATGTTTTATTGTTGTGCGACAAAAGTCATTTTAAAAGGTTTACATTTGTATTACAATGTATTCACAGTTGACAGCCCTGTATGTTTGAAATATTTGAATATCACTGCTTTACAATTTAGTAACTGTTATATTAACAGAAATATTCAGTTATATATTTTTTAATATGCATTAATAGAAATTCCTATAACGCATTATATCCATTCATGTTAATTAGGTTACAGGTAACCAAGTCAAACCTTTTGTGATTGTGTTGTTGTAGTAAAGGTCATAGAATTGGAAGCGCGTTGTTTGTTTGTTATTTATGCATATATTTATTTGTTCCTGCTCAGGGTGACATGCAGTAATACTTCTATAGTGGTGTGTCCATGCCTGTCAGAGCCAGCATCTTCTTCCTCTTCTGTTTAGTTTGGATAACTATGGCCCAGCTCTTGGCGCAAGAAGAAAAAGAAAAAACTACTGCACTGAAAGGTACACAGCAGTTATGAATATGCGCTGTGCTCGAATGCACGCACGCAATAAAACAATTGTAAGCAAATTAACTAATCTCGCATTTTCAAAGGGACGTTATGTGTGCATAATAACTTTTAATTCACTTGTTTTCTAGATTTGCTCTCCAGGATAGATTTAGACGAGCTGATGAAAAAAGACGAACCTCCGCTGAACTTTCCTGAAACTCTGGACGAGTTTGAATATGCCTTCAATGAGAGTAAGACCCTTTGCTTATGTTTACCGGAAACATTTTTAGACACAGTAAATTATTTTCGCCACCATGACCGTCAAATAGCATCTGGGCGTGTGCTTTAATAACATGATTTTCGTATCGCGCTTCTGAAGGCTTGAATGCATTAGAAGCGTGCGGAGGGTTTCATTGTATATTGACAGCAGGCAGCAGGCTGTGATAGCGCTGTCTGTTTCAGAGTCTCTGGAGTCTGTGGCAGCTGAATGGACAAGTTGTGCATGCTATGGGCTGTCAGTGGCTTACTCAGCCTTGTGCTCTGTTTGACGGCTAGATTTGCATAACCTTGCTCTTCTCTCTAAAACGCCTCCTGTTAGCGTCTGGAATACCTTATATCAGTCTCTCAGTGAAGAGTATCAAGAGATTCGATTTTATAAGAAAGTTTCACTTTGTAACTTCTTCTCCCTGCTCTCTGAGATGAATGTAAAATGGCCATTGAGCCAAAGCATAGTTCTGAACATTAGCTTTTTGATGCGCGGTTTTGTCACCCGATTAGGGTACAACATAGCGTCTAAGATCAACCAATGGGGGGCAGAGCATTTAGAAAACTAAACATTATATGAGCCGAGTGCAAATATAGTTTACATCTTTGATTCGAGTGATGTTATATTCAGTAATTCTGATTGGATAGAAAAAAAAGTCAGCTATGAGTGCATAGCCTTTAGAAAATGTTGATGGTTAAACTATACTGGGCATATATAGTTTGAGACTTTGAATAATGTTAATAAATATTAAACAAACATCAAAATTGTTTATTATTATTATTATTATTGTTATTATTACTGTTATTTTATTAATTTGTATTAATGTTGAAGATTTATTAGTAAAAGTAAAAAAATAGATATATTTAGAAGAACAAATATTTACAATATTTATAATAGTTTCATTTAAATAATTAATTTCAATATCTTCAGTGGCAGGGTTAAATTAGTAGAACAATTATTTTGATTATGTTATGTGTTTGATAACTTCTGTATTTTTAACTTTTCTAGTAGTATTGACTCTTTAAAAAAAAACTTTAATCTTTCTTTCTTTCTTTCTTTCTTTCTTTCTTTCTTTCTCTCTCTCTCCTTCCCTCAAATAATGGAACATCACAATGTACCTGAGGAAACTGCTTTTTAATTTTTGTGCGTTTTTTTTTTAACCTCTCATTTTTTTTTTAATCAGTGATCTAATGAGATAACCCTGCAAAAATACATATGCATTTGAAATGAATGTTTTTTCCCCCCCCCTTCTTCCCAAAATCATGTGGCTTGATGACTTCATCCCAGTCCGCCTTCAGCTTGTTCATTACTGGAAATCCAAGGTTATGTATACCTCATTAAGCTAAAAATCGAGAAAGCATGCTAATTATGCCAGGTTAAAGCAGGGAGAAGAAGTTGAAGGGGGGTATTCCTCAGAGAGCCTGTGTTATGAAGACGATCGAGCTGAACTTCCACTGCATGTTGGTTTCATTAGATCCCCTCTTCCTTCTGTTAGGCACTTCTGGTAGTAGTGTTTCTCTTCACCCCTTTGTGAATGCATAATTGATTTTTAAAGGTTCTTTCTTTCTATCTTTTTCTTTTTTTTAAACACTATTGCTTCTCTCTCTCTCTCTCTCTCTCTCTCTCTCTCTCTCTCTCTCTCTCTCCCTCCCTCCCTTCCTTTCACTGTCTCTTTCATTCTTTCTCTAATTCTCTAATTCTCCCATTCTATCTCATAGGAGAGACCATGCTTTCAGAGTTCATTGTTGATATACGGCCTTTTAGTGGTACATGTTGTTGAACAGCTAACGATGAAAGCGAATAGTGTAATACTCTCTGAGTTAGCCATGTTGGATTTATCACCTGCTAACTGTGCAAAAAGTGCTGGAGCTTTGAGAATGAGGGGAATAAAGTGCTTATGCAATCTTTTATCTTCAAAGCTGTTTTTTTTTTCTTTTTGTGGAGCCATGCACTGACTAGGGTAATTGCAAAAGTATGATGCCTCAAGGCTATTTGGGTTAAGTGTATATGCTTTGAGTATTTTAACTTCACGCATTGGCAATCAGAGAGGTCACTATTAGATTTAACACTGATTTTAGGCTTCATTATTCATCTGTGTCACCAGAATAGATGGGCCTTTCTGTCTTAAAAATCTTTTCAGAATTTTTTATAAAACTGTTTCTATGTTTCTTTTGTTCAATGTTTTATTGTTTGGTTGAATAAAATTGTATTAATAGGGATGTTTGGTGCCCTTACAAAAAGTTGGGGTATGGATTTTTTTATTTTATTTAACTTAACTTTACTTTTATTAATATTTTATACTCTGTAAGTATGCCTTAAGTTTATATAAAAGGGTAAAGACATTATTCTTACAAAAGATTTATATTGCATTTAATTGCTGTTTTTTTAAACTTATCAAATTATCATTTATCACGCATCATAGTTTCCACAAAAAAAGTAAATAAATATTATTATATATATATATATATATATATATATAAAAAACCAAATTACCTACTTAGTGATTTTGAAAGGATCATGTGAGATTAAAAAATGGAATAATAGCTGCTGAAAATCATCACAGGAAAATAGTTTTAACAAATTCAAAATATTTCTTTGAAAAAACCCCCAAAACATTACTTTAAACAGTGATGTATATACATACTACTGGTATGGTATTTGAAAGAATAAAATGCATGATAATGGTATTCACATAGCACCTGAAAAACACTTTTGTACCGTGTAACTTTATATAGCATGTAATAATATGCATTGATATACAATATATATACACTTAAACAACAATATTTAAAATATAAAGTTTTTATTAACTATTTAAGTAGGTAACCATTTTTCAAGTCTGGCTCTCTCTAACAAGGGGCTAGCTAATTTGGGACTAAATGTTAATTTATTGTTTCAGACTTATATTGCCCTTAAGTGTTAAGAAAGTAATTTTTTTATGACACTAATGTACATGGTTGAGGTGGACGAATGTTGTGCCTCTGTACTATAATATAGTATAGTATACATCGGTGGATGGGTTTGCGTATATGCCAGCCATTCGGCCCTTCCCATAAAACTCCATTAGTTCTAACCGAGCACGGTGGTGGTGTTGTTTACCTCATCCACCTCAGCAGCTGTTTAGCAGCATCAGTACTTGGCAAAAGCCAGGCCTCATTGTCCAGCCTTGGCAGAACAGTGGCATTCAAGTGGGTCACTTTGAATGAAGTCGGCTGGCCCGCTCTCAAACGAGCCCCTCAAAGGATGCTCATAGAAGGGAACAGTTGCAGCGGTCCAGCCACACTCACGCACGCGCACACTCTCAGATCTCTGGTGGCTTGAGGTACAGTGGCGGAGAGACCGCTATTGCAGCACCAGCTGTCTGAGGAAGGCCTGCCAGACGTCCCAGAAGGCCGAAGTAAGGGGGACAGGAGAAGCGTTAGCCGTTCGCAGGGCTTGTACCTGCCAGATGGGGGGACGCCAGCCAAACGTATTTAATTGCGTGAAGGGGAATGATGCACATCAAGCAGGCCTGAGGTTGTGAACTGAAGGTCACAGCCTGACAGGTAGAATGACTTCTGTGTGCGTCGGCTACAGACGGCCCTCAAGGCCTCATATATACCGAGGCTTTCAGTGTTTCATTGGATCCGAAATGCTCGTTGAGAACAGGTTTGGCTGAGGTGTTTGATGCTTCTCAGACTGCAGGTGCAGAATGGTTGGTGAATGTGAAGGTAGAGAGGGATTCACATGAGTTAGAGCTTGCCAGTGTTGTGCCCTTGCTGTGAAAACAACAATGCTTTCATTTGTGTCATGGCCAATCAGAAACGTCTTTTATGTTGGAAAACATTCTTCTTCTTTTTTTGGCTCACAAAGGCTTTGGCTTCATGCCGTCCCTCACGCTCCACTTCAAGATACTCTGCACTAATATTGTCCTTAATATTCCCTTCTTCTGCCTTTGAAGTAGAACTCTGGGAGAAATGTTATAGTGAAGGTAAAGATAAAAATTTATAAATGGTGTTCAGTCTCAGACCCAAGCCCCTCAAAATTATGAATAGATGGCAGAATAGGTCTGTCTTATTGAGTTACAAACTGTTAATAGTGGCCCTTCTACACAAACCAAATGTAGGGATTCTTAAGCTTTTAAAGACATCGCTCACCTTTTTATGATTTTATTACAAAATTATACAGTTATGTATTTTTTTTTTCTTTTCTGTAGATGGTCAGTTGAGACACACACAAACAGGGGAGCCATTTGTCTTCAACTATAAAGAGGACCTGCATAGATGGAACCAGAAAAGATATGAAGCGCTGGGAGAGGTAATGTTGATAATAAAAAAAAAAACAAGTGCATAAACTTTCATTATTGTTCTATAATTCAGTATACGTTGAGTCTTTATTCATTTATTTGTGCTACCGTTTAAATGTTTGGGGTACAGTATTATTTTTTTGTTTGTTTGTTAATTGATTGATTGATTGAATTTATATTCGGCAAGGAGGCATCACATTTACAAAAGATGTATATTTCAAATAAATACTTTTCTTTAAACTTCATCAAAGAATTCGGAGAAATAAGATCACAGCACAGCTGTTCTCAACATTGCTAATAATAAGAAATGTACATGAGCACCAAATCAACAAATTAGAAAGATTTCTGATGGATCGTATGACACTGGGACTGGATTAATGGCTTAAACTAAAGTAATTAAATATATTAATTTATTACTTAATACAATTAATATATTAATTGTAATATATTATAAGAATGTATTCAGTTATATTAATGTATTCCATTTATATTGAAGAAATCATTTCTAAATTATAATTAAATATATTAAAACAGATTTATTTATTTTACTGTATTATCAGATACATTCAGTAAGAGACTGCTTTCGAAAACAAACAAAAACGTACTGACTCAAACTTTTGAATTGTAGTGTATGTGTGCATTTATTTATTTCATTTAGCTTATTTGACGGTCAAATACAGTTTTTTTTTTTTTTTTTTTTTTTTTTTTTTTAAACCACACAGCACCACTAAAGCTTAAAAGCCTTTATCTAAATGATGTATTGATATTTGAGTAGGCCATTATTTGAGTGACATGGATTTTCACACAGAGCATTTTTTAGGTGTGAATGTGGTCTATCTTTTATTTTTTTTGGTTGGTTGTTGTGTTTAGTCTGAGCTCTGATTCACAGCGCTCTCGCTGTTCACACCTTCACGCTTTACCAACCTCTATCCCTTCCAACCCCCTTCCACTGTCACGCTCCAGGGCTGTGTGCATGTTATAAGCTTTAAGGTTTTTGTTGATTGTTCATATTTTGATGTGTGTCGCATATTGGCTTATTAGACTGTGTGTGTACTTGTGCGTGCCTTTAGGAAAGTTTCTTTTTCTGCTGTAGCCTGCATGTGGCTTTGAAAGTTCAAATGCAGTTCACCGAGTCTTAAGTTAATTTGTGTATACATGCACTTAATTATCTTTGTTCATTTACATCCGTGTTCTTTGGCTTTATTTGTAGTGCACATTCGTTTGATGTTCAAAGGAAAGAGATTGACTCTTTTAGGATTATATGAGCGTTTTATTTCTGGTCCAGGTATGATCCTGAGAGAAATGGCCCTTTAAGAACAAAACAAAACACTTCTCCCCTGTTATCATTGCATATCTGCGTATGTGGCTAAGACATAAAGCAAACGTTTTAGAGCTGAACAGCGGGTGACCAGATTTCATGAACTTTTTCTTGAGCGAATTTAAAGTAGAGTGGAAGTGAAAGCAGGTTGGAATTTGTGATATTGTTTCGAATTTTAAAGGATTCGGTTGAGCAGAGTTAGATGATTTTGTTTGCAATATAGATGCATGTGATATCAAATCACTGGTTTGGCACCTGATATTAAAGTACTGTTTGTGGTAGCCTGCATTCATTAAACAGGCTAGAAAGAAAATATTTATACCTCATCCCTTAAGTCATTTCCAGCTACCTTGCAAAAAACGATTGTGCCATGCCATTGAAGTTGTTTGTTTTTGTAAAGTTCAACATGCTCCTATATAGTATAGTACAATTTACAACACACTTTTCAGCGCTTTACTATGAATAAAAACTTAGGTCACACTTTACTTTTCCATCAATAACTCCTCTTAATATTGGTTTGGATTAATAGAATTATGTCATTTAGAATAAGGCATTAATATGTACTTAATTAGCACTAAAAAATGGCTAAAATTCTAGTAATATGCATGCTAATAAGCAACTGATAGTTGTAAAGGCAAAACTCTATTTATCTGGTTTCTAAATATATAAATTCTTAAAGTCTTAATCATTATTATTTTAGTCAAATTAATTTTTCTATTTCTCTCCTGCACATTTATTTACATTTTTTTTCCATTATAAAGAGTACAAAGTAAAAAAAAAAAGCAATGATTGATCACTTTTGTATCATTTTGACAAGGCATTCGGCTAGCAGCGAGAATGTAGTACTCTCAGCTCTGTTAAGCATGCATCGCCATATGTGAATCCATCCAAAGAATTTCTGTTTTTCCTCTGCAATCAGCACAGAATGTGACAGAAGTGTGTGAATTCAGTGCTGTTCTAGCCATAATGCATACGGAGGCCAGATTCAGCTGAAAACTTGATTCCTTGCTCTGACTCTCTCCGTCTTGTGTCTGTGAATGCCACTGTTGGTGGCGTGTCCCTGTGTTCCAGCGTTCTTAGATTTGAGAGTGTGAATGTGGGGTACAGAAGTGGGCGAGAGCCTTTGTGAGACTGGAGGCAGCACCAGATGTCCAATTTGCACTTCAGCTGGGCCTGAATGAGCTGCTGGACCGCAGGTTTACCCTGACAGGTTCACTGAGAGGGAGAGAGAGACTCAGGAAAAAGCATCTCAGCCCATAAGGTTTGATGATTATTATTGCCATGTCTTGTATTGCCAAAGCGGTGCAAAATAAGGCAAATATGTAGTGAAAAGATCAAATCGAATGTAATTTAAATGAATTGAAATTGAATGACAAACGATTACACATTTGATATTAAAATACTCAGCGGTTGTGAGGTAAAATTTGCTAGATGTGTAAGGGTAAACCGCGTCTGTGATTTACCTGATAGCTATAGTGACTTTTCTATTCAAATTCAAGAAGAAATATTACATTGCTCTTGTTGAAGAAATATGAAACGGAGGCCATATTTCTACAAAGAATGCAAGGAAGCTCTGGCAAAGAAAAACTCGCCTTTCAAAGAAAACGATCAAGGATATTCCCCACAAAGTAAAGCATTGAAGAAGTTTCCTCTCAAAAAAGTTGGTGAAGTACAAGGAATAGCATTTCATATTTCCCAGCAACCTTGATGGTTGACGTATGGAATAATAATGTTTTTGTTTATTCAGTCTGATAAATGATTTTTTTGTTTTCATATCAAGGATTTTTAGTTTATAGGAGATATAGATAAATTATAATCAGACATGATTATAAGACATAGTTGATCTGAAAATGTAAATTCCGTCATCATTTATATTATATTTATATTATAGTTATTTAGGGACTTTTTTGTCGGAACAGCATTACACCTTATTGACTTTTGAATAAAATATGTTTAAAAAAATATATAATCTTTAAAATTATATTGTTGAACATGCATGCTGTGTTCATTTTTCATTTGTTTATTGGTCCATTATCTCATTAGGTGTGTGATTAATTGCATCCAAAATAAATGTTTTTCTTTGTTTTAAAAAGTGATACTTAACAAAAGTAATTTTAAAATTGAGTATTCTATTTGAAAATATATAAATATGTTGCCATTTTAGAGTAGAGTATGGTGGTATATGATCAGCAGAGGTCGTTTTCAGAGTTTTCAGAGGTGCACGTGTGTGATTTTATATCATTTTCAAACTAAATTGTTAGTTTTGAAATTATATATACGACTGAATTGTAAACTTGAAATGTTTCCTTTTGCCATGAATATAGCCACTGTTGCTGAGAAGGTGATAAATCATAAATGTGTGTGTGTCTACTGTGTATATTTTTTGACACACACACATGCAGTCTATATTTTGAGAATGTGTGTGTATGTATGTATGTGTGTGTGTGTGTATGTATATATATATATATATATATATATATATATATATATATATATATATATATATATATATATATTATTTATGCATAATAAATTACATAGCACACTATAACATACACTATAATACCTGTGTGTTGCCGTTTAGTTTCAAATGCTCTGCTACAGTACTTCAGCATCTTTGAACGCAATCTGCACACACAAACAGTACATGGCAGGAGCTCCAGGCAAACTCTGGGTCATTCCATCATCTTTTTCTATAGCCAACTTCTCCGCAATCCTTCTCCTCTTTCTTCATCATGGTGGGATCGTCATTAGGGGTGCGCAGCAGACACACGCATGCAGGAGTGTGAGATCATTGGCTGGTTTGCATCACTGAACATTGGCAAGTATTTTGCCTTAGAGGGGTATGTGTTTGTATCACCATGTTATCTGGGAAGGGAGGGGGTGGCATAGATAAGGGGGGGGCCTTCAGATGCTCTGCATGTGTTTAATTATGCTTGCGTAGAATTTTAGAAAAAACTTTTCTTAATGTGTGTCTTTCCTTTGGATAGTTTCCTATGCATGTCTGTTGCCTTTTGCAAATGTGTGTCTCTCCCTCAATATATGCGAGTGTTTTGTTTTGTGTGTTTACCTGGCCATTTTGTTGACCTCCCTGGCAGTACAACGCTGTTTATGCATTCATACTTTGTGTCTGACGGCGTGTGAGTTTGTGTGTGGGTGGCAGGTACTGTGTGGGTCCATGTTGGTATGTTCGCAGTGGGCGGAGGGTCATGAACGTTACCTTAGAGACACACACACACACACACACACACGCGCGAGGGCTGTAAGTGACTGTTCTCAGCGCTAGGTGACACAGTGTGGGCTCGACTCCAGATGGGAGAGCATTAAGCTGTTAATAAATGAGGATCTTTCTCTGCATCTGTGGAACGACAGACATACAGTATTCTAATGAAGAAGGGCTTCCCAGATGGCTTGATTTCATAGATAACTCCCCTCTTTCTCACATTTTATACTGATTGGCTTTATACTGCGAGCGTGTGAGAGAAACATTGACTCAGAGGGACTGTTTTTTTTCTCTTTTTTTGTGCTTTTAATTGAAAGGACACCGGACAGTGACATGAGAGGAGTTGAATTGGAAATTGATGCAGTTAACCTTTGGCGCATCAGTAGTGCTGAATCATTTAAGATAAAAATGAGGGAAAGTTATGTTGCAGCCGTTTCGTTATAAGAGGAAACACAAATACACATATCATGTTGATAGAGACACACACACTGGGAAATGACATTGCTGTTTAAGTGACTATAGCTATATTAATTAAAACTATTAAATTGTTTTCATTAACTGAAACAAAACAAATATTGCCTGACAACTAATTGAAGTAAAATAAGCTGTATAATAAGAAGTAAAATAAAAAGTACTAAAATAAATAAACTAATAAAAATAATAAAATAAAAACTAATAAAAATAGTAAAGAATATATGTTAAGCGTTTCTTAAATAGCTGTTTAATAATTTTGATTATGGCATTGAATAACGGCAGCAAAAATCAAGTCTGAATATTCCTGTGTTTTTGTTTTTTCTTTTTTTTTTCGTCTTATGCGGTACACTTAATAATTTTACGTTTCTGAGGTTAAAGTCTGTGTAAAGCCATGCTGTCCATTTTACTCATTTGGGTAAAAAGCAGGAATAGAACATTTGTTTTATTTTTGTTAAAACGACTTGATTTAACGATAATAAAGGCTTTGCTCTTTAATGAAAAAAAGAAAAAAACAATAACAACTAAAATCAGGAATGTGAAGAAATAAATAGTCTTTTTTTGTCTGTAAAAGAATGTAAATGCTTGTGAATGTTGCTTCATGTTGTCTTTAATGATCTGAATGACACAACAGACAGAAGAATCACACAGAAGCCTTATGGGACTTCCGCATGAAGTGCACCCACTTTCTTCCTCTAACAACAGCCAAAAGTTAAATATTTAAAAAGAGAAACAAGAAAAGGGGAGTCCAACTGAGCCGTTTCATTTCTCAACCCTCTCTTGTCATGAATCAGCATTCACATCTCCCTCTTTTGTCAACCTTGTGTTTGTGTGTTTCTGTTTTGGGGATTTGTCTTTTCTTCATGTATTCTTTATTCCTTCCTTTTAATCTATCGGTAATTCCCCACTCTTCCCCGTGCTGTCGCTCCATCAGTGTACCGTTCCCTCACTCACCGTCATTATCCAAACAGCTTTGAAGTCATTCATTCACTCCGTCCTGCCCGAGTAGCTTTAAAAGACTCCGTCAGCCGGCTGATCTGAAGTCAGCATACAGCGGCTAAGACAAACAAATCTTGCAGTATTGATTACCCTTCACCGTCCAGAGTCCAGTCGGCTCATTAGTCCAGGTCAGAGCGGGACCACCTGATAAGCACCTGTGCTCATTTTTCAATTCCCCTCGGGATTGCCATCACGCAAGAGGTCAAAGTTTCATATGACGCTCCTCTGTTTTTTCCGTGTGGAACACAAACGTCTCATCACCCCGGTGCTGAGGTCAGCCGGACGGGGGGAGATTGAGTCGTAATACCTCCGTTGTGGGAGGTCTGTGGTTTTTTTTTGTTTGTTTTTTTCTCTTTTCTCTTGCTTTATCGCTTTCCATGACTTAGTCTGTTCGTCTGGGGGCCCGGGGACACCCTCCTCTTAGTTCGAAGAGGATTTTTGCCGCATGGGAGTTTATAAACAGATCAACTTTCTTAGACAACAGTGCACTTCATTAAGACCCTCAGCTGTGTGTGTCCACCTTATCGCTTGCCCACCCAGACGACATGCTCTGGTCAAGGCCGCCGTGGCGTCTCTGCCTTTCTCTCGTCTCTTTCCGTCCGTTCCTCCCACGCTCTCTCTTTTCTCAGCTGTGGCGTTGTGCGTGAGCTGGCAGAGGACGGTGTCTGCGGGGGGATTAGCTTGACCCCCCCTCTGCTCTCATATGCTCTGTCTCCCCGCCGCTCCCCTGCAGATCCCCCTGCTAAGGCTCTTCCTTCCTCTCTGATCCTCCAGATCCTGGCCGCCACATCAGCAGCCCGTAAACAAACCCCCTCCTGGAGTCTGAGCCTGGAGCTGACCCTGTGTGGTCACCCATTGTCCTATTTGAGACCCATATCATTGGCAGATGAGGCATGGCTGTATTTATGTATCTTATATGCGAGACCCCAGCAGTGTGACATGTGGTTTAGTGTTTTACTGGATTAGAAGAAGATTGTATGGGATAGAATAGTGAATTAATTTGACGTTGTGCATTTAATGGCATAGGGCTCTCATTTCTGGCGGTCGCTACCGTCTAACCTTCCCACAAATTCTGTACCACATCTATGGAATTCTAACCAATAGTTTATAAGATTAGTTTTTAATGTTTTATGCTTTTTGTTTTTAGATAGGACAGTATAGGTCAGCGGGAAGCAAAAGAGGGTGAGAGAAAGGTCTATTAGGTTTTAAGTAGATTTTAGGTTTTAAGAAGATAGGAATTCTATACAATAGTTTTAAAAGGATTATATCACAAAGAATGATATTCTGATGTACTATTAAATCATACTGTAAAACTGACTGATAAGAATGGCAGAAGTCAAAATAAATCAAAGATGGAATTTCGAGTCTATGACTTGGACTCAAATTGCACTTAATAAATAAAGACTTGCAACTTGACTTGGACTCGTGAACAGCTGACTTGATTTGGGCTCGCGACTCTTGAGACTAGTCAAAAGCACATTTGTTATGAGAGCATGTATGGGAATGTGTCTCTGAGAGAATTACCCTTTTTCTTTTTAAATATATTTAAAATATATTAAAGATATTTTCTTGTCATCTTGCCTCTTTATAATGCATATTAAAGTAGTGTTCATAACCGCAGAACTTCTTTGTTTACAGCAGCTAGTGCTGATTAGGTTGTGTAATGTAAATTTAAATGGAGTTTCTGAAACGTAGAGACAGTGCTAGTGTAAATGAGGATCGTTTTCATTTTAATACGCTGTTTTAGAATGAAAATGCAGTACTGTAAACGGGTCCTTAGACTAGACCTCAAAGACTTGAGACTTGACTTGGACCTCAGAGACTTGTGAACATGAATTAACAAAATAAATGTTTTTTTTATGTTTTTCATAAAAGAATACTGGAAAGAAGTTTAATGGTTAAAAGCGTTTCTTGGGCAACACATCAGCGTATTAGAATGATATCAGGCTAGTTGTGTAATTTATTTTTTTATTTTATGAAGGACATAAAATAATGAGGAAAAAGTTAAACATTTGAGGAAAGAAAAATGTGCTTCTAGCAAATATAAGTGCATTCCTAAAAAAATAAATCAAATGTATAGTTATTTATTTATTTTTTGTTTTGTGCTGTGCCAAAAACTTGTATAAAAATGTAACAGCATTATAAGTGGATTGAAGAGAGAAAAGTAAAAAAAGAAAACATTTAGAAAATGTGCGATTTGACCCTTTTAAAACACACACTGGTAGCCAGAAGAAATGTAACTTATTCAGTAGGAAAATCCAAGGATTTTCTGTATGACGGGTGTTTGATTTATTAATTTTTTTTTGCATTGTTTCCTTTTGAATTCTTTGGTTGTGGATTTCGAGTTACTTTTCGCTTTGTCCCTCCAAAATGTGTGTTTTCATTCCAATTCGAGTAAAAAAAAAACCCTCATTTTGAGCCTGTAGTTGGTGTGCGCTTTACATGCGGGTCTGTGATCACCACCCTCATCACGTTTAGAGGGGGAGGTGAGGAGCACTTAGCGTTCTTACCTGCAGGGTTTTCATTATCAGACTAATAAGACAATATTAATTATGCGACAGCACTGTGCTCTAATTACAATGACAGGCGATTGTGCTCTCCTCTCCATGTCAATTTATCTATAGGAGGGCAGCGAAGGCAAACACTAATATTCCATATGATTATTTAGGATATTAACTGTGAGAATTGATTCTCTGTTTCTCGGTATATTGGCCCGGGGGATCTCCCTCAGAGACCGCTAGCGACATGCAGATAGTTTGAAATGTTAAGGTTCAGCAGTTTTGATTGCATCACCTGTGAGGGATGTATGAAGGAGTGAACTATGTGAACCCAATGTTCCCACCACCGAACATACGCTTTGTATGAATTCTGCTCACGGGGTGTTCTGTGAGTCTGGGGGCAAAAAGTTAAACCTGTGAAAATAATCTTGTCTGAATACCGCACAAATAATATATGAACTATTCAAAGTTGTTTTGTGAAGAGAGAAAAAATAGCCCAGAGCTGCTCGGGGATTGTTTGGGGCATTTCTCAAGCTCTTACTGATGTGAACTGTACAAACTCCGAACGAGTTCTAGAACAGTCATATTTCTTTGGCTGCCTTTTTTAAGATATAATGTCTTTTTGAATAGGCAGGATTTATGTGTTTTATAACATACGTCGTCTTTGTAAAGATTACAAGTAAAACACAGCAATAAAAGGCAATGACTGCTGTTTTAAGCTTTTAATGGAGTATGATCACAAATGAGGAAAAGAGATGTCTCCTTTTATTTTTTTTGAAGAGAAAGCTATTTTGTATTCCCTGCAAATAAATAAACAAAATAATAAAAATCCTAAAGATCCATATTGCCACTTTTGGAGCAGTAAAAGTGTCATATGTACAGTTTTCCATTTAAAGTGCCCCTGTTATGGATTTTGTACACAAAATCTGAAAATGCACCACTGCTTTATCAGGAAATACAGGAATTCCAAGCCCTTAACTTTTGAGCATTAAATGACATCAGTCTGACCAATCACCACAGATTGACATTGCTCAAAGTAACAGTTTGATAAAAATAAATAGTTAGACGAATCATTTGGGACTTGCATGCTTGTCAGCCTGTTGTTGGAGACTCCAAAACCAAAATATGAACCTTCCATTACCCATGATAGGGATACTTTAATATATACTATGTTATTTGCTGTTAAAGGCAGTATTTGCATAATAAATGTGCTGTCACATCATAAATTTGAGATTCTTTGTGATTTTTGAGAAGCAAAAAGCAGCATCCCCATTATTGCACAATAGCAGCAAAATTGCTTTTGAAGCTGAATATGATGCTTGACTCGAATTATCCACTTGAGCCACCATACTATCGACTTTCTGCTGCCTATATATGGAAGATATATAATTCTGCTATATTGTTTTTCAACTCTGTGATGTTAGCATGGACAGTCCACTCTTCGTTGGCACGTGATGAGGGAACATGTTGCGCGCATTCACGCGTCTTATCTACAAGACCCCTCGCCATCTTGTCAGACACATATACTCAATCATCTGTGAGAGTGAATGGCCGCGGACCGTCTGGAACAGAACCCACGCACCCTTTCAAGACCCTCTCATTCTCTTCTCTCATATATCAAAAGAGAAGCACCTGAGGCACTGAAGCAATAATGTAGTATAAATGAAATTTCCTGCAAGGCTTATTGATGTCATTAAACACAAGCATATTGCACTTCACAACCATTTTAGTCTTCATCAGAGAGCTTGACATTTAGTGAATTAGGTACTGTTGAGCTGCCTGTGTCTTCCTACCGACACCGGCGTCGCCGCCTCCGCCTCCGCCACGGTCTGTAGAGATATCCGTCATCTCATTTAGGCCCGCTGACCGCTGACGAGCACTAATATCCCTTTGCATTAGCTCATTTGAGCCTAATGTACTTTTGGTGTTTGTAATCAAATAAGCAATAGCTTAAGATATGCCTTATGGCTTTAAATGAGTATGTAACCATTACGATTGCATTATTACTCTATTGTTTTGATTTTTTTTTTTTTTTCTTTTCCTTCTTTGTCATGATTGCGGGTGTGAATTTGTATGCACATTTGTTGCACTGATTCTCTGCGTATTAAGTCACAGATCATTTTTTGATAGGATTTTTATTATCCTATTAATATGTTAAAATTTGGTCTGGTCCAAACTAGTGTCTCTCAAATGGTTTACTTGAGCAATTGAATATCAGTTGTTGACCCTATAGTACATAATACTGAAATTCTTTATTGTGTAAATTGCAGAAATATAGAGATTAATTTGATTAATTTATTAACTATAATTTGATAATTATTAGTTGAGATGTTGTTGTTGTTGCTTTATAAATATATATATATATATATATATATATATATATATATATATATATATATATATATATATATATCACAAATCACTATAAAACATTTACCAACAGTCTGACCAAAATGTCCAGCAGTGTATCATCATGAGTGATCTCATAATTAATATTAATATTTTTTTTTAGTTTTGATGATAGTTTTCAAGGGCATTTGCGTCATGCAACCTTGTCCATGTATGCATCCGCCTAATTTGACTAGTTTTTTATGGTTAGTTGCACATTATCACATTATCATTTTCCATTATTTGCTTCCTTTCCTCCTACGATCACAACAGACCTGTCAGCAAATTTAGTGTCTTGACGCTCCGGCCGAGGACCGCTGGTCTAGACTTCACCCATCAGCTCTGTTTGACTGTATATCAAGACCTCACACATTTCGTGACTCCAGCACAGCTGACAGTCTCAACCGTCAGACACGGATCCGGCTCCACCACCTTCACGTCCCATTCCAGCGGGGCATCTGTTCCTCCACCCGGGTGGGCCGTAAAAGTTCTCTCAGACTTGGCATAACAGGATGAGCGTGCCCTGAAAGATAAGCCCCGTTACATTGGAGCTGTTCTGCTGACTGTTGCCAAATCACAACCACCATAAAACATCTCGTCTTAATTAGCGCATTTGCTATTCACCTCTTAAAATCCTGTAGTTTCAGCTGTTGCAGATCGTGAGCTAAAGCAAAACAAGAAAGAAACGCTCAAAGTTGTTGATGTCACTGAACCATGAAACTCTTGGCCCGGGGTTGAAATTGCACTGTGTACATGTTCTTTAGCAATTTAGCTGCAGGGATAAACATACCTTACATCAACACGCTGTTTGTACTCTAGATTTGCCCTGCTTTAGGCTGACAGCAGCCGCACACTCTGCTCTCTGAACAGAACAAGTGAAATCCAGACAGTCCCAATTATCTCATTCACTGCGGCTGTCGACTGTACAACTGCATGGACTTTGCATATGCGGAAAAGCTTGGATGAATTCTCATCGTCATAAACGGGGAAAAAAGAGCTTTGTTTTTTTTTTTTTTTTTTTGTAAAATGTTCAGTTTAAGTTGCATTGCAGGATTCTTTATATAATTATCAAATAAATCAAACTACACAATGGATCTTTATTTAATTAAGCATTTACAAAGTTATCGATAAAAAATCCATGCATTTTTTTATTTTATTTTATTTTTTTGCGATTTGTAAAGTTATAGAAATGCTGTTGTTTTATTTTCTTTTGCTATTGCAGAAAATGGGATCTCAAACTGTTTTATTTGTTGTTAACGATTTTTTTTTTTAAGTTTGAATATGAATATGTTTTATGGCGTTTTAGAAGAAAATTGTTTTGTTTGTAATTCTTTGTAATTATTTGTGAAATTTACTAGCGATTTCTGGTCTCACTTTATTTTAAGGTGTCATTGTGATTATACATTTCTTGAGTAATATTAATTAAAATGTACTTACTATACAGTAAGGATTATATATAGGATTAGGGTTTGGTTTAAGGTTACTTGCATGTAATTATGTGTAATTTATTGTTATTATAATAGTAAGTGGTGTAAAATGCGTAACAAAGACACCTTAAAAAAGTGTTACCCAAAGTTCACTACTAAGATTACCTGACTTCTGCTAAGAACCCCCAGAAATACGATCTAATGTTCTTGAATAACTCCCTTCAGTCTTTTTTTTTTTTTTCCCTAAATGTTCCATCCAAAGTTACAGTATATTTTAGTTTCAGACTAACTGGAAGATATATTTGTAAGTTTGTTTGAAGAACTTATAAGGATGTCTCTCTTGTCTTCTGTAGATCATTACAAAGTATGTTTATGAACGCTTGGAGAACGACTGCAACCTGAAGAAGGAGATCCTTCCCGTAAGTAATGTCTTTTTTCCTCCTTAATACTTTAGATGGCCACAATTTGAATCTAAACAGAATTATTGCGAGCATTGATGCAGTTGCGCTTGGCATCCTATAAGATTACAATGGTCTATATTGTGTGAAAACTAAGTTTCAGAATGATATTCTTCAACACTCAACTCTCCAGGAGAAAATTACATTTGTTCTGATGGTAAAATTGCGTACGCTCAAGGAGATTCCTGAGTTGTGGTCACTGCATTCATATGAGCAATAACGTTATGATTTCTAGTACACTTTTTAAGAGGCGTATCATTAAACTACACATCATTTTTGATAGCGGGTGTTTGCACTTGGTAGACATAGAATTTATGTCCTTTTAAAAGCATTGTAAATTACTCTACATAAATCACCTGAACAATGCTGGCGCAGGCTTTTATGAGCTGTTTTATTTGTGGAGAGTATTTACCAGATGATGTTCTTAGAGTCTGTATTGTCTTTCAGAGAGTTTCATGGGCTAAGCTACCTTTGACCAACTGCATTTAGTGCTTAATCCATTTATCAAAGTCCATTTTAAAGAAGGCTAGACACAAAATGCGTTGCGTTATATCTAAGCGTACGATTTTATGCTCATCTTGGAGTTTGCCGCATAACTTATCAGCACACAGGAAGCATGCGGCATGTAAATGTCAAGATGGATTTGTTGCAATGTAATGAAGTCATCAGATGCGGACAGACAGCAGTTGATGTTTTCGGCAGTCGGCAGTGTATAGCTCAGCATTGAGCGCCGTTCATTAGAAATGATTCCAGGCTCTGACTCACTCTGCTGTTTCTGAGAGTGTCCTGGCCCACTTTAATAAGAGTAAATATAGTTGTTGACACACGTCAGGCGATTGAGGAGTCGCACAAACAACACAAAAACACCTTTTATAATCGGATCGAGGGTCACAGAGTTTGACAAGTTCGACTACATAATGATGGATGTTAGGTTTCTCGTTTCACTTGGTTGTAGACCACTTCGTTAATTTTGGAATGTAGTGTGAACTCTCGTTTTAAAATGCCTTAAGTATAAAACCGAGGATCTTGGGCCCTGTCATATTGGCGATTGGCATTTCAGTTTGGAGCTAATTGTAATATTTATTTTCCTTCAGGTTGATGCAACTGAGGATGAACCGAAAAGCTTTATTTACATGAGCGAGGATGCCCTCACTAACCCACAGAAGATCATGGTTCTCATCCAGGGCAGTGGTGTGGTCAGGGCAGGCCAGTGGGCTCGACGCCTCATCATTAATGAAGACCTCAACAGTGGGACGCAGATACCCTTCATTAACCGTGCCAAAGAGGTGGGTTTTATTTTTATTTATCAAGAAAGATGCATGATGTATGCGGTTACTTTTGCTTTTTTGTTGTGAAATAATTAATTGTGTATGTGCTGTGTCGTTTTGTGGACTATAGTGTTTATTTATCTTTTCTTAGATCAGATGCCAATCAAGTAAAATGTGTCAAAGTTCCAGTTGCAGCAAAGTTTTAAATACATACATGGGTCAAAGATGTCAAGATAAAAATATAAAATTCAAAAAACATACTTTTTCTGACTGTACATATTAAAATATATAAAAAGAATAAGGAGTATATTAAATTTTATTGTGTTTTAAATGAGTAAAAATGGGCAAATTGGCATTTTTTTTCTTAAACTAAAGTGCAATTGAATTAAACACAAAACATTTTACAAAAATTTTAAGCAGTATTTTACATTGTTTCATCTTTGACCCACATGCATACATACTTTTTTTTTTTTTTTTTTTTTTATCGATATTTCAGAAACAAGTCTCTTATGCTACACAAAAAATAAAAATCTGAAACATTATTACAATTATTTAGAAATATTTCTATTTTAATAAATTATTAAATGTGATTTTTATTCCTGCACACAGTGTCTGAAAATCTGGCCATGCCATTTTCTTCTTTCCAAACTTCTTGTGCAAACAAATATGTCACTGGATTAGTAAAGGAAATGAATGTTTGGAAATGTGTTTATATTTTCTACTGACACACTACAGCAAAAGATAGAAACAGCTGATTTCGAAACATTGTGTAGCTCGTGAAAATACTAGTGATCTAATAATTTTGCCACCACTGTATAAGAAGTTGATAAGCAGTTAAATGTGTTGGTTTACACACAAAGAAATGTGTGAACTTTTAATAAGTGCAAAAATAAGATAATTGATTTACAGAACTTGAATAAAGAGAGAAAACCCTTTTCACAGTTATTTTGTTTTCATAGATATATCTTGATTCGTATCTTAAGGTACCCTGCGATTCCCTTCCCTCCCCTAGTTGTTACTGTATTTTCAAACAAATACAGTGTTGAGCATAAGAGACTTAAGTTACCATAATTATTTGAAACATTTTACCAGTAGTGCACATTTTTATGTTCGTATTGTGAATTGAAAGCATAATGAAAACTTTTTGTATTTTGTGCACATTAAAAACATTCATTTCTAATATTATTATAGTTTCTATTATTAAAATGAGCGTGGTTTGGCCTGTGAAGTCATTGGCAGGGTGTGTATATATGTGAACTTGAGGCCTGACTGGGCCAGTAGATTGTTTAACATCAGTGAAAGTATTATCACATGCTTGTAGTCTGAGAAACTGCTGTATCCATCTCTATTTTCTCCTCTGTATCCCTCTTTACTCTCCCCAATCCATAGATATTTATTTACCCAGCAAAAGGAGCTGTTTTGCTGTTACGTGTGTACTGTAAACTGTAATTTAGATTTTCATTTCTTTTCTCTGTCGGAGGACGTATCCCCGAGTGGAGTTATTTCCGTCCATCGCGGCTAGTCGTTTGTCACGCCGCCCGCCGCTACCTGTGTAATTTCATCGGCCCGTGCGTTCAAATTGACTTAAGGGAGATCTCCCTCGCTCTTCCATCTAAATGTCATAAAACACACACACACACACACACGCACTCCTACACTGATGTCTGCAGGCAAAGTCACTTTTGGTACAGTGCCGGGAAAAGACGGACAGGGAAGGCGAGTTTGCTTGTACGTGTGTGTGAGACGGTGGCTTATTGCATTTGCAAAGAAGTGCATTCTGGGGGCGTACTGTGACGGGTTAGACGGAAAGAATGCACGTCGTGCTCTGTCGACCATTTATCATGCTAAATAATGACCCCGGCTTGGCCGTGACATCATCATAATAGCATTTACAGGAAGAGAGATTCCTGAGTTTGTTGCGTGTGTATCAGTATGACGGAGGGAATGTGGCTGTCACTTTGCAATATCTGTATTGCTGAAGGGGTGCGGATGCGCTGTCTGATTCTTCAAGTGACGGCTCGTGTTTGTGATTTCCTCTGTGATAAACAAGGCCACCTGAGGCCATGTGCCGAATACGCTCTGATCCGAGATCAGTCTGTTCTTTTAGCCTGTGAGATGCCTTATTCTGATGGGAACTGCTAACGTGCTTACAAACATATTTCATTGCTCCCTGATCTGTCCTGCGAAGCTTTATTAAAGATTGCTGTGTAGAAATAAGATTGTAAAGCAAAGCAGGTGGATTCGGAGTTGCTCCAAATTTTGATGTGGGCTTTAGCAGACCGTCGACTTTATTTGCGCATTGTCAGAGAAAACACAGTAGGAAGACGGCTCAAACTGTCAAATGGGTACAGACGCATTTTGAAGCCAGACCAGAAATAATCAACTGCTTTTGAAGTCATTAAATAAGAGAGAGAAAACCGTAACCATATACAAGTTTGCATTTTTTTTTTTTTTTTTTTTGTGGGTTATAGAAATTAATACTTTTATTTAGCAAGGATGACTTAAATTGGTCATGATAATGGCATTAAAAAAGATAAATGCTGTTCTTCTATTCATCAAAGAAATTTACTCAGCTTTTTTTAACATTATTATTATTATAAATCTTTTTTGAGCAGAATATTAGATTGATTTCTGAAGGAATGCTTAAAATTCAGCTTTGAAATCAGAAGAATAAATTACATTTTTAAATATAATGATATATGTACTGTACTTCAGATCAAATAAATTCAGTCTTGGTGAGCAGAAGGAAACTTTATTTTTTTATTATTTTTTTACAGTTTTACTGTTCAAAAACTTTTTTCTTGTTGTGTATTTCACAATATAAAATAGCAGTATACCATTCAAGAGTATAAAGGTTTGGGTCTGGTGTAAAATGTTAAAATGCTGTCATTTAAATAAGGAAACATTGCATGACCATTCATTTAACGTTTTTTAAGATAAACTCTATAACTGCTGATCCAGCTGCTGCATGTGCGCAGGACTTTAGCTGGTCACACACCACTGACTACGTGCTACTGTGTAAGAGAAGATTGTGTATTATTCCCACAGCGGTGAGCGTGTGACAGACTATGGGCGTCCACAGAAGGCCGCCGTGGCAGCGCTGGGAAACAGGGCCAGAGTCTGACAGCTGGGTTGCAGAGAGAGCGAATGCGTATGAACTTGTGTGTGTGTGTGTGTTTGAGAAAGAAAGCAAGCTTGCTTAATGACAGCTTATTCCTTCATGAGTTTAACTCCTGACAGCCGACAGCTCTGCCTGTTGCATCATTGTAGCAGAATCATTACCTTGTGACCTGTCAGAAGCAGAAGAGAGCAAGAAAAAGCTAGAGAAACGAAAGACTGTGGGATTTTGACTTCACTCATATTGCAGGGTCAGAATTCAAGTACTGTAAACCAGAGTTGTGGGTGATCTGTGACCCCTAAAACAAGTCCGGTTTAGACCACTGGCCTAAACTAGCTCAGTGTTTATGCGAGTACAAGAACATGTGCCTGGCGTGTATAAATGTATTGTTTGCAGCAGTATTTTCAAATGGCTGATTTAACCTCATATGAGCACCCCCCTCTGCACTCGTCTGCTCTCGGTCGCGCTCTCTCTGACAGAGCCGGATTGATTGCTCACTCAGAGCATCTTGTTTAAGCCTGCAGTTACTCTGACATTGACCCAGCCAAAATGTAGCCGAGGCTAACGTGAGGACGTGACTGGAAAGGTGAGAGGATTTTTCTCTCTCTGATGCAGGAAGCTTGAGATCTTTTTCCCTCTAGTGGCTCTCAGGAAGCATGAGTGAAAACGAGCTCTTGACAGAGGCAATAAATATACTGCAACTCTTCCAACACCTCTCCCTCCCTCCCTCTCCCTCGCAGGTTCACTCGCTCGTTCCCTACTTTATTCAGTTTTCCTCATCCCTGTTATCCCATCCAATCTTATTTTACTTATCTGTAATATACAGTTGCAGATTTTTTTTCCTATCCCTTCTCTTTTTCTGACTACAGTATGTTTGGAAAGGAATAATAGCATACTGCATATTTTGTTCAACTGTACTGTCTATAACCTATTCTTATACAGTATCTATGATGAAACTACCCACCTACATACAGTACCATTCAAAGGTCCGGGGTTGGAAAGAGTTTTGTTTTGTATTGTTTTTAAATGTTTTTGAAATCCAGTAAAAGCATTGTTATAATTTAAAATAAGTGTTTTCTTTATTGTTAAAATGATTTATGTGGTGTCAAAGCTTACTTCACTTATTTGCCGCATGATCCTTCATAAATCTTTTTTATTTTTTTTCAGATTCCTTGCTTTTGAAAACAATGTTGAATACAGTTATGCTGCTTAATTTGTTTGGTCAAAATAAGTACAAAATAACATAATTTATTAAATTTTTTAAAAAGAAACCTTTTGTAACATTACAATAAATTGTCTTTATTGTCACTTTTAACCAATTTAATACATCCTTGCCTAATAAAACTATTGCTTTCTAACCCCAAACTTTCAGATTTAAATTGGTGGATTTGGCAGAGCGAACTTGCTGCATTGTGGGATATATTCCTTCATATATGCCTTTTATGCATGCCGCATAAAAGTAGCAAGAGTATTGCGTCTCATCCTCTTGTCACAATTCTATTATTTTCCAATCTATTTTTCTTTGTCCCGTTCTTTCCTTATCCGTGTTTTCTCTGCTCCAGTCTCTGGCCTGCATGTTTGTTTTTTTGCTGTTGCTTTGACCCGAACCCCCTCAGTAAACTCTACCCCCTTCCTCCCTGACCCAAATCGACCCCCATATAGCTTTCTCCCTCTCTCACACACGCACTCATATCCCAAACCTCCCCTTGCCGCTGACAGTCGGTTGCCTGCTTAAAAAAAGAAAACGTCAGAAAAAGGAATAAAAAGGGCAACTGCATTTCATTAAGAATAAAGTCTTTAATAAAAAATAAGATCCGTATCCCCCATCCCCTCCCTGTTCTTGTTAGTCAGTTAGAAGCGACTCTGGAGACTTGCTAGAAAGAAAGAGGGGGTGTGGTGTTTTCAAAAGTGTGTCAAAAGCCTAGGGGTTTGTATCTGCCCAGAATTTCAATGGGAGGCTGAAAGGGGGCCGGGAAGCGGGCAAACTCAAACACAGGAATCTTGTTTAATTTCTGTCATGTTGCTTTTTTTTTCACCAGATTGATGTCTTTTTCAAAATCGGCTCACTATCTCCCCCTCTCTCCCTCTGTCATTTGCAGATGCGGTGTGATACTGTATGCCATCGCTGTCCTCTCTGCCTGAAATCCCACAAGTTTCCTGCTTCTCCCCCCCCCCCTTTTCTCTTTACTGACTGGGGACCTGTTTTTTTTTCTTCTGCATTTATGATTATCAGTCGATCCATAGCTTGCTCGCTAAGGGCTAGCCTTTAGCATCAGAGATGTTACGCTTCCTGTATACGGGGGTTGGGGGAAACTGGTGCCCCCCCATGACGTTAACTAGATATAGAGGCATGCATCGGGATACTGGGGGTAACTGTGCCCCAGCACGGGGGTAATGCGTTCTCCATCTTGCTGGAAGGTGCAGCATTTCCTGCAGTTAAAATCAATGAACTTGACACCTTCAAAGGGCCATGTGAGGGAGCGACTTGCTCTGGGGTTAAAACTCTTTTAAATAGCCCCCTGCGGGAATCACCGCTGTCAATAAAATGCAATAATTACCACACCCCGGCCTGGGAAGAGTGCAGGCAAGCCGGGCTAAATTAAAAATTGATCAGAACGAGGAGAAAACATTATTTTTGTGGCCCTATTCCCCAGTCTTAACCGTGCAGAGTCTCATCAGCGAACTGGCTGTAGCTTCGTCTGCTTCCCGTTTTATGGTTTCCGACCGCTCTCTCGCTCTCGGACGAGAGATTTACCATGTCGTTAGATGTTAAAAGATTTATTTGCCATTTAATTGTCCTGATGGTGAGGTGTGTTGCAGACGAGGCTAGGTTTATGAGTTGGCGTTTTTTCTTTGCAGATGTGAGCATTGAGAGCGCCTTCAGCGTTTATTGATTGCCGCCTAATTTTGTCTGACTCGCCCCACCTCCGTAGCTTCATCTGACAGTCAGAATAGGTATCAGATGCTCATCCGTATAGCTCTGTGTCATCTTATTTTCACACAGACACATCTTACCTAAGAGCAAGATGTTTTTCATTATATACACATGCATAAACGTATTCAAATGTCACTCGCTCATCGTATCCCAACAGAGATTGTTCTGATGCCGTCTAGACCGTCAGACAAGCTGCTCACATCACTGCGTTAAGATTTATGAGCCATCACTTTGGGTGGGATGATGTCATAAAAAGAGATGGTGTATTAATAAAATGGTGTGGTAGTAATGGTGTGTTTTATAAATTCTATTTAAAATCTAATAAAAATATATAAAAAAATGTAAAATAACATTTAATTCAATATCAGTATGACTATATATATATATATATATATATATATATATATATATATATATATATATATATATATATATATATATATATATATATATGTGTATGGTAATGAATGATTATTATATGTTATATTTTTAATACCTGTATGTTATCGTGTAGTCTTACCGCCCTGTCAATAAAGGTTGAACTTTTATGAGAGTCTTCAGGGGTCCTCTCTGTGATATTTCCTGTTTCAATTTTCCTTACTGTATGTTGGTTGCACAACATGAATTTTGTGGATCCCACAACTTTTTTTCCTTAAAGTATTGATAAACAGTGAGGATTTTTTTTTTTTTTTTTCAGTTCAAAAATGAAAACTATAGGCATTTTGGAAGAGGTTTATTCAAGCATGTTTATAGTATTAGTGGATTCGGGTGAAAAAAGTTTCATGTCATTGACCACAGTCCCGTAGTAATACTATAAGATACCACAGTGCTGCTACATTATTTTATTTTTGTAAGAGAGCTTAAAACCTTTAATGGACCATAAGCAAGAAAATCATTAATGTGGATCATTCACTCATTAACAGAGTGTTGATAATTGGATTCTGCTACAAAATGAACTGATGATATGATGGCAGAGGCAGGCGGCGAGGTGTGTGTAGTAGGTCGTTCTGCGCTGCGGGCAGTGTGTGAGTGTCCCAATGGGATGGCCTTGTTTAGATTCTCTCATACAATGCCTGTGGCAGTGTATGAGGTAGGTCTTCGCTCATTCTCTCCCTGGGACGACTCTCTGAGGCTGAATGAAGTGCTTGTGTGAGTGTGACAGAGAGGGAAGGGAAGAGAGAAAGAGAGCTGCATAAAATATAACCCAGTACTATTAATAGAGTCCTTTTTATTGTCCTGTATATCAATCTTTAACAACGTACTCGAGCAGAAATCCGACCCCAAATGAAAGCTGCCCATACCAACGTATCGATTAGAATTTCTCCTTGTGTTCTTGGCAGTCTTAAGGGCTCTTCTGTTGTCCTGGATCTGTAAAATTTTTCATGCCGTCCTCTCCGCTGCGCTTTGTTGAGGTCAAGGTAACAGACTCGGCAAAGTTTTCGCAGGAAATTGAGTTTATGGGGGAAACCAAAATGAAGCCATACAGATATCCGTGGAGGACTGCTCAGGAGGTCAGAGTTCAGTCTAGCTGCGAAAAAAGAAAAAGAAACATGCCAGAGTTGCTCTCCGGGCAAATTGGCCCGTTTTGCGAGAGCTTGATCGATGGGGAGGAACCGTTGGCGCAAATAGGGGTTAACTGGGTCTTGGCCATATTCTGTGGTTCAACGAAAGAGAAGAACAAATGAATGTATGTGTTTTTTTTCACCCCGCATTACTGGAAAATGATAATAAATATGGGAGAGGGATGGCTGTTCTCAAGGACCTTTGGCTAACATTCAGATGTCCAGAGACCTTCACTTCCATAAGGCTAGTGCATGATAATGAAGATGGACCGCGTGGCCCCGTTCCAAATGTTTTGAATAGCTGCCGCTCCTTTATGAACACAGCTCTTTAGAAGGCTGACTGGTTCAGAAGATATTGACTTTTTAGCATCTGAATTGCTTGAATGTGCAGTATGAATGATGTGAATGCTTTTTGCGTATAGATATAAAACAAAGATCTTGTTTATTACAACTGTAGATATGATTAACACCAAATTCTCAGTAAAAAAACAAAAAAAAAAAAAAACATATTCTTTCTTCTTAAATGACGAGTCTAGAAACAATCGGCCACACATCAACACACATCTGTTTTGAGGAAAAAACTCACCAACTGAAATTTTCAGTTAAGCCGTTTTCTTCATCTTCACAAAACTACTGTCCATAAAATCATAAAGGCAACAAGCATAAATGACATGTCAGGAAATAGTATGATAAAATAAAATGAAAATACTTTTTTTTTTTTTTTTCTTGCAAACAAGTTATTTAAATTTACTTTAATTGTATTTTTTGCAAACAAGATATTTATTTATTTGTTCTTTTTTGTCATTTATGTATGCATTTATGTATGTAAAAAAATCAATGCTTTTATTCAGCAAGGATGCATTAAATTCATCAAAAGTTACAATAAATACATGTAGGTAACACTTTAGTGTAAGGACCATTTCTCACTAATAACTAGTTGCTTATTATCATGCATATTAATAACATGGTTGCTGTTTATTAATACTTATAAAGCACATATTCTGCATAACCATATTCTACATTTTTATTCTTGCAAACTAATAATAAGCAGCAAATTATGAGTTTATTGAGGCAATAGTAAATGTTAATGGCAAGAATCAGCCCTTAAAATATAGTGTCACCACCATTTGTTATTTAATTATTAAATTATATTTCAAATAAATACTTTCTATTTATCCTCCAAAACATCAGAAAATATATTAAACAGCACACCAGTTTTTCACATGGATAATAAGAAAACATTCTTGTAAATCAAAATAGAATTTTTAATTAGAAATGAAAGTATAATTATTTTGGAAGAGATGCATTCAAGTAGTTGTATGTTTATTGCATCGGTAGAAATGAACAAAGCAATGTCAATTGACTTATCATATTAAGCTGGCACAGTTGAAAACCATTATCAAAGTTGTATTTGTTTTGTCTTTGGGTTGTTTAAATCTGATAACCAAAGGTGCTAAATAGTGTGAGAATTATACATCCAAAGGTTAAATTAGTGGCTTCACCACTGACCTCCTTTTCTTCTAACACACACCTGTCAGACAGACACCCAGAGAAAGAGAGGCTTTTGTCAGGAAATATTCAGCTCTATTACCACCACCTGTGAATGAGCTCCTGAGACCTGGGAAAAAAGCAAGCTTCCGAAACAAATCTCTGTGTGTGTGTGTGTGCAGACCTGTCACTCGCTCTCTTGGCTGAAAGTCAGAGTGGGAGCCGTGGCGTCGCCGGGTGAAAGCGTGGGGGAGACATCAGCATTCGGGCGATGTCACCAAGCCCCTGTGCACCGGGAGCAGCCAGACGCTCCGACAGGCGTACCTGCTTCCCCTCCGAGACACACGCGTGCGCACACACACACACTCTCCGAGTGTCCTTGAGAGTCACTGACAACCTCTCCATAAGCATAAAGAAGCCAAACTCTGTCATTGCCAGGATCAGTCCCTTGGTGGACGTGTCTGTGTTTTTGAAGGGCTTTTTTTTTGCCTGCCCATGGACAGTCAAAAAAAGTGATATTAAAACTGACTGAAAGTGTCTAATTGACTTTTGGAGGAGTCCCAGAGCTTTGAGGTCTCAGCAATGGAAATCTGACTTGGGTAGTCCCACTTGAACAGTGCGAGTCACGTTCACATGACAGTCACTGGCACTTCTGGAAGGATCTCTTAGCAGTGTCTTCCTGGCACTCCCCAGGGTTAAAGAGTTGAGATTACTGTGGACAGACACATGGCTGGTCTCAATGTGTCACTTCTCAAGCAGCTGCTCGTACTTTTTTACGCCAGTATAAGGTCATTGGTGAATTTTTGATGGGCAGGAAGTACTTGTGAATTGATGGTCATTCTACTTCTCATATTCAATCCGTAGTTTGAAAAAATCTTAGGATGTTTATTTGGGCGTTTATTTCACTGGGCATTTAATCACCTTTCCAGATTACAAAGAATTTTAATTCATTTATCTAACATTTCGACTGCTTTGTGAATATAGCTTCAAGCTATTGACAGAATATTGCAAAAACTATTGAAACTAAAGAGGGTGGTTCCTTAAATGAATTTTGCTATCAAAGCAGTAATTTATTTGTTACAAAAATTAGGACCTCAGTTAGGATAATAGTATAAACTTAACATTTACACCTAGTGAAACCAGACTAATTTAATGAAGATTTCCTAATTTATGTAATAGGGTCAAAAAATTAATGTGCTGCAACATTTAACTATTTAAGTAGTGAGTAAGGTGGATTTGTCCATTTTATTTTAAAATACAATATTTTAGGTGTTAGTGTTTTAAAGGAGATTAATATCGATCACACTAATAGTCTAACATTTTATTTTATTTTATTTTTCTGTTATTTACCCAACTTAAGTAATTTTCCTTAGCATCCATTTATTACATTTTTATTACAAGTTATGGTTCAGTCAGTATATATTAAAACAGGGATTGCTTAAAACTGACTAGTCATTCAGACGGTCCATCAACTGTTTTTTTAAAAATATGTAGCTTTTGAACTTCCCTAATAGAAAATAATCTATTACACAATGCAACCTCACCCAACACCTAAACAGACACAATATTTTTTTTGTATTAATGAATGAATTAATTTTGCAGTATTTAATGAAACAGTTCTCTTTGGGAGATCTTTTTCTTTGTAGTATAGCTCAGGAACTAGATTTAGACTAACATGAGGCCAAGTGTCAGTGCACATACTCTTAAGAGACTGCGGCTGATAAGCGGACCCCCAAGGGAGTAAAAGTGCTCCGTTCAAGTGTGTGTGTGTGTGTGTGTGTGTGTGTGTGTAGACACATTTCTACCAGTACGAGGCCCAAAGCCACCTCCTGTCAACTGTACACACACACACACACACACAAGTTCTCACTCCACCCAGGGATTGTGTGTGTGTGTGTCTCCGTAACAGCACCCTGGGCCTGGATTTCTGCAGGATCAACAGGGCTAATTATAGTGATGCACTGACACCTTTCTAGTGCCTTTTCAATCACCTCCCACTGCCAGGTGCCTCACTGCCTCAAGCTCCCCCTTCGCCTGTTTGTGTGTGTGTTTGTGTGTGTGTGTGAGAGAGAGAGGGAGAGAGCTTATGAGTGTTTGCTCAAAAGTTTGTGTGTGTATGAACAGGAGTTAGTGGTGACGGTGGTCGTGGGTGTGTGTTTTTATGTGTGACTGGCAAAGAGTTGGTGCGAAGTTTGCAAAGGTGTATGCTGGAGAAGTTATGAGATATGTCTGAAAATGCTTGAAATAAGCTGTAGCCTATTTTTGGGGGCTGTGCCTTTATATGTGTGCTTATTAGTGTGCATCTTGTCCATTGGTAGACAATGATAAACTAACCATTTTGTAGGTCTCAAAATAAAGGTACAGGAAGTGAGTGGCATTGTTTATTCCTACACAAAATATGGCCAGTTGACCTATAAAAAAATAAAATAAAAAGCTTCATCGTAAAATATAGTTATTTAGTTAGTATAAAAAGTATAGTTATTTTTGTATTTAAAAGCTAGCTTATGGATTTCCTTACTTTTAAGTCAACCTCATAATGTGTAGGTATCAATATCTATCATGTGTGATTTAAACAGTAGTAGGCTGAGACAGATTGTATTTTAGACCTAGTATACTTTTTATTTATTTAATTTTTAAACACACAAAAGGACAACAATTTTATATATATATATATATATATATATATATATATATATATATATATATATATATATATATATATATATATATATATATATATATATATATATATATATATATATATATATATATATATATATATATATATACTTTATATATATATACTTTGCTATTTTAATTATGTCTGAAGAGATTGCAGTTGATGCTATAGGTTATGACTACACGTAATAGTTCAATATAAAAAAATAAAAAAAAATATATATATATATATATATATATATTTTTTTTAATATATATATATTTTTTTATATTGAACTATTACATGTAGTCATAACCTATAGCATCAACTGCAATCTCTTCAGACGGAATTAAAATAGCAAAGTGCCTCAGTAAAAAAAAATAAACGATCCCATGTAAAAGATTCAGATATGTAAATCAGACCTTATTTTGTGAAACACAAAATTTTGTATTTTGAAAAACTTACTTGTTAGAAAAAACATAAGGGGGGACATGCAGTTTATTTGTGTTCAGCCATTTTGGTTGAACTCTACCTTTATGTAGGACGGAGCCTCTAATGGGAAACACTGATGTTTTCTATCGCTCAACTAACTCATGTCACTTTTCTCTCATCTGGTGCCACCCCTGGGTCATCAGGTCTGCTTCGAGTAGTGACGCCCAATGCGCACATAAACATGTCATCATTCTTTTCTTTGTGTTGACATACCCTGTGTTTCCTATAAGCTCACGTAGCTCTATCTTATCCTCCACTGTTATTTAAACCTGACAACAGCACCAGAGTCTGTAGTCGTCCATGTCATCATCATAGTGCTATGTGTCATTACCCATGCATATGCTGACAGTGTATCCCTTATCCCTCTCAGGACTCTGGTGAGCTCTGCTGACTTGTTTGCGCTTATGTCAAGTTTTTTGGTTACGAGTCGCACCGTACGCTGTCATGTGCTGTCACCCTCTTCCTCCCGAGGTAGTCAGTCATCGGAACGGCAACCCCTCAATCCCACGTTTGGAAATCAACACAGGCATGTCATCAGCAGAGCCAGTGAAGGGGAGAAGAGCTTCCTGAGGCTGAGAAGATGCTATCGCACTGTTTTGCTGTCGCGGGAAAGCTGCACCGGTGGTCCTTGAAGTGCAACAACCCTGTCTCTCTCAAAAGCACAGGAAGAAGGAGAGATGTAACTTCCAACCCCCCCTATGCCTCCACAACTGGAGTCTGTTATCAGTATGCATGTGTGTAGCTGCGTGTGTGTGAGTATGCTTGTGTTGTGTTGGGTGGCAGGGGGCTGAGAGGACCAGCTCCGGCTATGCCTCTTTATCAAGGGTCATTGTAGTGGAGGACGAGTGACCGTGATAGCGTCCATGGCCTTGCTTTTGATGTTATTGAGCTGCTCCAGTACAGAACTGGTGATAACTTACAAGTCTGATAAACATTCAGTGTCCCTGTAAGCCTCCTGTGTGTGTGTGGAGGGCCAGGGAAGTGATCCTGCGCTTTGTTTGTCCTTCACTGGCAGTTATTCAAGTTTGAAACCCCTCGTCCAGTCTCCCTTTTAACCGACTTGTGTTTACAGTGAAGCTGAGTAGTCACAAAGTCATGTTCTACAACGTGTACAGACAAATTGCCCCTGCGGCTTTTTTTGCTTGCTGACCTTGCTCTCCCTTCACACCCTTGGAGCCCAAATTCCGTTTTGTCTTTTGGGGCTGTTTTGTGTTTGTGTTTTCAGCTTTACCGGCTTCCAGTCAAGAGGATGGTTTTCAATGCCCCAACCCTTATTTTTGGTTTTCTTTTTTCCCCGTATTGCATGAATTTACATCGCCTTTTAAAGTGATTTTGTTTACTGCTCCCGTGTATGACCTTGCGCTTTTCTCACAGGACTTTGCAACACTTCTCAGTACAATGAATTACAACTGCCCTCATCTCACTAGACATAGTATCTTACATTTTTATTCAGCTTTTTCTCGCTGTATTTAACTATGCAACTTGCTTTGCTATCTGTGTAAACGTGGAAGGACAAGATCCCAAATAGCATTTGGGAAGGTTATATAATCTCTAAACCTATGTGAACTTGTTTTCTGAAGTGGGTCAAAGTGGCCTCGGTGGATTACCATTTGCATCATGCCCTGCACTTCCTTATCCACATTGTGTCCTCTTATGAGTATGTTATCTTTACATGTTGTGGACTGAGTTAAAACAGCTGGCTCCTGCTGAAAGAAGAGGTCCATTGGTGCCAGACCAACAAATTTACTCGCTTGGTTGTAACAATTAAGCTTATTGACAGCTGGATGTACCTCGATGCACTAGGTTAGAAGTGTTTGCCCATGTTTCCGTGCCATGTACTTCGTTTTAGTTAGAACAAGAGAGAGATCTCTCATAGTCTGGCCAATATGAGTCAACTGCAGTGCCTGTGACCCAGTTCCAACCTCTTTCACTCTTTTTCCCTCCCTCTCTTTCTCTCTGTCTTTCTCACTTTTCCCCCGCTTCCATCCTCTGTGCTGGCACATCTCGCTCTTTGAAGTCCACAGGCTGATCTCCCTCTACAGGAGAGAGAATGCAAAAAAAGAGAAAGAATTAAAAAAATGAACAAAACACAAATAAAAAGCAGAGCACAACTATAATTTCAGATGCTGAGGTGTGGTGCCCCATGGTGTCATGAAGAGGCAGTGTGCCGTAGGTATCTCCATTCCCCTGGCACCGCTGGTTTATTTATCCTCTTTTCTGTTTTTTACCAGCTGAGCAATGTCACGGGATCTGACCTAGAAAGGTCCAATCGCTCTCAGTCAAGCCCTCAACCTCCTCCTGTGAGTGCGACGGTGCCAGAGACTCAGCCATCTCTAACAGAAAGGGGAGCAGTGCATTGCTTAAGTCTCCAAGGCTGACCCACTTCCGGGATATGCAGGAACGTGGTGGACTGTGGGCACCATGTTTATCTTTTAGGGTTGGAAGGGCTCCTCTAGATATTACTTTTTGGGGAGACTTAAAGAGTCCATCGAGTTACCATGACTGTTTCATGTTTTATGCGATAATGTACGTTACTGTTGTCAGAGAGGATGGATCTTGTATCACTCTATTTTGTGTTCCTGAGATGTTGTGTTCAAGTGCTCTTGCGAAAGACTGTGAGGTCAAACCAACATTGCTTGGTTAACATCTTAAAGTCCACTTAAAGATTCCCAAGGGCTTGTTTAATTCTGTCAACCAGCTTTTTACCTTGCCCTCAGCTTGCACCTATTTTCTTCTTGTTATTCTGCTAGTGGTCATGACTCTCGCCAGATTGATTTCTAAGCATCCATTTGTGGACACCTTTGGGTTACCACAGTATCAGTCTTTTCTGCAGTGCAGAAAAGTAGCTAGAGGCTACCGTGGGAACAATTGTGTATGAACACAAAAACAATCGGCAAGCAAGGCTCCTCTGAGCTGAAGACACAACAGGGCCAGGGAAAGATGGCTCTTTGCTCTTCAACCCTCGGCTGCAAATAGTTCATTGTAATTCCCAAGATAGCGGCAAGCGGTATGAAGCCCCTGCAGTGCTGCTCTGCATGGCTTTGTGGTTCTGGAAGATGGGAAAATAAGCACCGTTCTCCCTAAACACGGAAACATGCATTCATCCCCCATATAATCAACAGAAGCGCCCTGAGCTTTGGTGGGTTTTCTTTAAGGTTTGTCTGTCTGGCTTGCAATGTTTTATCAAGCTTTTATGCTTCTTGGTTTCAGCTGTGATGGGCAACTTGTTTTCCACTACAGTTTGTAAACCTTCATCCAGCTGCACCATCACTTTCCTCTAATACACACACCTTTATCTCTTATCTTGTGTTCAGAGGGAATGCATAACATTTCACTGTTGTTGAAGAAGGTTACCAAGTCTCTTTAGGCTTCTGTTTTCAGCTAGAGTTTGGCAGCTTCTTTTCTTTTACATTTTTTAAGTTGGCCTCAGGCCTAGAAGAGCTCATCAGCGTTGCTCGGCTAGATTGCACACACATACCTGCAATGTTATTTCAAATGGCTTAATTACTTTCTGGCTGCATAGGCTGAAAGATTTACATAGCACAGCACTTTATTCACTGCGGAAAATGATTGAGACCATGTGACTTCAGCACTCGATGTGTGTGAATTGGTTTTCTGGGTCATGCTCCAGCACTGTCTATTACCTTTTGGAATAGAATTCTACTTTATCACCTTCACTTGTTGGATGATTTTTTTTGTATTTTTTTTACACCCTCTTTTCTCTCCCAGGAATTTGCTCTGTGATCTTGTACTTTACAAGCTCTTATGATGGATAGTTTTTAATTGAAATACCTCTTAACTTTAAAATAATTATTTGCAATTTAGACATCATTTTAGTCATAGCACAAACTTTTATATGAATTAAATGATCAACAGTGCATTATTCCGTTACGTTTTGTATGATAAAGATTCCCAAATATTCAAACAAAGTTTCTTCTCCCCTTAAACATGAGTGGTCATTAGATTTAAGAATTTAGGAATTTAGAATGACAAAATAGAAATTACTGTACTGAAATGTAGAATTTTCATGACTAATGGAAAAGTGTTCTTCTGCCTTAAGTCTGTCTGGAATGCCATTAAAAGAAAAGTTGTATCGTCATCGCAAACCTAAATTATAAAATTTTTTCATTATGTTTATTTCCTTTAATCCTAGATAAAATGTTTAATTGTTATTGTTTAACATTTAGAAATGTATTTGTCATTTCAAAGGTGTTCCTGTATTTAATTGTAAATGGCACACAACTCATCTTTCAAACTCTTTTTATTTTCATGGAAACTTCCCATTTAAAGAGTACACTGACAAAGAAAATGCCGGAAGATGTTAATGCAGTTCTACTGTGCTGTTGATCTTAAAGTCATGTCTTTTGTTCTTTTAAAAAAGAGAACGTGAAAAAGAAAGTCTTTCAAAGCTTCTGGAGTCATTGTGCCTGACTGCTTGTGTCAGAGTCCTTGGAGTTTGAATTGAATTACAAATGCTCTCATTTTAAGTCACATGTGTAAGACTTATGATACGGTCTTCATCAATTAATCCTGTTGCTTCTATTGTTAGTCTTTTCCTCCTCCTTTTTAAACAAGAAAAGTTTCATTTTTTTTCCCCCCGTGTGCATGAGTGCATAACTTTCTCAGGGGTTGGGGGGTAAGTGCTGTTCCATTTGGCTGTCCATTGCTCCAGGCTTAAGGTTAAAAAAATCTTGGATTTCACAAATGAAGTCTGCCATTGCAGCCAGTGGCATGATGGGCACTTACATTAACCAGCTTTAATTGGGAGAGTCGTTTACCTTACAGGCATGGAGATGGTACATTTGGAGCTGAGGAAATTAGAGTTGGTTGTGAAGGGCAAGCTAGATGTTCTAGAGAAGTGTGTGTTTGTGTGAGCGCTCGTGTGCTTCAAGGTATGTATTGAGTGCGCGGAGATGGGGTGAGGGTCACAGCAGACCGGGGAATGATCTGACAGGGATCATAGTCTGTCCTTGGGAGATGATTAACTTCAGCCCTTTTCCAAAGTTACTCCCCTTGGGATGGCATGGCATGGCAGGAATGTGATATTTTGTAACCGACAGTAACTATTTCTTTGCTTATTTCTCACTTCAAGAAACTTGCTATGCTACGATGGTTATCCCATTGAAAATGTTCGCAGTTCTCGTCAAGTAATTAAAGTCAGCGTTCTATTATTTTAAGGCAGAACTTTGTGGTAACTTTTTTTTCCCCTGCCACAATTCACTCAAGTTTTGACCTGCTGGTAATCAGCATCTCAGTTTGGCAACCATCCCACTCGCCGGGGTCTTCAGTTCGACAGCAAAACTTGACACCTTCTGGCCATTAAGAGTGCATGGCACCTTCCATCAGGTCTTCTCAGACTTGATCATCCGGCTTCTTCTGTTTCCTTACTCGCCCTCACTTTTGACACCTGCAGATATGGGCGCCCTGGTCTGCCTATCAGTCACAAAGTTCCTCCAAGAACAGTAGGGGAGCTCACTGAGGCTGTCTCTGCTAAAGGCATTTGGTGTCCATCAATGTTGGAGATCCCTGGGATAACCTGACATGGAGAGATGTGGGGCTCGCTCTCCAGTGCCTCCCTCAGTGCAATTCCTTCAGTGTGTTCTGTCGATTTGCTCTACTGTACTGACAAGCGGGCCAATCTCTGCTAGTCCTCGGCTTCCTGCCTGCCATCACGCTGTGTTTGTTTTAGCTACCGTTCTATTGCTGCTCGGTTTCCCTTTTCCCCCTTACTCCGCAGCACTCTCAAATTCATTACAACATTCCCTTTCTTTGTCTCTGTATTTTTGTGTGTCTTGTCAAATAAGTGTATTCGCACAATCCAGGTGGCCCCACAGTCAATTGGAAAACCTCTCACAGCACGAAATTGTGTTGAGTTTTTCTAAGCGGTGTTATTGCGGTTTGCTGGAAGCCCATCTGACAGCAGCTTGGCAAACTAGCCTGAATTCAATGTGCAAGCCTATATATTTCTCTCTCTCTCTTTTTTTTTTGTTTTTTTTTTTTAACTCCTCCGAGAAACATTTTTTCTACCAGCCATGCAGCCACAGCTGGTTTTGTTGTTTTAGCCAAACTGAAAATGGCAAGAGTATGACTGAGAGGAATCAAGGAATTTGTTTACTCAAGTTAACTCATTGCAGTCCCACACCAGAGCCTTAAGGTGGACTGTCATAACCCGCTTGTTTTATTGAATATGTCACAAGAAAGAAAAGGCCATAGTAGATAGTAAATTAACATTGACATACCCAGTCATTTTTAATCCAATTGCTTTTCCATTTGGTATATACATAAAATGAAAATAGTCTTGAGAAATTTTTTTGAGATTTTGCACTCTTCAAGTAATGTAATTTCTGTGTGTGTGTATTATGTATGCTATTTATTGGGGTGTTTTATGTTAAAATTATACAAATGGTGTCATTTATTTATTTGGTCACACTTTATTTTAAGGTCCAATTCTCACTATTAGCGAACTACTAACTATGACCTTTGCCTCAGTAAACTCTCAGTAAAAGAAGCTAGTAAGCTTCTTATTTATAGTTAGTTATTAAGTTTAGTTATTGATTAGGGATGTAGAATGTGGTCATATACAATACTTGCTTTTTTTCAGTATTAAAAGACAACCAATATGTTAATAATAAGCATGCTAATTAGCAACTAGCTAATAATGAGAATTGGTGGCTATGCTAAGGTGGGTCGCACTGTATATTAGGTGGCCTTAACTACTATCCCACCTCAATAACAGCAAAAGTGTTTTGCAATACAGTATGACCATAATAAGTACATTGTATTTTTTTTTTTATGTAGTTAAGGCCACATAAAATAAAGTGTGACCTTAAAGTGTTACCATTTATTTAATGGGTGTATGAATTAATGAATGTCACTCGACACCTGAAAACAGTCAGTGCCATTTATCACGCAGTTATTGTTCACACAGTACATTAACCACTTATATGTACTCTAATAGAATTCTGCTCCCTTTTCTTACTATCTATCTGACATGCATTCTCATGCTTTCATGTATCACATTTTTTTTCTCTGAATCTCTTAAACCCCGTCCTTAAGATTTAATTAACATTTTGATCCAGGGGAATTAAAGCCGAGCGCTCTGAACAGTGGTACAGTGGCTTTTGTTTGGGCTGGAAAGTGTTGCAGAACACGACGCATGCGCATACTCGCTTAACATCTTCATTTGGCAAACAAGAGGCACAGGCGGTTTGTCTGAGCGTGTTTGTTTTGTGATCTTTAGCGTGTGCGTATGTGTATATATGGGATTCTGGGATTCTTTTACAGCAGGTGCTAAAACAAATAGATTATGATAAAGCTTGAGAACGGGTGAAAAGAAAGAGTAACCCTGAAGGATTGGAAGTGTGAAATTAGGATTCGGCTCAGTACGGCTGTGAGCATCCATTGTACCTGACTCATCAAATGAAAAATTCATCAATTAATCCTTTGACAATAAAGCTATACACTGCAAAAATCGATGCCTGATTGACTCCTGCAGCCGACCCACAGAAAAGCAGAGCCCTGAATTCAGTGTAACATGAAATGTCTCATCCTCCACAAGCACATTATTGAGCTTTCAAGACTAGCGGCTGGGAAATATTTGCCTGCTCCGTGGGATTGACAAAACCATTGAAGGATAAAAAAAGAAAGAACATTTTGAAAAATAAGGGCAACAAGTGTGCGCTTTTAAATCCCACGGTCAATGAAACATTTCCTTTCTTCACCCATTGATAACAGCACATTTGGGCTCTTGGCTGTAAGTTTAGCTGTATGTTTTTGTGTGTCTGTTCATGGAGCAGCACACCAGGGTATTTCCGAGCGATTGTCTGAGTCTAATAAAGTCGTCAGCTAGCTGTAGGAAAACAGCTGATGTGGTCCCAGAAAGGCAAACGATGGTGAGCAGTCTGTGATCATCCAAAGGTATGATGGGAGACCACCACGAACCACATGCAACCCCTTTCTCTCCACAGCCTGAGATCAAAGCGCCAAGCCCCGGTAATGCTCCATCAATTAAAACACCCGTGTATCCCAAGTGAATGAAAAGAGTGAGAGAGAGGTAGAGGGAGAGAAAACATAGTCTGCTATATTTGACTCTTCAGATTTTGCTTTGGATACGTTTTGTCCTTCTGTGAACTTGTAGGTGTCATCTCTCTATTGCTCTCTGTTATATATATTAATATCTATTAACATGTTTCTTGTTAGTTAAAGTAGAATTAGTGTGCTCTGTGTACAGCCTTGCATTGCATTTGTAATGCAGAGAGTGGTGCAGAGAGCCTGCAATAACCTACATACTGCACAGCTCACTGTGTTTATTATATGTGCATGCATAAAGATTAGGAGTGGGATTTGCTAGGTCTCTCAAAATACAGTTTCACTATTATGATAGATATTGGTATTATTTTCAATTAATTGTTGTGACATGTTGCAGTTCATTATTACAAGCATGATTATATTACACTGTATTGTACTGTAATATATGTAGTTCTGCCAAATGAGTATTTGCATACCAAATAAAAGTTTTTTGTTTACATAATATACGTGTGTGTGTGTGTGTGTGTGTGTGTGTGTGTGCGTGCTGTGTATATTTATTATGCATAGTTTATATTTAATTATACGTATTTCTATATTTAAGAAATAAATTCCATATTTAATATATTTATATATGGTATAAATTATATGAATATAAATATACATACTGTATAAATACATGTACATATATATTTTTTAAATATATGCTGTATGTGTATTTATATATACATAATGAATACAGCACACACATATATTATTTAAACAAAAACTTTTATTTGGGATGTGATTAATCATGATCAGTCATTTGACAGCGCTAATTATAGTATATTATAGATACATATTTATTTAAAATGAAATATGCAAAAAGGTTTGAGTGCATTAAATGACACGTTTATTACAAACTGCAAAAAATGTTTCTCACTAACTCTTTAAAGCATTAAGCTTTAAAAACACAAGGCAGACTTTGAATGCAAATAGGGTATTTTAGATCTTTGCAGATGTGTTATGGTAATTTCTGCCATCAGAAAGAAAAACTCTGCTCTCTATGAATAAACTGTAGTGGCAAAGAACCCTTTTTGTAAACGTTGAAGCATTTGCTATAGCATTGAACTGATAATGATGATAATTATCATTAGTTTATTGATTAGGTGTTGTGAAGGAATATCACAGCAGTATGCCGCATTGATTTCCCACCTCACCTCTAGTTCATGCTTTCATTGTGTTTGCATCTGTTGCACTCTTTATCCCACCAGTGACTCTGCAGTGTCTTTTTGTCTGTCTCCTAATTGAAACAGGTGACACGTTTAGATGTGGTGAGTTCAGTAATCTCAGTCATTGACCCCTTCAGGCCTGAGACAGCACATTAAGATGCCCACATAACGATGACTAGTGCTTTCATCTGCTCTAGATGAAAGAAACATGAGCACTTGAGGATGAATGAGAAGAAAGCCAAAGTTTTGTTTTCCTGACTTCAGCAGATTTGGCCTGTGATGCAAGAGAACTGTTTTATCAGGCTCATGTACCCTGTGAGCTTTGTCTTCTCAGAATAAAGCCAAACATGCCAGAATAACTCCATCTTTGTAGCTTGGCCTTCTTTTTTTATTGGGCATAAAGCAAAGCAGCAGAAAGTACAAAGTATTTTCCATGATATATGCTGTTTTTGGTAACACTTTCTTTTATTAGTTGCTTATTAGCATGCATATTACCAGAATATTAGCCATTTATTAGTGCTAATTAAGCACATATTAATGCTTTATTCTATATGAATAATCCTACCCAATACCTAAACTTAACAGTTACCTTAGTAACTAATAATAAGCAGCAAATTAGGAATTTATTTAGGGAAATACTATTAAATTGTTGTTACCGATTTTAAAGTGTTACCCTGGATTTCTGTATAGAGCTTATATCTTTATTTACAGCTGTTGAAGTTTTGTTATTCAAGTTTAAGACAAATTGGGAGCACCTAAACATTTTTTAAGAAATTCCTTTTTTACAGTGATGGTATACAGGACTACCAGAACACTTTTGTAAGTCTCAAAGTATCATACATAGACACCGAGGGTGTGTGGTGTCCCGACAGGTTACATATGGTTTCAGTTGTTGGTTGGATTCAGATTGAAATTGCCGTAGCAGGTTTGGGAAGCTGCTTGCTGTGTACGTGGTGTTTAAATTCAGGGTTTGTGGGGTGATTAAGACCTGTTTGCTCTGGTATCTCAGTGCGGATGCTAGCTAAAAGAGCGTCCTTTCTCTGTGTGTTGTCAGCCAGCTTAATCATAAAGCCTCCATAAAGCCCCCGTGGTCTCCCAGCAATGAACCCCACTGCCTTGGCATTCCTGTTAGTGCTTTTGTTTTCAAATGCCATCCATCAAGTGTTGCATCTACATGCTTCTACCAATATGTTATTGGCAGGCCCAGATGAAACCTGCAAATTTTGTTTAAAAAAATAATAATAATAAAACCTGCCGAAAATGTGGTAAAAATAATATTTCTTGTTTTGTAAAGCAATTACCGACTAGATGTCTGAAAGATTTGTATTTTACATTCTTCAGTTGTGAAACCTGCAAAACATTTGTCACTGAAGTGACTTTAATTTCAAATGATATCCTGGATAATATAAGATTAAAAGTATCGCATTTAGTTTTGATGAAGCCTTATTGATTTTGGGGAGGGCATAAGAAAAAAATTGGGAGGCGCTATTTTAAAGCACTTCTTTCCCTGTTGATTTGAAATAGGATTCCTTTCTGTTCTTGGAGTTTACCTTCATGTTTTATATCTGTAACTGTGAGATGATGTTTGGGCGGATGTTTTCTGAGCCCTGCTTAGAATATAAAAGCATCTGTTTCCTTTGGTCTAAACTCATCTGTTCTTTAAATAAAGTTAATGACGCCGTCCAAAAACATCAAGGCACTTTTGAATAAGTTAGGAGCTACTGTGCTATTGTCAGATGAAAGGGGCTAGCTTAAATTAGTTGACTTTATTTAAAGTTAGGTTATGATTTCCATCTCTGGGTTTGTAGCGAGTATTTTGCATATGTGTTATTTATACGCTTTGCTGTGTGTTTTGACGTGTAGGCACACTAGATGTTTTTCACATCTATCAGTGCAGTATTGGACACTGGACTCTTATTACCATTGTGAAGTTTGGGTCAGATGCTTATTTTTTTATTACAAAATACAAAAAATGCTAAATGTTCAAATATTACATTTTTTACTACTTTAAATGTATTTTTTTCCTGTGGTGGCAAAGCTTAATATTTGCTGATTTTTCAGCAGCTATTACTCCAGTCTTTGGTGTCACATGATCCCCATAAGTTCTCATAAGTTGATTTGATGCTCAAGAAATATTTTTTCTTATTACCAATCTTGGAACACAGTTGTGCTATTCATATTTTTGTGCAAGCTTAAATTTTTTTCTTCTTTTGATAAATGCTGCTCTTTTGCATTTTATATTAATAATACAATAAATCTGAGTATTTTGAAATTGAACGCATCCTTGCTAAATAAAAAACATTAATATCCCTTTTGAACGGCAGTGTGTACGTTAAGTTCTGCAAACTTGAATATGTTTAAATAAATGATATGGTATATGACTTGTATGAATTAGTAGTCATATAGTATAGTAGTAGATATATTCTCAAACTTTTTGTTTCGGATAGTGTGGACATCGGTGCCAATCTAACATTGTTTCAGGTCTCCTTTTGATGTCCAATGAGAAAGCAGAAGCAAAACGAGTTTGTATTAATATTAATACACAGACATCGGAAGGACAAAAGGAAGTAGCTAATTCCCGTACGCCCCTTGTCTCTGATCAAAACTGCCGTGCATTCTGGCCCAGGAGGTGTGTGGGCTGTTATCTGAGCCAGTCTCTGTGCAGATCTTAATGTCAGAGCGAAGGGTACCAGGGGCCAGTCAGCACATTCTAGGCACAGAGAGCTGGCAGAGGAGCAGACATTAGCTCCAGGCACCTCGTGAGCGTTTGATAGCACTGCCTCTTTGTGAGCCTGCCTGTTTTTTTTGTTTTGTTTTGTTGTTTTTTTTTGTTGTTACGGCTCAAACGCAACTGTCTGCATCTAATCTTCTTCTCGCTTTTATCATCAATTCCACTTGTCTGATTTTCATTGGGCCTCCCCCCCCCCATCTATTTTTTCTTCTTTCTGTTATTCCCTGCATGTTTGCATCTAAAGCAAGATTGCCTGTCTTATCGTGAGATTGTGTTTGCTGTGCTGAGGTCTACAGATAGGTGGCAGTATTCTCTTGTACAGAGACAGCTCTGTCTTTTTCTTTCTCTTTCTCCACCCTCCCTCACTCCCTCCCTCCCTTTGTTTTTTTTCCCCCCTTGCACACACTCTCTCTCTCTCTCCCTCTGCTTGTTCACATTGTATCTTAGGGCTGCAAATTAACCTGTCACTTCATCATTTGACAAGATCTTCATTTTTATTCATTAGGACCTGGGTTGGGCCTGAGTGTGTCTGTGGTCATTTGCTTCCACTGTCTCTTTCTCCTTTCGCCGTTCTTATTTATTCTTTCCATTTCTCTTATTGTGCACCTTTTTTCCTTCTCTGTGTGGCTGGTGTGGTGGCATTAGCCCTTGTTAGGATTGCGCCCTGTGTGGCTGCCCCTGAAAGCAGGATGATGTTAAGGTACTAAAGAGCTGGTAAGCTGACTGTGATGAAAAGATAAATGACTGCATAAGTAAGCAGCGCTTCGGCCATGTTTGCTCAGATCTGGGGGAGATTGCGGAGCGATAGCACTCCTGCTTTCAAGAAAACCTCAGAAATAAAAGTGTTGGATTTTTTGGGTGGACTGATGGTGGCATTGCACCGTATCAATGAGTATTGCATTATTATTTTTTGATTTATTTTAGATTTTGTTAACCCTTCATTGACACAATATAACAGCAGAAGTATGCATAGTGGTTTACTTTATTTGCATAGTGGCGTACATTATCATCTAAGCCAAATACAAGCTGAACACTATCATCTGAAGTAGGTGCAGAATTCCTCAGCATTTTTGACTTCCAATGCAAATATCTAAACATCCTTAAATCATTATACATTTACTTGCAAAGCAAAAGTATGATATGACGTCTTGTTTTCTGAGAAACGGAACAAAATAACAGTTTAAAATAAAAACAAATATCAATGGGAATGAAATCATGTTTTCTTTCATATTTCTGGCTCATTGGCACGTATTTTTTTTAGTTTTAATCATACACTCATTTCATTTCGAAAATAACTATATCTATATTAAGTCTTATACATTAGACTTATATTATGTCAATTTGTTTAGTAAGTAAATGTTGTTTAGGATAAACACAGCGCTGATGTTTTAGATATTATTGGAATGTTAGACATACTTGTGAGAATTTGTTAAATATCACTTTCTAAGCTTCAAAGATTTAAAGAAAATTTGATCAGATTCCACAACTCTGCCACGGCAGTCTTAAGCCGCAAAATGATGTAACTTCTGCATTACATAAAGCGATACAAGAAAGGTACATAACAACAGTCGACAAGGTGAAGGTTATATGTAATAGACTTTAAGTAGAAATTACACTTTGCAGCTCAAATAGCACACATTTATGTCTGTATAAATTATGATGTGTTTTTACAAGCTGCTCTTGTGCTTTTAAACCAAGGTTCTCAAATGACATGTGCTACTATTCAGCTGAAGTTCCCGCTTTAGGGGCTAGTTGAACAATTGCAACTAATACAACTGAAAAGTTTTTTGCAGCCTTGAATTTTAACTGTATCCAGTTTTTGGTGCAGTTAGTACATTTTTGTACCTAAACATTTCTAGTTTGCACAGATGTGTGCAAACAAGCTAGGCTGTAACTACTTACATCCATGATTTAAAATGTTTACTGTTTAACACTGTAGTTATGTTTGTACATGCTCATCTGCTACTTACTGGTTGTCATTTGGTTGGTTAGCAGCAGGTTTATAAACTGTATATTGTTCAAGGTGGAATATTTAAGTGATACACTATCATTAAAATGTTCGTGTCTATTATAATTTTTGGGTTACACTTTATTTTAAGGTGTCTTTGTTATAATTGCATTGTATGCATTGAGGAACTACATGCACTTACTTGTATGGTTAGGGTTAGATTTAAGGTTACTTGCATGTAAGTATGCATCATTTATTGTTAATATAATAGTACATATTATATGGACAATATGCACACATTACAAGGACATTGTAAAATAGTGTGACCAGTTTTTGTTTTGAACACTGCTGTTTAAATGAATCATGCATAAAATTGAACAAAAGTGACCATAAAGATGTCCATTTATGGTGTTACTGAAGATTCTCTTCAGGTATTCTGAAAAGGCATCACCATTAAAATATTAAACAGCACATCTGTTTTCATAGGTAATAATAAGAAATGTTTCTTGAGCACCAAATCGGCATATTAAAATGATTTCTGAAGGATCATGTGTCACGGAAGCTTAGAATAACTGCTGCTATAAAATTCAGCTTTGCTGAAACATCTTATCATCCCCAAACATTTGTTAGAAACAGTGATGTATGAATATAGCTGGACACTACTGTACAAAACCAGGAGTATGGAATATTTCACCTAGCAATATAACTCTTTTTGATAAGAGATTAAAAAAAAGGCTTTTTTTATATATAGAATTGAGACAGAATCAAGACTTGTAACATAGCCACTGAAATGAGAAGTGGAATGAGCTTTTAGAAAGAAAAAAAGAAGCAACTATATTTCATTTCTTCTTTGTCTCTCACATCATTCTGCTCTTTGATGAATCCTGAAGGCAGTGATAGTTTTGCTTTCTGTGTTTCCTCCTTTTTCCCTCTTATTTGGGCCTCTCTGGACACCGAACAAATATAGTGTGTGAAATATTTAAGCCTTAGTGTGCGGCTGAGGCAAATAATAACCAATTCTACGGACTATTACCGGACACCTGGAGACCTCAACTGCCTTTCCTTCTTTTCGCTTCTCTTCAAAAAGAACTGTTTGCCGTAAATGTTAGCAAACCCACCCCGGTCTACCGGACTAAGCAGATTACCAGTAATTGTATGTGTATATGTGTTTGAAAAGAAGAGAGGGAGGGATAGAGGGATGGTTAATGCTTTGAATAAGATGGAGATCCCTGCTGGCTGTTTTGTCGTGCCCCAGAGATCAGTGCTTGGAGGTTGGGTCCTGTGGAGGGGCCCCAGCCATTGGGGCCGCCAACATGCTGAGAGATGGTTTGATCTTAGCTGTGGCAGTTCTGTTTTCGATCAGAAAGCTGGAGCTCCATGCACTCCACGTTCACAGCATTACAAAGCAGGATCTAGATGATACGAAAATTAGTCTGCTTCTTGATTTATGTTCTTGTGTTTATGCTAGAGAAGTATGTGGATTCTGAGCACGATTACTGGTCATTGGGTTGACATGGGCAAAATGTTCACAATTTTTGTTGTAAGATTCATTAAACTAGTGTTTTAGCAGGAGAATTGTGAGAAGAGTGAGAAAGACAAACCATTATTATACTGACCAGCCTTATAGCCATTCCTTGAGAAAATCTTCTCTCTGGATGATGAGATAGCTTGACCCTGAGAACATGAGCTACACAAAAAAGCATATTCAACTTTTCAACTTTGTATCTCTCGCCCTCTGCCAGTTTAGACAGTCAACCGCTCTGAAACAACATCTTACACAAAGGGGTGGGTTTAATTACCTAATCCAATAGCTTTAAACTTCCTTTTGCATTGTCATCCACAGCACCTGGATAAATACTGCATGAGTATAAATAGATAATTCTCATTCTTTAAGGAATAGTTCACCTAAAAAACACATTTGTAATAATTTACTCACTGTCATGTCATTCCAAACCCTGTTTTTTTCTCTCCAACACAAAAGGAAAGGTTTTAGTACTTTTCCAAGTCTATGGTGACTGTCTTTCAAGCTTTTCAAGCAAAAAGGAATGCAAAAGCACTATAATACTAACCTAAAAGTACCCCATTCTTTAATGCTTTTTAAGTGTTAAAAGTCAAGTTATGTATTTCACTTTTTGATATCCAGTGCAGTCTTATTGTTTTCACATATTTTATATCTATAGAGTCTAACAAAAGACATGTAAGACATTTTGCGCTTAATGTTTGTTGGTAATGCGTACAGGTAATTATCATAAAGTAAGAGAACACTATCTTTAGAGCATGTATTAGATTTATTAATCATATAAAATGTTTAGCATTTAAAGTTGTAATGTTAATATGTTGAATCTATTTATCACATATTCCGCTATTTGCTAGTTAATTCATGATACATGATCTGAAAGCAAGTTTTATTTTACATATCTTCGCTTCTCAGGTAGCTTTATCTTCTTGTAACGGGGTTGTTTAGAAATTTCTGATGGAAAAAAGTGTGCATATTTGGTTATACAATAAAATAGTTTTCATTTGTCTTTTTTGCTTTTTGTCAAATGGTAGCATGTCCAATAGTGAGTTTGTATGTGGGACGGTGTGTGTGCGTCCTCTGCACTTTAATAGATGTGCAGGAGTGAATGCAGCCTCACAGCTCCCTTTCTCATAATGGCCAGTGTGGAGTCTTTAGCCCGTCTGAATCCGAAGCCTTTGCTGATGGATAATTGCACTCCCAGCCTCTTTGCCTCTTCTTTCGCAGCTGAAAACCAAGCTCATTGCAGCTCATAAAGAATCCCCCCGCTGAAGAAGAGAGCGGGAGGGAAGGGGGAACGAGAGAAAAAAGAGATCCCAAGTTGTCCTTGTGCATAAAAGTAGATTCTGCACTTCAACACCTTTTCAAATTAATATTTGTGATGGGTCTATTCTGCGGCCGAGGTTTCTGTTCTGCGCCCTTTGTTCCTGCGTTTGATGTAATGGAAGAGAGGACAAAAAGGAGATGGGAGAGAGAGGGAAAATGGTAGTGAAGTGGGTTTAAGGGGCTGCTTCTGTGAGGGCTGAAAGGCGAGTGGTGTGAATGGAGGCTGGGAGTGTTTAGGCCCATGCCTGAGCTGTAAACAGACAGGTCCGACACAAAGGTGCGCCGCAAATGAGCACATGCTTGCGGCCCGAGCGAGACCCGCCCCCCCCCACCCCTTCTCTGTGGGCCGGCCGCTCCTCGTAGCCATCTCCTGCAGACATCTGGCCAATCGGGGCCACGTCCCCCTCCCGTCCGAAGACCCAAATTGGGCCCCTCCCCTCGTTTTCGCAGCCGTGCCGGAATACCTTCTTCTTCTCTTTCGTGTCTCTGCCTAGGCCCCAGTGCCTGGGCGGTTAAACTCTTTTGTTTGGTTAATTGCGATGAGTATAATATACTAGTCTCTCGGAGGTCCGCTTGAGACAATTAGACAATCGCCAGCTTTTAATGAGACAGCACCCAGTCACCCAGCAGCCCCCCTCCTTCCTCCTTCAGTGGCCCTCTCGCTCGTTTTTTCTTTTTGTTCGGGGGTGGCGGGGGGACGTTCTGGAAAAGGGGATTGCCTGCGAGTCGGGCTTCCCTCGGAGTAATCAGGCTGGGAAAGAAAGAGTGGAGAAATAGACAAGAATAAAAGAGGGGTATTTTGTCCTCAATCAAACTCTCATGGGCAACTCCCCTGCTTCTGAAAGGCCGTGCGAGGCTTGCGTTTCTTCGCTTCGGAGCGCGGCCGTGTCTGGGAATGGCCAGGTAATGAGCAGCCATTATCTTCGGCTCAGGGAGTGAGACAGGCACTTTACATTGTCACTTCTATAAGCAAGAGGGATGGCCGGAGGGCCCGAGATGACGGAACGTACCCAGGGTCCGCCGCTCCCCCTGTCCGTCTGTACAAATGGGGAAATAATGTGTCGTTTGAGAAAAATAAATAAAGAAATGGCAGATATTAATAAGCCATTAATTACGTCCTCTTGCCCCCCCTCCCTCATTAATTAATAGCCACACTTCATGTCATCAAGTGTTTGGGATTCACAGGTCCCAATCTACGTTTCTGTAAAGTTGTGAAGGGCAGTGTTTCTTTTTCCCCCCATTGTCCCTCTCTTCTTTTCTCCTATTCTTTCACCTTCCTTTTTATTTTTTTTTTTCTTTCTTGAGCGCTAATCACACTGTTACGACAAAGACGGGCTCCATTATTGCATCTGTGGCCGAGAAGAAAGGAAATGAGAGAGAGACAGGGGTTGGTCGTCGCCTGACACAGGACAATTAATCTTCCCGTAAAGCGTTGTCAGGCGGCTAAAACGGACACAAATGGATGGCCGGCATTAACCGGGGGAGTGTAGGTAGGGATTTTAACAAGCGTTTACGAGAGTCCATTTTCTCGCTAATGAAGAGGGGAATAAGTGACCCGCCACACCAGCGACGTACACTTAAAGCTCTGTCCTCCTTCATCACCGAGAGATGGACAGAGACGGGAAAAGAGAGATTCCTGGTCTCTGTCGGCGGATGTGAGATCTTAGGGCCTCGACTGGCCAAAGATCGCAGCGCCTGCCCTCGCACGACGGCCTCTTCGTGGCCTCCCGCTCTGCCGCTGCCTGGCCTGCCAATTTAATTAAAGCTCTGCAGAGTCTAGCCGCTGCAGCCAAAGAAGCTGTCCTGCCCTCCAAAGAGCTTGTTTATTTAGAGCTGATGAATGCTTCAGCAAGTAAGCCACTCTGAACTTTTAATGAGCCTTCCCGTACCCAGCCGGCAGGGAATGAAAGCGAGAGGTCTGGTCAGAGGCTCGGCGGAGGGTTGACCTGAAATGGCATTGATTATTGGCTGTACTGAGAGAGAGGCGTCTGTGCGTTCAGATCTGAAAGAGGAAGAGGAGTGTTGAGGATGAAAAAGATGCCTCAAGTGCACGTTGTTAACTCACTTACCGGCTTAGAGTCACAGAGGCCGGTGCTTCTCTTTGTTGAAGGTGAACACTTAAAGGAATGTTGCGACTCGATGCTTACGATTACCAGAGAAAATCATTTCCACTCACCAAAAATAGGGGAAAAACGGAATGGCGATGGGTACAAATGTGTTAGCATGAGACTGGTGTGTTTTGAAGTGAAGAGACTTTCAACAATATCCGCACAAGAACGGATATGATGGAACAGGAATTAGATGGTAATGCAAAAGTCTCAAGTCCACCCACCTAGAAAAGTAGTCCAACTTTCACATTTTAATGGTAAGTACATTGCTGTAAATGGGAGCGTTACAGGGACTTTTGTGTCCTCTAGTAGGTTTTTAAATAGAAAATTCCATAACAAATTCCTTTCATTTCTTCTTCCTAATTTCTACACTTCCAAAGTGCTGAAATTTGCAAGGATTTCTCTATTGTCCTGTATTTTGACCTTTCCTCTGTTTGAATTTCTATTAAAAAAAGGTAAAACTTAAAACTTGTCTTTCTTCCAAATAAGCTTAATTTTTCAACTTGTGTAATATTTGTTTGTCTGTTTATTTTAAAGAATTTCTGTCCCTGAAACCCACATCTTAACCTTGTTTTTTTTTACACCAGTTTATTATTGAAAATGACAAAGCAGAATAATCGTTTTAAAATCAGAATGTTTAATTTTCCTTCTTCTTTACTTTTAAATCTTATGAGACATTCACATTATTTCCTATGCCAACAGCCTCCTTTAGCAAGTATGAGAAGTTAAACAACCTTGGAATATTATTTATTTATCTTTCGTTACTATACATGCAACATAAACACGTGGAGTTTCTTTGAATGTGATTGTATGAGTGTAAGTGTGACTTAAAAACGAGTTCTCTCTCGCATACAATCACCTCACCTGCACACATTCGACTCTGGGGAGCTTGTCTCTGCGTATGCTGAACTTTTTCTCCCCCCCCATCCACAGCTGAATGTATTTTACATACGAGTCTATTTTTCAGTGTCTGTCTCTTGTGATCATGTATACTGTCTGGCAAGGTGTCATCGAGCCACCAGGTCTGTGTGCTGCTGTGGCCACATTCAGGGAGGACTCTCTGGGACATTTCATGCTCCTGGTCCCAACGGCAGAAACTGAAGACTGGGGGTTTTGAATTGTTAATGTCTGCACTCTATGGCAGGTACTAGAAATGGAAAGAAAAGACACAATTGCTGGTTAGTGGTGGCTGGAAGGGAAGCACAAAGTTTAAGTAGCTGCAGACCGCTTATTTGTGAATGCCACAAATACTACGAAACTATTATTGTTTCGAAGCTATGGACTTGTCTGAAGAGGGTTGTTTTCTACTCAATATGTTTGTTTATAGGTGTGGGTTTATTTGTTTATTAATTTTTTGCTCTTGTACATTTTCTAGCACAATAATGAGACATTTCTCGGTCAGTTTGATGGCTGTACTAGAAGTTATGTTTTTAAATAGACTTATAAAGGTTGAACCGAAGCACAGGATGGACTCTCAGACCAACGTCCATCATTAAAGTGCTGCCACTCGCTGACCTGAGATGTCAGAGCTAGCGAATTCATTCTACCGCCGTATTTGTTATCGCCGGCTGTATGCGTTCGCGACTCTCAAGGGGTAAGGAGATGAAGACGAAGCAAACAAGACGTCAATGTTGCATTGCCGCCCGCCCACCCTCACCCCTCCCCTCACTCGGCACCCAAACAGTTTTAATTATATCTTCTCCCGTGTAGTGCGCCTCAGTAACCAAGGAGCTGACATTGATGCATGTGCTGATAAATCCACAAACACTGGAAACGAGATTAACAAAGATTTTGAGGAAAGGGTGACAGCTAATTTTGCGCAGTGGTCCATGTCTCGTTCAGGAGTGATGTTTTGATAGAGAACCGGCTGAGAATTCAGCTTCCGTGTGGTGGAGTGGGATTAGATGGTAATATCAGGAGTTGCGTAGCATATGCACTTTTTAAATTGTTTTGCTGGTGTTTTTTTTTTTTTCCCCCACTAGCTCACGTTCCATGCATCATTTTGCCAGGTAGCCATTCTTGTCCTCCTGTGTTTTATACTGATGTTGGAGTAATGAATGCGTGTTTTGCAAGCAGAGAGGGTTTGTGTGAAACTAACTGGTTAAAGGTTTTGCAAAATGGCAATCTGCTGCTAGTTTTGATAGAAAAGTAGAAGGGACAAACCTAGGGCACTTAATTGTGGCTAGGCTAAGTAGCAAATCCTATGTGTTGAAAGACCAAACAAACCACGCTGCAGTATCAGTAGCCTAAAGCTCTTTTAATTTCTGTTGAGCGATTGGCTCATGGGGCGGCCATGTTGTTGGTCACATGACCAACAGAGTGCCACTCTCAAATACACTTTATCTTTGTATCCTGGCTGTTAACATATATACAATATAAGAAAGAAACCTATTTAGATTTGGAACAAGTAAATAATGACAAAATTTTCATTTTAGGGTGAACTGTTCCTGGAATCACTGTGGACAGGGCGTTATGCTATGTTATGTTATGTTATATACCAATACATTAAAAAAATTCAGTTATTCAGGGAACACAAACGTAAAACACTATCATGGTAACATAACACTTCAATAATGAAATTAACATTCATTAAACAATTGAGTATGTAACACAAAACCCTAACATACATCACCCTAATGCAAATAACAAATCACTTATATTAGTGTTTTGTCTCTTACAAACCAAAAAAAGGTATCATATATTGATCATTCAGTTTTTTTGTACCATTTTTAATACTTTATGGTGCTTTTGCATAAACTTGAAATCTAGTTACTATTTATTCCTTTTTTTATGTGTAAAGAGTGACCAGCACAATATTCAACAGTTCTACTTCATAATGTTTTGAAATGACATAATGCTGAGTAAATGTTCACAGATTTTTTTCGTCTCTCTCTCTCTCTTGCTCTCTCTCTCTCTAGAAGTACACTATTAAGTACTACTTTGCCTCACAATGAAGCTTAGCAATGAAGAAATGGGAGATGTTTGGGTAATTACATATTCAGCTGCTCACAAGACACTTTGATGAGGATCTGATTTAGGCCTGATGTACCTTCTTATGTGTTACCTTTATAAAGACCCTGTACTTTATTCATATAATACACAATTTCATTTCTGAAATGTAGACAGCCGTCACCGCAAAATGTCATCTCTATGTTCCCTTACATCTTTTTTCTCCCTTTGTTGGTGCTATCACGAGCACTCATCTTATCTGCGGCAGTAGGGTTTGTATATTGAACAAGACTGACCTCTGTGTTTTTGAACCTGCTAACTGTCTTTAGAGGCTTGATCTGCCGTCTGGAGAGAAAGGTATCGCTTTGCTTTATCCTTTCTCTCAGAAGACCAGAGACAAGCAGATAACAATCATATCTGCCACTACTGATTCCTCACGTCTCTGTCAGCTGTGTGTGTGTGTGACGGGGGGCTTCTGAGACCGCTGGCAATCCTCCACTCTCCACCCTATTTTGTGTCTATATGGCAGAAACATCTTGTAGTTTTCTTTTTTTCCCTTTCTCATTCTTTTTTCTCTCTCTTGTTTCTTTTTTTTCCTCTCTCTCTCTCCCCGCAGCCTTCCCTTTCAGAATCAGTTCCCCATCTTCATTTGCAGGCAGCTGACAGCTTCTTTCACTTTTCTTTGTCATTTTCCCCCTTTCTTCTCCCTCTTTTTTTTTCGCTTCTTTTCTCGCCCTTCGTCCTTCTCCATCTGCTTAGCTTTTGTTTGCTCCGGCCCTCTCTCATCCCAACTTGATAATGAGGAATGTGGTGTGACCCTGACCTCCATTGGTCTGGCGATGACCTTCGACCTCCACATGTTCTCCTCTGTCCTCTTTTTGACAGTTTGATTAATTACCCAGTGTTATGATTTATGAGTAAGCGATATGTAAAAGAATAACAATAAATAAATGCCAACAGGTGAAGTTAAAAAAGTTTCTTTAGGTTTTTTTAATGGTTATTGTTGTATTTATGTGTATGGGAAAGGGGGTGTTCTCACTGTCCATGCAGACAGTTGTGAAGTGTATTTGTCTTTATTATACAGCTAAAATATTTTTAAAATACTTTGCTTTAAAACCTATAAGGCTGCATAGTTATTTAGAGGGGGTGCTGAATTTTAAGAGTGTGTGCTATATAGAGTGAAAGTAGGGGACTGATTTGGAGTGCTTTTTAGACAGCGATCCCACATGCAGCACAAATTCACACGTGAAACACAAGGGAGAGTTCGTTGTTAGCATGTTACTAAGCTAGCAGTGCAGTAGTCTAATAGGCATAAACATCTATCCACTACCATTTAACTTGATGAAAAAGTGACAGCCAAGACATTTATAATTTTACTTAATATTTCTATTTCAAATAAATGTTGTTCTTTTAAGATTTAACATATAGGAATTCATATTTTTTGGTCACCAAATCAGAATTTTACAATGATTAAAGGATCAACGCTAAAGACATAATTTCTAATGCATTTTACAGAAAACAGGTACTTTAATTTGCGTTAATATTATAATATGCAATAATTTACTGTTCTTATGTCAGTGTAAATACTATTTTCTTCTCTTAATTGAAGTGCAAGTATACCCTTTCTTCATCCACAATTACTTTTCTCAATCCAATACATTCAGAGAATCTGAATCAGATTCTGATTTCCTTCATTACAAAGGACTTCCACCTTAAAATTTGTCCTTCGAATGCAGCAAGTTTTGTGGTACAGTTTTTGTGTTGGATCATCTATGGTGCTTTAAAATACAGCCTCAGCTACTTTTTGGAACTCAGCAGACGCATTTCATACCGCTGATAATACATAGATATGGTAATCCTTCTCGTTTATAGGTGAAATCCTTCAACTTCACATGGGAAGTAATATTTCACTGTAATATATTCTCATTTAATCCAATGATCAGTGTCACCTTGGAGACCACCAGTACGTCTTTTAGCTCTCCTTCTCCGGGGCCACAATAACAAAGTAGAGGTCAAGGGATTCCACTTTAACCCTTGACCTCAGGGGGTGGCCACAGTCAGTGGTGGTCAGTAAGATTAATACCCTGTAGGACACTCATTATTCATACTCAGCCAGAGATAGATTACACAGGAATATGAAGTTTGAGAGCACTGTTCCGTTCAAGAGGCCTTTAGCCTCTGGTCAGTTGCTAAATGTCTGGCTTAGCGCTAATGCTCTTTTTATGGCCTCAATGTGGCCTGCAGTGTTCATATTGTTTAAATCAGCATTGACTTAAGTTAGTTTGGACCAAAGGAGTTTGATTATGAGCGTGTGTATTCTGACTGTAAACAGGCCAATGTGTCTAAAGATCCTGATTATACGTCTTCAAAACTAAATCGATCGTTTACATTACTTTATTGTAGCATCGGATTGCATCTTTTGTACTTTTGTTTTATTCTTTGTTTTTTAAAGCTGAACTGAACAAATTGCCGCAACAAGTTTCTATGTTGAAACCAAAAGATATCTTGGCTTTTATGCTGCGTGACTTTTAATGTATGCATGTTTAACAATGCATGTTTAGCTGTGCATATTTTGGCAGCCTTGTAATAAACCACTAATCATGTACAGTACAGTTAACCTATCAAAGCAAACGCCCTTTCCATCTCACCCTTATGGAATAGAGTCACACTGTCCCTTTCAGTGTATGGTAATTTACTGTATATATGGAACAGTTTGAGATATCATGGAGCAGCTATCACTGATCTATACCCATCTCCCTCATTAAAAATGTACGTGTGTACAGGGGGGAAGCGATATATAAATATAAATCATGAAGCTAAAGGCATGCCTACTGTATCGTTCTATTATTTATATTCCTTCACCCCCACACCATAAACACACCTCTGGACCTCAGTTCTACCACACCTGCTACCAGTACTACTCTACAAGTGCAACTGGATCCAATGGATGGTGTCATATATGTATGAATTTATTTGTTAGCACTTTGGTTTAAGTACCAGTTCTTGCTATTACACTAGCATGCGTATTACATGCATTTTGGCTGTTTATTAGCACTCATAAAGCACATATGCCTTATTCTGCATAACCATAGTTTACATCCCTTAACCCTACTCCATACCTTAACTTATGTATATACGTGTGTGTGTGTGTGTACTGTATTTAGTTATTTATATACACACACAGCATATATTTAGAAAATATTGTATGTATATTTATGTATTTATATTATATTTTGTATTATAAATATATTTAATGAATAAACAACATATTTTTATTAAATATATTTAATATATGCATGTGTGTATATTCAAATATAAATCTTAATATATGATAGTGTATATTTACTTAAACCAAACTTTTATTCTGGACGCGATTAATGACAATGAATTGTTCAACAGCACTAGTTCCTATCCACTTTAAGTGGATAGTATATACGTACATTTTCTCAACCCGTTAATTCTTCTTCAGCAGATCAATACAGTCATAGGTTGTTTATTTGGATGTCAGTATTGTAGGTATTTAGTATATAGTCTGTTTGTAGGTCAGCAGTGTTTTTACAGTGGTAAACGGTGTTTCCCTTCTGCCAGAGTCACTTCCTTCTGAGCGATTGACATGTTGCCCTCCTGTAAAAAGTTGACAAATGATTTCTGTAACATTTACTTACACAATCGATAGCTCTGACAAATTCCACCTGCACCATGATTAATGCTACACCACCCCTACTTGCCATCTTTCTCTCTCCCTTCCTCGCTCACTGTTTCGTTTAGTCTCTCTCTCTTTCCCCTTTTTCTTTCCCTGTCTCTCTTGCCCTCAAGGGGTTGCACAGCTCACTGAAAGCAGATGTGTGTGTTTGTATATGTGTGTGCGGGTGTCTTCGATCATGAGCGAGGTTTCCCAACATCTCTTTGATAAAGCCAAAGCCCCGAGCTGTAACTACAGTGTTGTAAACAGCGGGACAGCTTAATCACAGCCATGCGTCTCAGTCAGCTGTGCCGCTCAAAGCCTGGCTTATGTCTTTCCTCTTCCCCACTTCCACACGCAGTAATTTACTGTATGGATTTTAAAATCTCCAAAGATCTTATGCTTCACAGTCATTTAATGGACATTTACGAGGCCCTGAAAGTCCATCCAAATAATGTAACACATGCAGACGTACTGTAGGTCTTTCCTGATTCCTGCTTTTTATGGGTGGGAGGTACTCATTAAAGACATTTTATATAATACTTGTAAGTGAATTAAATTGGATGCATGAACAATTCTTTGTTTTATTTGATTATTTCTGTATTGGTTTTTAGGCCCCAAAATATTTTTATATTAATAACAAATCTCAAACCACTAATATTACGAAATGTAATACACAATATCGAGGTGGTTGTATATTTTATCATAATTGCATATTTTCCTTGTTATATATTATATTAATATAAATATATACATAGAAAATACATTAAAGTATAAAAAAAAGTGTGTGAATTTATATATACCTATACACACATATATAATGTAAACAAAAACTTTTATCTAAGCCTACCCTTTTTTATTTCATTAATTCAGCAGTTCATCTTGTTAATACTTTAAATTAAGTACAACAAGTAAAAAAAATGTCATCATCACTTGACAAATGACATTTCCCCTTAAATTCAACTTCCAAAAGTGCATAAATTCAGCTTGCTGGTGCCTTACACTATATATAACAAAAACATTAATGCAATGTCGCATAGCTTGTCAGTGATCTACGGCTCTGTGTACTAAATGCGCTCCATCTGAAAGCATGTGAAGGAGATCACAGAACCAGCTTTTGAGGCGGATGAAAGTCACCTGTGATTAATCATGCAGTCATATCATAATCATAAAGTACAAAGTAGATGAGAAAAACTACGATACCGGATGTATTCAAAGCACCACCGTTTACAATGTCTGGAATGGTGCGCTGTGATTGTTTGAACGGATATACCGCGTTCTGCAGGAAAAGGATATATATATAGTGATACACATTGGTTTGTGTATTAATATGACTAGTTGTGTAATTGCTTGGCAACAGTAAAATAAAATGACTGAACTCTTTGGCTAGGCCTTACAGCACCCCTATACAAGTTCTTCCTAATCTCAACTTGTTTGGGGCACGTCCCATTTTGTAATCAAATAATGTAAAGATTGTCTTTGCTGTGCAAATATGTACTGCTATATAAACAATACAGCAGAATCTCAACCCGCTGACAGGATACGGTATATACCAGCTTTCTGCCCAGCTCTAGCGCTAAGAGTGTGTGCGTGTGTCGTCTCATCCAATCAGGACTGGGTATATTTGTATAGAGGAGCAGAAGGAACTGGGGGGTTGGGGGTGAAAGCGGTCTTAATCTCACGGAGAGAAAAAAAAAAAAAAAGAGGAGGTTTGTGTGTGGTATCTCGCAGAAAAGGATAATGGCCTCTCGCACACTAGAAAAGAAGCCCATGTAGCGCCGCTGACAGACAAGGTCACCCAGAACTGTGGGGCGGGGAGTAGAGGTGGCCTTGAAAGGCAGGCCTCAATCTCAGCCTCACAGGGCTCAGGTTTATAATACTGTATCCTGGATTTACATTCACCTAGAGGGGGCACACCACACCGACCTGTAATGAAAGACTGTAATACGGAGCCGCGCTGGTGCCGCTCACGATTCTCTCGCAGCATGTGGGAGGGAGGTCAGTCGGCTTGTCTCGTGTATTGCTGCGCTTCTGTGTTCGTAAGGGTTATGCAAATGTTATTATTGTTATTACATTTGCTCGATATGCTTAAGGGTGTAATTTTTTAGTTTTTGTAATCAAATCTTTTTTTCAATTCGCATCTCTGTTTGAGTTTCGCGTGTGTGTGTAAATATGTGCCGACCCTCCTCAGATCATCTGTTCCCTCCGCCAATCATCGCGCGCCGTCCTTGATGCATCTTCCTCCACCATTGGCTGGACTCCTCAGCCGTGGGCATTTCTACGGTCGGCAGCCAATCAGAGAACAGGACGCGCAGACACAGGGGGCCAGGCCAAGGCCATGCTGTAATGGAGAGTCTCTCCGTCGTTTTTAACACCACCTCCCGCTTTGATCGCACACACACACGCATTTTTACCACGTTACATGCTCTCGTCGCAGGACACAAAAACGTGTTGGTTTGCCAAGTTATATGTTGACTCCTTATAGCACATACTGTGTGGCGTTTTTATCTCACAGACGCACAAACACGTACGCTTCTGACTGCTATCAAGCGTGCTTTGTATCCGTCAAGTGTTGTTCTCACCGTCGGGCCCAAAGCAATCCACGCTTTAGTTCATCAGAGACCGAAAAGAGACAAAAAAGAGAGACACGCTCACTTCAAAGCCAAACAAAGGGCCGCAAATAGATAAAACACTGGGCTGTCCATCAGAGGTGTAGGATTATTAGCGACATCTCATTTCAGCCAAAATAGAGTTTATTGGAGAAGGGGTGATTTGGGGGACACTGCATCATTGCTGTACTTATCAATTACGCATCTAACCGGATCAAACCGAGCAGTCCGATTTTGTGTTTGTATCAGTAAATGTGCAAATACGTTGTGGCAGAAGGTTTTCATGTTGATGGATCTTTTGTAGCGTTTGTTTGGCAGCGTTGAAACGCTCTCAATTCTTTAATCTCAAGCTCTATGCATTCCCTCACCCCGTCTTAAACCGGGTTCTTAAAAGGTGAGCTGTTTTGTCATACAATTAAAACAAAACTGACACACACACACACAAAAATAAAACCAGGAGAATTTTCCAGAATGTCACAGCGGTGTCAGTCACAGCTCGGAGAGATCAAGTCATTGTTGTGTTATGTGCAAGAAGTCGGCTGGTTTGAGACAGCCAGACAAAAGAGCACTAAAGAGGCAGTCCAGCGGCGGGTTATGGGGGTCTGAGCTCCAGTGAGGGGCTGCGGTGACCTGCGCTGACCGCTGGCCCAGGGGCCAGACCCTGTCGCCACTTGCCCCTCGAGGCGGTGCCTGCCAGGGCAGGAGGGCATGGGAAGAGTCCGGGACACGGCAAATGCTTCGGAATGGAGAAAGAGAGGGAGAGAGGCTCTAGAGTCTTTCAGATAATAGGACACACAGCGTTGCAAAGTTTGAATGCTGAATATAAAAGCAGAAGAAACGGACTACGAGCGGTTTCTTTTTTATAATTATTGGAACCAACAGTATAAATAATCAAATAATTGCATTGTGTTAATATTTTTAAATATAAGTATAGTCATTTTTGATTAATATGGAATGTTAATGTTTATAATAATTTTTATTCCAATTATTGAAATATTTTTGTATTACTATAGATAGTCCACCTATTTATAAAAATAACAACAATAGCAATCACCTACTTCTTCTTATCATTATTATTAGTATTATTATTATTTAAAATTAGTTTTCTCTTCCACAGTTTTTTTATTTAAAAAAAATAGCTTGAATTGTGCAACGTACACCCTTTTTTTTTTTTTTTTTTTTTTTTTTCATGTTTTTTTTTTTTTTTTTTTTGAAAAATGATAAAGCAAGCACTTTGATTAGCTTGTCGTCTATTATTATTAGAATTTTTGACAACTTTGGTGTAAATAAAAAATGTAAATAATAAAAACAACTAAAAATAATAGATAACAAATAAATGTAATAAATAACTCTGAAGTTTGCTGAAATTACAATATATTGCCGGAAATGTTTCGGAAATTGATCTGGTAAATACGATACCAGCTTTATTCCATGAACCTAAGTTCAAAACTAAGCTTAGTTTCGACAAATTATTCCATAACCTCTGCTTTAAAGACATTAGTTTTTAGAAGAAAGGATGAGAATGGGCAACAGAGAGTTTTGTTGTTGTTTTTTTTTTTTTTTTTTTTTTATGGAGCACCGTTTCTTTTCCTCGGTCATTTATCCAACCTGCCACCAGTGGGCAGTGGCACCGAGCTGCTCTCATCCTCTCTCACCACACAGTCTAACCACAACACCACAGCAAGAGCCGGCCGACACCAGCCTGCCAGACAGGAACAACTAACTACAAATTTCAACCCCACGTCTGGTCAGTTTAGACTAACTCTGATAAACGCCTCCTCTACATTTCCACACCACAGGCTGTCTGACTGGATTTCAAAGAACATGACATTTATTTAATCAGAAACCGACTCGCAGTTCAACAGAAATTAATTACGTTTGCTACAGTTTTATAATTTAATGATCACATTGATTTTGTGCTAAATGTTTAATATGCCTGCATTTTAAATAAACTGTAAATGAAATTCTGATTTAAAAATGTAGTTATGTCTGTAAATGAGCACATAATAATCTCGTTAGCCTTTTTAATTCTTATTAGTTGTATTAGTAAAATGCTGGTGCTGGCTTATTTGTATTGATTAGACATGAAAATGCTTGCATTGCAGTCCATCATGTGAAATAATTATAATTGTTTGCTATTGACAGAAGCTTAATTTTTAATTAGCTGTTTTGAAAATTACACCTTTTGTCTCTTTGTTTCTGCAGCTATGCAAATTGTTTGAAGCTTGCATGTTGTTGGAATATGTAAAAAAAAAAATTGTTTTATTGCTTTGGAATTGTTGATTAGATACCTTTTAATATAATTGCGATTGAATGCTGTTTATATTTTAGCACAGTTTTAGTTTTTAGATCATTGAAATATTTAAACTGTTAGATTAAGTTATTTGTTTAAAATAGCAATGCTTATTTAGATGTAATAACATTTTATTCCCCTCTTTTTTTTTTTTTTTTACTGAAGTTAGATTTGTAAGCACCGGTCATATTTTTTAGTGCACGCCGGGATCAGAATTCACTTTGAGCCGTCTGGGAAACTTTGATTTGCTGATTTTCTTCTGCGGGGGTTTGGCTGTGTATTGTGCGGTTATTTAGAGCTGGGCAGCAGAATAAGCATCAGACTGCTCTCCAAAAAGACCACTGAGACACTGATGCCATTAAGTATTAAAGGCTTTAAATGTGTTGCTTTGTTATTTTTGTGTATTGTTTTAATTGATTTTGGCTTGTGTTTTGGGTTTCTTTGATTTTATTGTGATACATTTTTTTTGCAAATTTACATATTTTTACATTCGATTTTACAGTCGTGTTTAATTGTTTTTTGATGAATTAAAAGCGGACATGCATCTAAAATATTATAATTTTGACAAAAAAAATGAAAACGCCTTAAAATAACGAGCAAGAACTCATCATGTAAACCTGCACGTTCCATAATGAATGAGGAAAGCTAGCTTTCCTCAGTAGCAGTATTCCTCTTTATGCCGAATGTCAGCGCGCTAACTGAAGCTGAAGCTGAATTTGAGCGCACATGAAAGCAACACTGACCTCCGTTCGCATCGAGAGCCGCTCTAATCCCTCTCCCAACAGTTCACTCCTCTACTGCACGCCACACAATGCCGTGACTCACAGCGCTGGCATACATGCCTCTCCCCGGACACCTTGCTTTATTATGAAGGGCCGGTTTGTTTTGGCAACTCAAGTACAATCAGAAAGAGCATTGGAGCCTGTTTATTTGTTTATTCATTTGTATGTGTTTTGTCTCTCAGGAGGGCTATGGGGTGATTGTGCTGAACCCCAACGAGAACTCTCTGGAGGTGGAGAAGGTTCCGGATCCAGCCAAGAAACCGTCCCCGGATGCCTCTGATGAGCCGGCTGAAAAGAGAGAGAGGAAGGAAGAGCGGGAGAACAAGAAAAAGAAGGACTTTTATGAGAAGTATCGCAACCCACAGAAGGAAAAAGAGATGGAGCACGTCCCGATACGAGTGAGTGGCCGAGGGAGGATGATGGGTAGGAGAGAGAGAAAAGAATATGGGGTGAAATAGAGGGTGAGAGGGGGTTTTAGGCAGCTGAGTGAGTGGGCCACACATGTGTGGTCAGGAGGCTGTGGAGAGTTTGGACACCATCCAGATTTTTCATCTCGCTTTCTCTGTTTGTAAAAACCCAGCTTGATAAGCAGAGTTTTTATTCTTTGATGCACTTAGCTCGTCCCTTTCTTTCTTTCTTTCTTTCTTTCTTTCTTTTTTTTTCCTTTCTTTCTGTCTTTCTTTTTTAAAAGACGGTATAGTTACGTCACAGTTATTAACCATTAGGAGAAAGGGCATTTTCATTCGGGAGAGCACCTGATTGGACAAAAATCCGTGCAGAGCTGGATTAGCCATCAATAAATGTCCTATATTTTTCCAGTAAAGAAACACAGCAAATTTTTAACACGCATCATTTACATTTCTTTTTTAAAAACATCCGATAATTAAAATGTTATCAACCTTTAAAGTCTCAATGAAATAGTGAAATTTAGAAAAATTGGGAGAGGCTACGATTTAAGTGGACTAAATGATTGGAAAAAAGAAGAGACAGAGTCAGGCATAGAGAAGTATGTCATTTTCACAGAAACATGTTTTAATTAAAAATCCTAAAATGCATAGATGATTCATTTAATATAAGATCATTAACATTAATTTAGAAAATAGCATGAATTTTCACTTCATGTTGACTTTAAAAGTAGCAAAGCATACGAATTATGTACAAGCTAATATAAATTTAATAGGATCTTCAACAGACAGTTTATGTTAATCAGACTTTATTTTTTTATTACAGTATTTACAGATTACAATACGCAGTCTCTCAAACAAACACATTTGTGTGCATACATTATGCACACCATTCACAAATAATGCAATCAAAAAAATAAATAAATAATATCTAATGCAAAACCATGAGGCAACCGAATGAAACAAGGAAGCATCAAACGGGAAATACATAAAATTACTCTCCCAAAAGTTAGCGCTTTGTTTTATCACCATTTGACGGCCACGTCACATATCGTCACACTCCTTGTGCTGTCATTTACCGTCGTTGACTCAGTAGCGGTGTGTGAGCTGTCAACACACTTCTGAGACTACCTACACACACACACACACACACACAAAGCACACTGAGGTATAATTATCTGCACTATTAGCATCAAGTCAGCTTTAAAACCTCTCATACCTCTCACATCCCTTCTTTTTGTAAACAAATTCTCTTAATTACCCTCTTTTTATCACCGTAAACTAACTCTGACACCTATCCTTCCTTAATGAATTCGCATTGAGGACAGAATTCTGTGGTGTTGCCCAGATGAAGTTGTTTTTTAACACACACACACGCTCAGAAAGAGAAAAAAAAAATCTATGAAATAGCCATCAGTGAGTGTGAATCTGAGATTTCAACACCTCGTCCGTTTCTGAGGCGTTTCATCAGTGTTGGTGTGGTGAATAGAGGAAGTTGCTCTCCAGGCTGCTGTGTATAATGGAAAAAACTCACTGTCAATATCTATAAGAGCCCGGCGCTGCTGACATCTTCATGCGCACATACAGCAATGTGTGTTTATGAGTAAGAGATCGAGAAGGAGTGTGTGTGTGTATGTCTCCGAGAGGAGCCGCATCACCCTGAAGAGGCGGAAGGGAAGAAACCATATTAATGTCTTAATAAATATTTCAGCTGGGATAGTTTGGGATTCATATAATGAGACGACTTAGCATCTCTCGCTCTGCTCCTGAACTTTTGGCACATTGCAAGTCTAGTGCTATGAGATTGTTAGTCCAGGATGGCCTTGCATGTATTCTGCGCTCTTCCGCATTATGCAGCTCCAGACCGGAGCGAGCTGCAGCGCGGCACAAGGACGTGAGCTGATGACTGTGTGTCTCTGACTTACACTGTATGTGTGCTCGTGAATTCCTGTAGGGAGCGTTGCCAAGTGGAAATGCACGCAAAGTGGAAAAGCCGTTTTGTTTTGAACCACTGCAGGAAAATATTAAAGAGACTCTGCTGAGATGACTTTGTTGGCTTGTTTAGTTTTTATGTAACTAATGTCCTGCAGCACATTGTCAGTGGCACTCTGATTTAATTTTCATTGTATACTTTGAGATCCTCTATGATTGTTAATGGTTTATGTGTGCTGGTGCTTAAGTGATTTTAGCTGCATAAAAACCTGCTGTGGAAAGACTTTCATAACATTGGAAATAGCTTCATAACATTTACAAACATTATTAGCTGTGCGTGTTAAGGCAAACATTGCTATTAGTGTTGCAAATAGATTTTTCTCTCCTTCTTCTTATCCACTAACCCTAAATGTTAAACCTAGGTAGACCCAATACCTTTCTAGGCACGGTGTGATTAAAAACTCAGTGGTGGGCTCTTTAGAGTTTGGCTAGCAATCAAACAAATCCCTAAAACCACTCTGAATACATTAGCAACCACATAGCAATGCTCTGGAAGGTGTTTAGCGCATCGGCATGTTTTTATTTGTGTATGTTTTAATTTGGTTTTCTAGAAATGTAACCTATATGTAACTGTAACAATAATGTAACTTTTGTTCATATGTTTTAAAACTTATTAATGTGGTTTTCCAGTGACAAAACATATAATATAATACAATATTTTTGGTACCATTTTTTAATAAAAGTGCATTAATTATTGTTAATAATCATTACATTTGTTACAATTTTTAGTGTAGTGTATTTTTTTAACTAGTTAACATTAGATTAATAAATGCTTTAGAAGTGTAATATACTCAACTGGAACCTAATATGGTAACCAATATTTATTTATTTATTTTAAAAAGTAGTTTTAGACGTGTCAAACCAATGATTACGAAAATAATGACAGAATTTGTATTTTTTTATTATTATTATTTTTATTGTTTATTGTTTTTAAATGTTTTTGCACCCCCTGCAACTTACTTAAGTACCTCGTGTTATGAATTACTGATCTATATTCATTGGCGTTCTTTCAGTAAGATACCATGTTCCGACAAACATGTACAAAGACGTAGGCGTCATTCGCACTCATTTGCATATTTGTGTACAAAGACGTAGGAATCACACGCACCAATTTACATATTTGATAACCAGCGCTGAAGTCCTCCATGACTTCATATTAGCACACACGTTATTTGGTAGTACGTAATAACATTGCACCCAATCAAATTGTACATTTCCACTCGAAATGTTTTCCCGCTCATTTTTTAAAGGAATTTGTAACCGCACTGATGCCCAGGTACATTAGCGTGCGTGTGTGTGTATTTGTGTGTGTTTTCTCCTCCTCTCCACCCATCCTCTCAGCTCCTAGAGTAGGAGGCGGGTCACAGCGAGTCCCATTCTCCCAAAGTTTTTAATCTTTTATAGTGGCATTGTACGCGACTGAACCTCCTCTCCTCCCCTCCTTGACTCCCCGTAGAGCACTAGACCACCTGCACGTCGCTCCGGCCGGGCCCTGCAGCTCCGGGCTTTGGTAGCATTGAGTTGATTAATACACTTCCTTACCCCCATTAAGGAGCCCTTAACTGCCTTTAGCACTCTTACTTTTTAGCCCCCCTTCGGGCTGCGAGCCCCCAGCCCTGCCTAATCTCCCCGCGATCTTACAGATCACAGCCCAAGCGGCCCACGTCTGCTGACGCCGAAGAAGAGGGGTGGACATGAGAACCGGGGGGCCGAAATAGTGGGGGTGGCATACAAAGTTTTTTTGGGAGTTCACTTTACTCTGAATTTGAGGCCTAATCCAGTTACCTATTTTCTGTCAGCCAAGCGGAGGAATAGCAAGAACAAAACCCACATTCAGAGCTTAAGAAGCTTCCAAAGATTTCATTCAGGCCTGAGCGGACCCGGCTTAGGGCCCCAGCCCCAAGGGGAAAAGAGCAAGTGGACAAAAAGCCCAGTGCGCTCAGCCTTTCTCTAAAGCACCACTTATTTTTGTAAATGACTAGAATCCTTCTCCTAACACTTTTTTTTTTCTCACATTTCTTATTGTTGCTTTTTTTGTAAAACGGTTCGGGCGCGAGAGAAAGGGAGAGCACTTCGTCAAACATTCAGACGCAGCAGCTTGTGGGAGGTGTTTTTCTTTTCTTTTCTTGCTCTTTCCATCTCTCGGTTTATTCATTTCTTAAGTGCCTGCAGAACTTTAAGTGTCAGATCCTTGTGGAGATGGCATGAGTTTATTGAACGCTCAAGATCGCCATTGCTTTCATACGTGTACGCTATGACCTAACAAGAGAAAAATAAAACATCCATTGACACTAGGCCTCTGCTTTACCTTGTTTTGCAACACGCAGTTCTGCCTCTTGACGCATTTATCGTGAATTGATATTCTAGACAGTAACATTTAAGACTTGGGTATGTTAGCTGGCAAATAATGTTGAAAAATAAAAGGGTGGTCTTTTATAGTTACAATAGAAATGTACTGGGTTGACGAAATCTGGCACAACGCATTGAACCTCATACATGAAACACGAGCAGAACTGTGTAAATCATTTGCGCATCCGTTCGTGCAACAGTTTTACGTGCAGTTTATACAGAAATGTGTTCTGCTCATGTTAGAAGAATAAGGCCTGCTGGATCTCCATGAATTATAGCACAAAAGTTTTCTTGCTTTCGTATTTTATTTACTTCTGAAAACTCACATTTGATTTTTTATATATATATATATATATATATATATATATATATATATATATATATATATATATATATATATATATATATATAGGGGCACTTTCCTGAAGTTAGTAATTAACATATTATATGGCCAAAATATTTTAATATAAGGGTTTAGTATAATAATAAATCATGTATTTGTCAATTTAATTGATCATTTATAATTGTAATTTATTCCTGGGTTAGCAAAGCTGAATTTTAAACCGTCCAGTCTTAAGTGTGACATGATTTTACAGAAGTTATTCAAAATGTGTATTTGCTGCTGAAGTAACATCTTTTTGTTACCAATGTTGAAAAAAGTTGTGCTCACAGCTCTTGTAGATGCTGTGAAAAATGTTATAATTTTTGAATAGAAAGAAATATCCTTGCTGAATTTCAAACAATAGTAATAAAAATAAAGGCAAAATAACAGTGTTTATAGACATTTGTATTCACACATAATAAATGAGTTTTTTTTTTTTTTATTGGTGACTAACAATTTTTTTATTTATTTTTTTTTTTTTGTAGAAGTATGCAAAAGAAACTTTTCAAAGTGAATATTTAGCACAAAAATATATGCTGTAATGCTTTGCCAATATCTTGCATATGATTATGAATTCAAGCATGTTTCGTTGTCCCTAAAAGGTGCTCCAGAATCATATAAAGTTGTCACGGATGGGGCACTGGTAGGACGTTCGCGTTGGTTCAAGGGGTTACTGCCGGTGTTCCTATTTTGTGTACCTCTACTGCGTCCTTCGTCTCCACAGGAACGACATCCATTATTTATCCCTCGTCTTCTCTCTCCTGTTCCCCCGGGGACGAGAGGAATCCGTGTTTTGGAGATGTACTGTTTCCCAATGCCTGGCTCGTACATCCCTAACCTACATGTCTATTAGATATTGCCCAGCCGAGCCGGAGATGTCAAGAGACTTGTATTCTGGCTCGGGTTGTATCAGCCTCAGTCAGTGTTCCCGTAGTTCAGGGACACTTCTGGAGGTCCTCTGTGTGTATGTGAACTTTGGCCTTGCAGACCTTCCAAGTAACCTCTCATTGCCAACACAAGCGTGGTGACCGGACGTGCCTTAATTAAACTTCTGAACTGATGATATGGCCGCAGCAGAGGTCAGAATCACAGGTTACGAGGTTTTCTGTTGTTTCAAGTGTGTGTGGGCGTCTGCTGTGTGCGTGAGTGTATTTATTTATTTTGAGCTCCACTGATTTAAGAGTTGGAGTGTCTGTTAGTGCAAGTACTTGAAATAAAAGCTGAATAAAACGTGGTATTTTATAGTAATAATGATATAATAAAATTGTGTGTGTATGTGTGTGTGTGTGTGTGTGTGTGTGTATATATATATATATATATATATATATATATATATATATATATATATATATATATAGTTTATTTATTTAGTCTATGGATATTTTGGATAGCAAAGGTTAAAGAATGTACAAGTTGTGGCAGCTTTCCTTCTTTGACCATTTATATGTCTTGATTTGGTTCACTGGCACATATTAAATCAGTGGCAGTCAGACAAGTCATTCATACAGTGTATGTATTATGCTTCTGTTCTGAGTTCTTACCAAAGCCAAATTTTGCACAAATTAGAACTTATGATTCATATGGACCTTTGTTTGTTTTACAAGCTACAGTATAGTATGCATAGTATGAGTGAAAGCTAAAAAGAAAAAGAAAAAAATGGCAGATTGATCTAGTATGTAGTTTTATATATATATATATATATTATATATATATATATATATATATATATATATATATATATATATAGAGAGAAAGAGAGAGAATGTGAAGTGACTGTGTGTCTGAGCCAGCTGTCTCCATGTGCCTGTACGTACGTGTTGTCCTGTTATTTTTGCATATGAACTGCTTGTCAACCCTTGCCACCGTCTGAGATCTCCTCTCTCTGAAGCTGTGCATTGTAACCGCTCTGGGGGCGAATCCCGCTGTAACTCGGCTCAGATGTCTGCTCCCAATCTTCCCGTTAGGTCAACCAAGAAACACATCCAATCTGCTGTCAGAAGCCAAACCAAGGGCCTTCACAGCAGGCCTTCACCACCAAACGACACACAAACCACTGTCTGTGCCTTCTTCCCCCTAACATCAATTAAAGCAAGGCAGTAATTTAATCTGACAATCACAGGCTTTGAGTGAGACAGGTTGAGATGTCACAGAGATGACCTTTCTGCCCACATGCAGCCAAGAGCTGTCTTTTGCCTAGGCCTTTGTAGTTTGTTAATGAGATATTGATTTGAAACAATGCACTAGCAAATTTTGTCGAGATTAGCTCCATGCTAACAAGGTCACAGCGCTGTCACAGTACAGTCTCGTGTTTATCAGCACCATACCTTCACCTCCTTTATTTAAGAGCCCTCTTAGGGGGTCTGTAACCCCCCTCCATGCCTTTTTCATTTCCTGTTTTCCCTAAGCATGTTGATATTCTGCCCACATCTTTCCCGTTGGCCTCGTTTGTCATCTTACTGGCTTTCGGTGAGCTCGCTAGTCGTTAATTACTTGTGATTTTCAAGTCATCTCCTTGGTTCGTGTTCTCTCCCCCCTTTTCCCTCCGCTAGATATGAGGGCTCCTGCCGCGGTCACACTCTTTTCTGAAGGAGCACCTTGTCTGGAACTGGCCAGGTGTGGACGGCAAATCTGCAGGAAGTGAGTGCCAGTGCTCATTTTGCCAGCCCGAGGCGTCTAGTGTTCCATGCACGCTAACAGCACTATCAGGAAGTCCACGCGCCGCCATGAAACCCAGTCTCAGCCTTATCCGAGTATACAAACCCAGCACTCACACTGCCAACTTTCAAATCCCTCAGCATTATCGGCTTTCCCAGACTCCTATTTCTTACTATCAGTCCGCGGTTCGCTGTAAACGTTAGCCATGTGGAGTTAGCGACAGGCTAACGGACGTTTGAGGCACTTAATGTGAATCTCTGCAAACACCGGGAAAGTAGGTCCACATTCTAATAGCTCCGGTGATAATACAAAACACGCAATTACCTCCTTGGATTGTTTAACGTTTAATCGTTTAACTAAATGAAAATAATCCCATGTCTTGTTGAAAAGCTACTACTGGCCATTGAAATGAGCTGAGAGGGTTGTGTTTTCCCACCAGAGACTAGAAAGAGTTGACTTGTTAGTTCCAGTTTAGCTTTTTAAAGGTGATGCAAAACAGCTCTTGGTCTGATTAGGACAAGTAGTACTTACAGACTAGAGATGAAAAGTAATGTTAATTCTGTACTTGATTTCAATCAGAAATGTATCGATAGCATTACTTTCTATGGTTCTGATTGAAGTACCAACTCAAATTGCTACTTGAGGTTTGTTTGACAAGCAGCTGTTTTTGAACAATCACATGCGTATGTGTTCAAGTTTGTATTGCAACTTCATCTGAGTGCACAGGTGCAATCTAGGCAATTAGCATTACATATCATATTAAAACATCAATATATAAAAACAGAGCTAAGTACCTCTGTGTGTTTAATTTGGCAATTCTTAAAAGCTAAATTGCACATTAAGTTAATATAGTAATATTGTTCTTGCATTACTAGTTTTATAATTGTAACTTTTTAAAGCTATGTGCACATTTGATTTGAAAAGATATACACGAAAAAACATATTTTATACATAGATGGACAGATAGATATTAATGTTTAATAATGTCAAATTAATATTTGTCAAAGAAAACACTAAACAACAGCATTAATAATAAGAAATGTTTCTTGTGCACCAAATCAGCATATTAAATCATTTCTGAATGATCACTTTGGAGGCCTGAAAAGAAAGTTGTTTCTGTATCATCATTTAGAGCCTGGTTTTATGTAATTTTGGCATGTACTGTACTACTGTTATTTTATACCTATTCATTCCAGGGGTTTGTAATCCAACATGGATTGACAGGTCCAAAGCAGAAATGAAGAATGTGTGTCTTACGTGGGGTGAGTTTAATGGGGCTGATGTTACACTCATTGTGGATCTAAAATGGAGCTGTGAATCTTCATTTAATGGCATTTTCTTCTGATTGCTAACAGTGCAGGTGATGGAGAGAAAGATCTGTCAAAAAAGTGGAATGTCTTTTAGATGCTATGCCCGCATCCTAAGTGCCAATTCAAGGGGTTTGCAGAGCGTGGGACACCTCCATGTGACTTTGTTCGGATTGTGTGGAGTATTTCCAAAAAGTGCACTAAATCTATAAGAAAAGGAAAAGAGAAAGACTGATATAAGAGTGAGCTGATATAACAGACTATGCCAGATGTTGTTTGTTTCACTGTGGTGAAACTTAAGAACTACAGTCCTTGTCAGCTGAGATACGTGTACTCTGACAGACTGTATGTGGTCACATAATGTACATGTGCTGTTGACATGGCATGTGGTTTGACAAGAATCCATTCATTTTTAATGGATCGACATGATTAAGTTATATTTAAAATACAATTATCTAATTATTATATATATATATATATATATATATATATATATATATATATATATATATATATGTGATGTATAAATAATTATTATATATTATATATTACTGTTAATTTGTTCTATTGGTAGTAGCAGGTCAATATGAGCTCCTTGCATTGTGGAATAGCAGTTTGTCTTCTGTACATAGAATGTTCCAAACAGTTGAAAACATTGAATATTTATGTGGATCTACTCCATGTTAGTTTTCTTAGTCTGCTATGCCTTTGCATAATAGAAAGAGAGGTTTTTAACCTTTTCTTTTCTTATTTTCAGTCCCAACTTAATATACAGTCACTGATTACAATGGCATGCATATGTTGACTTTCAGTTTGTCCATGCAGTGTGAGACAAAGAGCATTTGAGAACTTGTTTATATGTCCATATGTATTCAGAAACATTGAGACATGAGCAACAGGTCTGCACTCTCTGGGAGTCTTCCAGGTCTTGCACATGCATGGATGAGATGAAGGCTGACAGCGAGAGAGAGAGGGTGAACCTGTCACCGGGAACTGGTCTCTATGGACGTATTGTTTCGCAGGAGCTAATTAACCCTAGGAAATAATTACACAAATATGCAAATGCTGTTTAGATAAGTGTGGGCTCTATCAGAGGAGGTAGTCAATCATAGGGGAAGGGTTGGAGGGAGTCGGTGGTCTGTGTGTGCTTGTGTGTACGTATGGGCCAGGTGTCAGACTCTGTGCCGGGGTGATAAGGGGAGGGGGATGTTACCTGGTTTAATGTGGCATCACCCTTGTGCAATAGTAGAGACTTCATTTATTGAAAAACACACTTTGCACAGACAGAACAAATAACCTTCCAAAATGTATGTAATTGCATTTGTAATTTGTAACTTCTGTGTAAATGTTTCCCAGTCAAACATTTTGTGGTCAGAATAATTTTTATATATATAAAAGAATGTTTTGTTTTTTCACTTATAATGTATACATGTTTAATAGCGCTGTCACACATCTGTGCATACTGTATGCTGTGTAAGCTAATATATTATTGCGTAAGTGTATGCACTATTTTGCCTATTTTAATTAGTAAGTATATAGACCTGAGAGTAGAGTCCACTGCCTTGTGCCTGCCAATTTCTGTGTTTCCCTGCCCGCATGGCATTGGTTACATCAGCAGAATAAAATAGTTTGTTCCAGAGGCGGAAAAAGTTCCTATTTTAATGAAAGATAGCAAAAACGAGCATTGCGTTAATGAATTGTACACAATAAGACCAGGGGTTTTTGTTTAGTATGTGGATGTAAACGAATTACCGGCCACTACATCTCTTTGTGGCCGTGTGTCCGTGGCCTGTGTGTGAGCACCGAGAGCTTTATGAATATGAAATGCGCTGCACTGCGATGATGACTCAGCTTTGGTTCTTCAAAACACTTTGATGTCTGAGGGTGCGAGAGAAAGACATGCAGACTCGTCCCCGTTTTCACCGCCCTGCACCCACCTCCCAGCCGTCCAAGGAGATCTGGGCTCAGCGCTTTCCGCCAGTTGCATCACGCCGTAACCCCCCCCTCCCACCAGCCTGTTTATTTACTTTCATATTTGTGTCCCCTCGCCAACACAAGCCATCTTGGTGACAGGAAATCTCTTCCCTCCTGCCAGCTCCTTCAGCTCTAATTCACTTATTATTGTGCTTTTCAAAAAGCTAATCAATGTGGGAGAGCTGATGCAAGATCATGAGAGAGAGGCTAAACACAGGGCAAGGCTGCAAACTTTCAGGAGCTGATTGCGACAAGGCCGGGTCTTTATATCATGCCGCTGTACAGCTGCCATATTGGCCGTTTTATGTCACCTCACTTGTTGCTAGCGATTTTCCTCTAATTTAGTTGTTATTCTGCATTTAAACGATTGCTGCATTTGCAAACAAACACTCAGATCGATGCTGCATGCGCCAGTGAATGAATGAATGCCCTTTTTCTTCTTTTTCTCTCTCGCCTCACATTCGTAGAGCGTTATAACCCCAGGCCAGTGTTAATTACGAGTGTTGTGTTTGTGCCCTGCTTGTGTGACCTTCCCATGTAGGCCGATTATGTGTTTATCGCTCGTATAGAGGCCGTATCGATCAGTCAGCGGGGTACAAATTAAGATTTAAACTTGACGTCACACAATCTATTGAGTTTTGCATTGGAGGCATTTGCAGTATGCAAGATTCATTGATTGAGTAAGATATATTTAACTGAGTGAATGTGGCTGTGTGTGAGTTTATGAGTGAAGACTTCAGGCTAACTAAAAGGTCAAACCTTTGTTTATTTCATTTTCTAAGAATAAAAATATGTATATCTACCAAATCCACATTTTATATAATCGGGGTATTTAATGAAATATACATTTTGATTAAAATATCCACTTCATTTTTGGCATGTAATTAAATGGTCCTCATTTCAGAGTGATGTTTTTGAATCCTTACTTTTTTATTATTATTTATTTAAGTTGCTTATTTATTTTACTGTGCATATCTAAACCTTTCCACAGACCCTCTATTACTTTCTTTCAGCCCTTTATGAAAATCAACCCATTATGAAAGTCCTTTTTTAATATTTCAAGGACAGTTGTAGTTCTCATTTTAAGACTCCTTTAACTTCAATTATTCCCATTTTCTTTTTGCAGGAAAACAGCACTCCTGAGGAGCACACACTCTATGTGTGGGACCACTTCATCTCTAAATCACTTGCGAAAAACATCTTCATCGTGGCACACAGCTATGGCGGCTTGTCATTCGTGAATCTGGTAAGTATTTGTTAGAGGTTATTATTATGAAAAGCCCTCCTCCTCCACTCCCTCAGCTCACATACAGCTGTCTTCACCGGTGGGAAAAGCGGCAGAAGAGAGAGCAAAATGATTAAAAATAAATAACGCTTAGTTTCTTTGAGAAAGTGCTGCTTTTGTAAACAATCCAGTTCATCCTTGTCCTAAGGCACTATCCACTTCCTTGAGCAGGAGGGAGGGATGAAGAAAGAATGAGAAACTGCAATGAGAGCTACAGTTCTGTTAAAGCATGTAGACAAGTATGCGCAACATCAGACCCTGAGAGAAAAGAGACAGAAGTCGTAGTCTCTCATTTGGTAAAAAAAAAGATCTCCGTCTGGTTAGAGCATTGTCCTACATGCTCTTAAATACATTCTCTTAAATTGTTGCAATGTTTGAAGAAAGCATCTTTCAGAAAAAGGTAGTTGTTGGGAGTTGGTTTTCAGTCCTTCTATCACCTGAAAGGGTCCAGAGAAGTATTTGTGGAAGCTCCAGGGACGCGTGATGTCTGGATAATGATGGCACTAGATGCTTAAAGGTTTTTAGTGGCTTCACGTTTCATTCTTTTACTGTAAATGTGCACTTCCGTGTTTCTTCACATTTTTCATCCTGTCGAATGTGCTACACTATGTTTTAAAGTCATTGATGGTGAACGGAAATGGTTGTTGTATTTCACATGATCAATCTCAAGCAAGAACTTCTGTATGATTTTACAAGACTTGAGATGTAGTGTATAAGTCTTATGAGCTACTTTTTCAGTCCTATAGTGTTCCTGACAGCTAATACTTCATTATATGGCACAGATTATTAAGATCATTCTCCTTTGTTTGTTTTTTATGGAAAGAACTCAGTCATGCTTATTTCGAATAAAAGAGAAAATGGTACATTTGTTCTTTATTTGATGAGCTAAAATTTTATGAATTGTTTTTAGGTATGTTCCCTGTATTACATCACCTCTGGGGTTGAAGGTCAGGTATCTCGTCTCAATCTCTAGTCTAGGTGTGTGCATTGTAAGGACAACTTCTCCAGAAGCACTCTGGCTAACCCTGTGACCTAACATAAACACACACTTACTTTCTTCTTTCTTACACACACACACACACACACACACCTACCTGAGAGCACTTTTCATGAACCCGTTCCACTTTTCTTTTAAAGTGAAAAAGGGGAGGGTAGAGCGGATGGCCACAATTTAGCATTCCTCTGATAATTCCAGGAATATGTGTTTTTATCTGAGGCAGGAGTCTCTGTGTTTCGTAATTTGAATATAACTGTTAAATATTTATGTGGCGTTGTGGCCGTGACAGCCCCTTGCTGGTGGAAGCATGGCGGTCTTCCTCCAGAGATCTGTTTAGCCGCCTTTCTCTGATGCATTCCTGTTTTTTCCCCTTTTCTCATTTTCAAACACACACACGCACAAGCACACACACACACACACACACACACACACACACTGACAGAATGCTCACTTACATGTGATATTTCATGTACAAACCATGCTTATGTCTTTCATTGGTTTGGTTATGTCTGGTATGGAGTGGCAGGTAGATTCTAATGAATTGAATGACTGGATGACTGAACAAACACAGATTATCTGTATAGATTTCATGAATGATGTATAACTTCTCAAGTCAAAACTGTTTAATTATTTCAGCTGTTTGACATAAACGCACTGGTAAATCCTCAAGCAAAACATGAATAAAACAAGAGTATTATTTCAGTTTTTATTTGTTCATTCATTCATTCAATCATTTAACATACTCTCTAACAAGAATTTAAATCATCTGTACATTTAATTGACCATAATCCAGTCTAATAAGAGGTCTTGTGACTTGGTGTGAACAGGCCTAAGTAATGGTTCAAGGAGAAAAGAAATTAAAGGCCAAAATGGAAAAGGTGGACAGAAAGAGTTGAGTTGAGGAGAAAAATCTTTAGCTCGTCATAACAGATTGCCTGAAAACAGGCAGTCTGTGGCTTAATTACTGCTCCCTTTAACTCCTAACAAACACGTTTCTGATCAGGCACATCAAACACAGGCGGATTAATGTCTCCAGCATGTTGCCTCTCTTTCTCCCTCTCTTTCTTTTCATTGAAATTCGATTTCTTTTCGAAGGCAGTGTGTAGTAATTATAGATACATCAAAGTGTGCCTTTAAGTAAGAGTGGTGCGTCAGGGTTGGGTAGCTTTATGTCAGGACTCACTCTTCCATCTATGTGTGCCTGTTTCAACTGTCTCTGTTTCTTGTCATATCTGTGCCATGAATTCAGAGTTTGAGGAGACTGTAGACAAACTGTTCTCTCTTCACTCTCTGACACTGTGTTTTTCCTCCTTCTGGCTCTATGGCTGCATTTGAATTCCTGTTGCTTCATAGTATGCACTGAATTTGAAGTTATCGACCAGTTTGAGTACACTACCAAATATGCTACATTCACTGTGTTAGCATTGTCCTGTGGCTCGTATTCAGTGATCTATGATTAGTAATGGAAGTGGAATTATTCTGGTTTGTATTCCTTTTAATCATTCTTGATACTTAACTGTTTCATTAACCATTACACTATTCATAATGTGTATCCTTAACTACATTTTGTCATAAACATTCAGTAAGTGAACTGATTTAAGTCTCAAAAGCTGAAACCTTGCTTAAGGCACTTAAAGATCTGACTCTTTAGGGTCATGGGTTTGGGAATTTTACTATAGTAATTGTGCTTTGTGTGTTTGACTTATTAAAAAGATTTGACTCATTAGAATAATTTGTTTGGGAATATTACTACACTAGGTGTGCAGTGTGTTTGTTTTTTTGTTTTTTTATGTTTGGGAATTTTACTACACTAGTTGTGCAGTATGCATCAGTTTTTTGACGCATTAAAATCATTTGTTCAGGAATATTTTTTATCAAGATCAGACTTAATAGAATAATTTATGAACTCTTACAACATCAGAATACACTTGTAGTAATCAGAATACACTTGTTGTACAGTATGCGTTTGATTCAAGAAGAGCACACTCTTTTGTTCTGTCATTTATTTGGTAATCAAACTACACTATTACTACATTATTGGGCTGTCTGTTTCACAATGTTGATTTAGGTCGAATCCCAATTCTATTTTATACCCCTTCCTTTACCACTCCGCCTACCCTTTTTCCTTGTCTGGGGTGAAAATATTTGCCTATCAATTGGGACACCACTACTACGACGTCACATATCATCATACGTTGTCTCCTACAATACACATACCTGCCGCTGGTATTACAGTTCAATATTAATACAGTTTTTTTTCTTCTTTTTTTTGTGCACTGCTTGCTAAATTACATTCAGGTAACATCACAGTGAAACTTGTCAATGCTGGCCCATACAGTTATATTGAAATACCTGCAACGAAAGGATAAAATCTCTGTTTCTGAAGTAAACTCACTCATTGTAAAGAGAGACGCACAGACTTTTATGTATCATTTAGTTTGCTTGGGCAGCCCTGTTGCCACTGTAGCTGGATTATGCTGAGGAAAAATCATACCCCTTCATTTGTAGTGTGGTCCTGAAAAATCTTTGTTTGAAGGGCTATCTGGTCCTTTCCCTTACCTCTACCACTCTGATTAAAAGAGAATCGAGATACCCCTACACCTTTCACGTGAACGTGCAAAACGGAGGGCCTTAGTAGCATTTTTGTGTTGCGTTTCATAAATATCTATGCTAATATTATGTAATTTGATGTGGTGTTCAATTCCCATCAGTAAAGGAATGCTTCTGCGAAAACAGTTTTGCCCTACTTTTTTTTTTCCAAATCTGTCGACTCATAACAATGATCTGCACCCATTGGATAGCAAAATGTTCACTTCAGAATCTCTTTTAAATTTGTGGTACCATATTGACTTGTCACTTGATGTCCAGTGTAAAATCTGGGTCCTGAAGCAAATCCAGTTGTGATACACTCCCCTTCATCTCACCTGATCATACCTGTCCCATATCCGTCTCCTTCTTCTTCTCCATCTGATCTTTGATTGCTGCAGCAGTTGCTTTCATCTATGAGCCTAGCTGGAGGCCTGTCGGAGCAGCCGTCAGGGCAGAGCTCAGCTCCGCGTAACCTTCCTGACTCTCTGCCAGTGAAAAGAGCAGCCGGATTGGAGCACATTATGTAACGAGTTATGCAATCATACATCTGCCTCCCAGTGCACCAGCGTGTGGGTGCCCACAGCTTATATGAAATAAATGGATCAAATATACATGTATCACTCACAGGTTCAGGTAAAGACGTCAGACACCTGTGTGTGTGTGTGCATCAGGATATAAAACACTTCAATTGCAAGTTACAAGTAATGAGGTATTAGGTGTTTTTATATTGTAAATGTAATTGTTGGTCTCGGATGGAGAAGCATCACAGCTCAGTTTCTCAAAAACCACTTGACTCTGAGGTGCTTCAGTATAGAGTCCAAGGGTTTGGCTTCTCTTCTTTATCTGAATTATGAATCTTGGCCTGTAGCAACTGAACTCCAGAATACAAGATTTTTGTTCAAGGTTTTCTTATGCTGTTAGGCTGGTTTGTCTTAATACTTTAAAACCTTGAATACACTACTCGATTTTCCGCCTTTTGCAGTCTGGAGAATTTGACACTAGTTGCTGACAGTCAGAACCATTCTTCAGATACGAGTTGACAGATTTTAGCTTCAGACTTTAATTCCATCCAGTCGGATGATATCAAACATGCTCAATGTTTTCAGACAGTTTTAAAACACAATTTTCATAATGTTTTCTGTGTGCATTTGTTGTGATCAGCTTGACTGTAAGGTCTTGTAGTGTGTGATCCTCAGTCATTTAGCTTACAATGGCCAGTTGTGACTTTTAGCGAAGTCTGTAAATGTATGATGCCTAGCGTCTCTTCAGATTTTCATTTCATGCAGTCATGCAGTGTATTCCAACCTTGAGAGTGAAGTCTTAAACACAGCTCTGCTGACAGTAAAACCTTCAGCTTGGAAAAGTGGGTCTGATATCTTGCTGAATCACTGGCTGCAGGCTGATGTGAAGTATGAAACATTCACAACTGCAGAGATTTCTTTCTTATTCTTAATGTAGAAAATGCTTAATAATTTTACCCCAACTCTGAGAAGTTCAAGATACTTTGGATAAATAGTTGAAAATAGCATTATTTAAAATCAGTCATTTCTATTTATATAGCGCTTTTAACAACACAGGTTGCATCAAAGCACTGTACAGAATAAGGTAGAAGAATACAATGACAGGGATTGAACAATTTGTTATTAAACGCAGAGACGGTCTCTGTAATCAATTTGACGATAATCACTAGAAGTTAAGTAAAACATAGAAGTATTTTGTAACATTATAAATGACTTTACTGTCACTTAATCAAATTAATGCTCCTTGGTAAGAACAACCATTAATTTTTTTCAGAAAAATGTATTTTATCCATACATCCAGATTAATAAATTGTTTTAATTCCAATGAATCTGCTGATATTGACTAGTGCTGGTGTTTTTTCTATAAACTGATTGAAACTGTTGCCTTCACATGAAGCTCAGACTTGTTGATATTTGTTTGAGCGCTGATGATGAGGTCTGACAGGGTGTGATGGTGAACTGGGTTCAAGTCCTGATTGGATGATTCACAGAAACAGACAAAGGCTTTCTTTGGACCTCAGCATTTTTTATAGAATTCCCCTGATTAACAGCAGACAGTCTTTCCAGACCCTGTATGTGGATCATTTCTGTATAGCTTGAAAAGAGATCCTGACAATCAACATTGCAAAAGATTTCTCCCACTGTGGATTGCCTTTTTTCCTTTTTACCTCCTCCCAGGCATTGTTTTCTTTATCTGCCTGTTTGAGCCATTTTCTGTTATTTATTTATTTATTAATTTATTTGATTTATGACGGGGCCGCTTCAAACCCAATTTTTCCCTCCTGGACTTCTGTTGGGAGGGATTCACCAGAGAGAGCGCTTTGACTGCAGCTCGGCAGTGGCTTATTTATGTATTTCCGGCTCATTTTGTCATTAATTTCTGTTTGTTTTTAGAAGATGACGAGCAATCTAGCATGCACAGATTGTTGTTGGAGAATGGAAGACCGTCCGCATGCGGCTTTTAATTGATATCAATTTGCCGTCCAGGTGTGTTACGCTGAAACAGGGTCACAGAGGGGGTGGAGTTGTGTGTGCGCTGAGAATAATTAGCTTTCCATCGCACTGTCTACATACACAGCAGATCTGTTTCATGGTATTTTTGGATATAAATACTGTACCACGGAATGTAAATATGGAACTAATGCATACTGGATGCTTACTTTGAGTGGGTTTTCTTAGAAACAATTCTTTTCTTGCTGACTAAAACTAGTTTATAATATGTTGAAGACTATATTATTAGTAATAATAATGTAAATGATAGTAATAATAGTAGCAATTTATTATAGAATATGCATTTAATACAACATTACAATTGCTTTGTGATTATTTTGTACTGCTAATGCAAAATTGCTTATTTCTACAGCCAGGTCATAGTTATGTGACTTTAAAGTGTGGGTGTTTGTGTTTATTGTGAAGGAAAAGTATGTGTCAGCTGTTTTGGGTTAAATGAGTTCTGACGCTGCTAAGTAAATGTTGCTAGACGTTTTTTATGAGTATGTCTGTTCATTACAGATCCACCTCAAGAGAACATTATATTAAACATATGGCACCTTGGTAAAATGGAAATAGTAGCTGCAGTTTATTGACTATATAAAGACGGTATAGACACTCTATCTGTTAAATATTACAAAGACGAACAGATCTTCAGGCAAGATCTTCTTATGAACACATTTTTTTCACACCCAGCCATTTCAATATTTCACAATGTAAAATCCAAGCATGTCAATGGGGTTTATTCATGTTGTGTTGTATGACAATTATGGTGTCACTCTCTTGTGTTTAGCACAATCAAATTTTCATATTGTCACTTCTGTTTGTTGTCTGTGATTTATGTTTCCCAGTGTGTTGTGTCTTAATTCAGTTTCTTTGTGGCCTAAATTTGTTTTGCTTATAGAGTGTATTATTTCATTTTTGGTAGCTTAATTCTGAGGTTGTGGCTTATACTCATTGTTTTGTGTTGTCTTAATTCTATTGTTCTATGTGCTATTTGTGTGTATTGTGGCAGATTTTTTTGCATTTCCGCTTATTGTGCTGTGGTTTAATTTACTGTTGTACTACTGTCTTGTTTCTTTTGCATCTAAAAGTGTTGTTTTTTTTTCAACTTTAGTAATGTTGTGTGTCCCTGCGCCACCGCAGTTCTGTGAGGTCAACCTTATGCATTTAACTCAGACTCTCTCTCCGTCTGTCTCTCTCCCTCCCTCTCTTTTTTTCCTCCCCCACTTCATCTTTTCTCTGTCACAAGCTTAATTAGCCGCTGCTTGTTAACAGGCTCAGAGAGTTTAGCGCATAAACATGGATGGAGGGATAAATTCACGCCGAAACGAGCACACGATAAGAGAAATCACCCCGCTCCACTATTTCTATAAATAAACTATCAGCAAACGGCTGTGTGGAGTGGCCTATCTTCACACCGACGATAAGACACGCTCCAGGAATGTGTGCGTCTGTGTGTCCAGAATACACTTTGAAGTGAGAAGAGACTTTGATTTGATGTGTAACTCGGAGATTGTGGCGTGCGCGCCACTGTTTATGCGTCTGCGCTGACATAGACGTGTTTGTTATGCCTGCTTATTGTCTGTCATCTTCTGTGTGGTTCATCTGGACGAAATCATTTGCATGTGAATGTATATCGCTATGAGTACCGCCTAATAGAATATGCAATTATGTATTACAATGAGCCATTGAACATCCGTGATGAGCCCTGTCATGGTTTGACAGACATATTTCAGACGTCTACTTGACACTTCATTTCGTCCCATGCTAATGTAAAATAGCCTTTATATAGTTGTTTTAGCATTCTGTTGTGTTTAGCATCTATGTCACGGTACCGTTTTAGAATACTTCAGCCTAATTTCCAAGTCTAAAATGTACCAGTGTGTGTACGCTATCCTCTGAAAACAACAATAATCAAGTGTCCGAGTTAATCAAGTAAGTCTGTCTCGATGTACAGATCGAGCTTTTTGCTTTCACACATTTGCCTCTGCCGCTAGTTAAAGAGTTCACAGTGAAATCTTAAGGGGTTCATCATTACATATTTAGTGGGCAGGCATCTGATATAGCTGTAAGGTTTTTAATGCAGCGCCCCATTGATCTGACGCACATGTCGGCTCCCGGGGTTACCGGACGTGCCTCCATTTGCATAAGGGCCCTGGGCAAGGTTCCTCTCATGCATTGATTGGCTTGTCCTAGGGAACCTCGCATCGCCTCCCCACATTGATCACTTTGTTTTTTTTTCCCTGAGATAGTGCTATGCAGAGTTCACCTCAAACGCATCCTCCCCAACCTGCAGGAGGAAGGAGTGTGGGAGAGGGAAGAGGAAGAAACTTTGCCACCAATATCTTAATATTTGCTGCGCTGAGGGCTACCAAGAGCGAGGGAAGGGTCATGTGATGTGTATTCATGTCTGGGTTCAAGATGGGGGAGTTGCAGCACTTGCGTATATTTTATAGTTGGCGCTTAGTCATGCACTCATACATTTTTTCGCTTTATATTTATTTTGCTCTCGCTCAAGTCTACTTATAATGTTGGTAAAGGTTGTTTTGCACTGAAAACACTTGCATTTTTTTTTTCTGGATTTTTTTTTTTTAACCGTCTCAAACAGTAATTCTCTACTATTTAGAAGCAGTGCTGCTGAATCAGCAGCAACACTGAAACAAATGTATGTATTTTAGATGTTAGATGGATTTTTGTTTATGATGAGAGAAAACAACTGTACAAATAATAATATACTGAGCCAGAAAATATGAGCACAACTGCACAACTGTTTCCAGAATTGAAAATAGTAATATTTTAGTTTCTTATGACAGGAATAAATTATTTTAATTTTATAATATTTTACAGTATTACTGATTTACTGTTTTGTTTTTGTTCAAATAAATGCATCCTTGCTAAGTATAAGAAAAAAACAGTACTTTAAATCTTACTGACTCAAAAGAATTGTAGTCTTTCTAGTTTTGGGCAGGGAGTTCTAGACTTTCATTGTGTTTATGAAATATGTATAATTTCAAGAGTGATTGAGGTAATTAAAACATTAAAGATATACAGTGAAGTACAGTGAAACTTTCTCTTCACTTGCAGGTCATCTTTAACAGAGTTGAACTTACCGCTCTTCTTTTTCTTCTTGACTTGGAGAGCTTTGTGTGCCGCACATGACCTCAGGAACAAACAAATCCCTCTTTCACCTTTCTATACTTTTCCTTTCGTTCATCGTTCTCCCTCTGAGCCTACGGCAAGGTCTGCACACGGGACTAAGGCTAGTCCAGGAGGACAGCATCCCTCTTTTTTCCATCTTTCTCATTAGATTTTCTCCTCTCTCTCTCTCTCTCTCTCTCTCTCTCTCTCTCATGCACACATTCTTTGTTCTTTCCGCTTGTGCTTTGTCTCCACTTCATAATTGGAAGCCTTTTACTTTGTCCTAAACAGGTGTGACTTAATAAAGCAATAACAGATAAATAAGTAACGTCTATCTATTCCATTTCAGTTAGCGTGAAGTTATTGTTATGGCCAAGCACAACAAGCAATGAACAACCTATGAAGGGCATTTTGTTAGTTGCTTGGTTGTGATGGACAGTGATGTCTGACTGATCCAATGTCTTCTGAATAGTACAGTGAATTTATTGCATTGTGTAAGATTTCACTGGAACCATTTTGGTTAGGACACAGTGTCTGAAATAAAAAAAAAAGATACAAAAAAAAATAAATTGTTTTATGTGCAAATGTTTTTGCAGGCAATATTTACAACCAGAATCAATTAAAATTCTCTCATCATTTACTTGCATGTCATTTCAAACCTGTATGAACACACACACACATGTGCGCACACACACACAAATGTTGGAAACCAACCCGTTTTGGTTACCATTGACATCTGCTGTCTGGACAAAAATCTTCTTTTGTTCCAGAGAAGAAAGTCGTCCAGGTTTGGAATGACATGAGAGCGAGTAAATGATGACAGAATTACAATTTTTGCATGCTCTTTCACTTTAAGGAAAGAGATTAAATTGGACCAGGATGATCTAGAAATTCCAAAAAAAAATCCATATTTTCAAAAACAAGGCTTGAAAGAAAGAAAAAAAAAACAGCTGTAAAAGTGCTCTCCTGAAAGGTAAACCACCACACTTTACAAATGTCACTGAACTTCACCTTTGGAGGATGTCGGATATCGGTTTCTCCATGAGTTTCAGATGTTTTACCTTCTCTGTATGCTTTTCTAACTCATTCCTCCCTCTCTCATTCAGCATTCTGTCTTTCCCTCCATATGTGTTTTTAAACTGATTGAATGTCAGCATGTTTTATAGCAGCATGATCTCAACGAGTCAAGCACTTTAGGCCAGATTTCTCGCCGTCTTTCTCTCCACATGTCATAAGAGAGTGCATTCTGGGTATTCATAATATCACACATCTCCACGCGATGCTGATTATTCTATAGATCTGGACCTACTGTGGAAGTCTGCTCGCCTCCGCAGTGCTCCTGCAGGGAGAGACGCAAGCTTCCCCGTTCTGAACACGTAGTCAAATCCTGTTTGAATCTTTTACGAGACCTTTTTTTTAAACTCTATATTTTAGTTATGTACCTGCGGTAAAACATATTTAATTTTTAAGCCCGGGAAGCCGACACTGAAAAGAGATGAACTGTTTTATGTGCCGTTTTAAGGTTTTATGTGCTGTGAATTACGGTGGGTTGTGTGAAATACTGGAGAGATGGTAAAGGGAGCATCAACAGCTCGTGGTGTTCTTTTGATGTCATCTTAAGACATATGACTGTGGCGGTGGTGTGGGGCTGCATCCCACTGCGGGTGCCTGTGGGTTTTTACTGGTCATAAAAGTGTGCACGCTTGCACAAACGCACACATACCTGAGATCAGAGATGGAACCTCCTTGTATTTGAGGTGTAGGTCCTCAGTGGAGTGAGACATTTACATGAGCAACGTGATTGAATCGGCACTGAGGAATTTCTCAAGTAAAGCCAAATACACGCTACAAAACTAAAGTGTTCATTTGTGTACTCTTTGGCTTTCAGTCACAATCAAGAAGTTTCAATTACATAATTCTCCCCGACTGCAGTTTGTTCTCACACATAAGAACAGATTCTCAACATGTCACCGAACAACATGGAGAAAGGTCCTCCATTGTTTTGAAAGTTGTGGGCAGCGGTTAGATGTTTTTGTTGTGGCACACTAGCAGCAATCAACACTCATTACTTTGTTTTCTATGCTTTCTAAGGTGTTTGTCGATGACTTTATATATAAAAGGGAGCTTCTGTCTCGTAGTGTGTGTTTGGCTTATAGCGGATGTCTGCTTTTATTCAGCCTCCTCTCTCACACCTTCAAAAAGCATCATTACAGTCTACTTCTTATCTTGACACTGTCAGAATTCCTCTATATACCCTTCCACAGCTGCCCCATCCCCCTTTCCCTAACCTCTTACCTTATACTCTCCCCCTTTTCTCCCTCATTTTCCTCCCCCTTCTCTCCATCTCCAGCGTGTACTTCTTAGGCTTTTCCACTGTGATGCCACAACTCGATTTACCCCTCATCGCTGTCACTTTTTCTCTCTTAGGGGACACATTCTTGATTTGGACTCATTTCACATTGATAAAAACACTAGGGGGCACTGCTTATCCTTTGTAACTGCTTTTGCATAGACTAAAGTGGATGAGAGGAGTGTAGGTGTGTGTGTGGAGAATGAGATTTCTTCACTTGCTTTTCCAACCTGCATTCACAGTTGAGCGGGACAGTTTACTCCATAGCCTGTTTTTCCATTGTCTTTCTCTGTAGTTGTCTTATTTTAATTTTTTATTTCTTCCAAACAAAATAAGTTAATCTGATCTCAAGGATTAACCACTAGTCCTTGCCCATACTGCTTTTTACTACCTGTATTTTTGGTTTTATCCGTCTCAGAGGCCTTCAAAATGACCCCCTGTCTCATATTCAGGTCACATGTGTTCCACACACGTACACATACTAACAATAGCCTAGCGAGTTTATTTGACTCATCGATGACATTTAACTCAAGAGTGCGAGTTAGTCAGCACCTCAGACGACGGATTGCAATTCCGGAGACTTGGAAATTGAGACGCATGTAGTCATTTTGACGTGACAGTTCTGAATGATCAGGCATCCAAAACGAAGAAGAAAATTAAAAGCAACATAAAAGATACTTTATGATTCCTATAATTGACGCGTCTCAGTTTGCGAACTCCATGAATATTGCTCTTCACATCCAGAGGCGTCAAACACGACAAAGAACAAAGGAAACGGCAAAAACTAGCTTCTCACTATTATAACCACAGAAGGAAAATTCCCAAATGACAAGATAATCACTGCATTCGTACTTACCTTTATCAGCACATAAATGTCTTCCGTGGTTTCAAACTAAATAAATAAAATGTTTTTTTTGTTTTTTTTTCCTTGAATGTCCTCAGCTGTGGATGGTAATTACCACACTCTGACAAATCGCTGACAGCAGTTAAATAGTTAAAAAGATAATTCTGCAGTAAGTGGTGTATTAGGGGGAAAGGTCATTCTTGGTCTATTTAGTACGTTGAATCCCTTTCGTAGCGAAATCCAGACTTTGTCCCTTTGTGCTTGAGTGACATGGGCTTTCTCTGTAATAACATCCCTAGTAATGGGCCATAATAATAGATATTGTGCTAATCAGAAAGTATACTACTAAGTATACTAATAAGCATCGAACTGACAACCATCAATAAACGGATTGTAAGACAATGCTACTTTTTATTTGGTTGAATGCTAATTACTGCAGTTGGTTTTGTGATATATGTGTTATTTTTATCAATTAAAAAATCGTTACTGTGTCCTTTTTAGTAGTCTTTTTAAAGGAAATTTAGATACTTGTTACTTCTCTAAGATTAATAACGCTCCTGGTGCTTTTTCATGCTAAAGTAACTTTTTTTTTTTGCTTGACCATTTTTATTTATCAGACTGTTTTTAAATCAAAATTTAAATAAATAATGAATACTGTTTTGATTCTCATTATTAGCAAATAAAGAATAATGTAATTAGCTGAAATTTTCTATTTCATAGAAATTTGATAATTTTGTAGGACAAAGTATTCTTTTCTTTTCTTTAAGGCTGTCTGTGTGTGCGTGTCTATAAAAGTGTGTGCGATGAGGTTGTGAAGCCGTAATAGGTTTTTTTTTTTTTTTTTTTCCCTCTCTAGCCTCTCTCGCACACTCACCCTCTCTTCTCTTCAACTCCTGGTTAAAACGTAGCTGGTGGCTATGGGAAGTTAATTTCAGATTGTTATATATTTCCATTAATTTCGGCCGTCTGGTGCTGGACTGCCTTTGAGAACAGGGGTATCAGAGGCTCATTTTTGGGGGGTTCAGGAGTTCTTTCCCTTCGGCAGGCTCGACAGAGCTTTAGAAACAGATAGCTGATAGGAGAGCGGTTTCGTCACGTTCATTAGCCATTGGTCCCCTTTTTTTTCTCCTCCAACTTGGAGTTGTGACTGAAAGGATGGGGTGAGTGCCTCAGAAAGTTTAAACAAAACGTCTCTTCTGAGAGCCCATCTGAAAAAGCCCCGCAGCTAGTCTCAATGTAGAAAAAAGGAGGTTTGGCCTGACACTGACGTTTGAAAGCGTAAATGCACTCACACACACACACACACACATTAGCGAAAGCTTCTTTCGTACACACCCACGTACTTAGAATCATATACAGACAATACGCAGTTGTAGCATACACACACCTGACCTCCCGGTACACTCTGAAACAAGCGAGGAAACTCCCTTGAGGTTTCAAAGAGGCTTAGTATTTTCTTTTCTTTTCGAGTGGCTAAAGTGCACGCCTTTTTCGTTGTTAATAAAACGTTTTGGTTTCACTACTTTACTTGCTTTTATGTTTTCCCCTGTGAAGACAAACGCATTGTTAGTGTTATGTCTGGTCGCGGTCTAAAGCAGACATAACATGTAAATATGTAAATATTTAGAAGGTAAATATGTGACTTTTAAGTTTAGGATCTTGGGCTATTTTCTGGTCGCTGTGTTTAATATTGAGGATTAATTTCTGGGCATGAGCAGCTTTTATTGATATTCTGTCTAAAGTGACCCTATAAGGATGTCATATTCGTTGTGAAGCAGTGTGTACTTAACATTCATCCAAATAATGGTACTTTTATCATCGTGTGTACTCTCCGCAGCTGTATTTCTGTCAGACGTGCACTCTGCTCTGCTAGTTTGTCTCGGCGCGCTGACGGCGAGTTGGGCTTTCCTGTAAACACCTCGGGCAGCCTGACCCCTGTCTCTCCCGCCGTCTGCCTGAACCGGCCCTCACCTCCCCTGGCTGACGAGGCCCAGCCTGTACGTGTCAGTGGGCGTCTGAGTTATGACAGAGCCGCGTCTCCCTCTTCACTCCATCCCTCTCCGTCCCTCATTCTTCCAGCCGGGAGAGTCAATGATCCAAAACTCTGTTAAAACAGGGTCAGCCCCACATGTGCACTTACAGGGTGTCAGTTTAACCTGCTCAAAAATACTTACGGCTATTATTATAGCTTATAAATCATTAAGAAAGTTTAATTATACAAAAATTTCATGGTGGAAATGTGCAGGATGACACATGGGAAGGAGAATTTAATGGGCCAGCAAGTCCCAGCACAGACAGGGGAAATATTGAGGTTAGCTTTCTATTTTATGGCACTGCCGAAAGGCTGAGGGAGACACATAGTTGGGTTTTGCCCTGTTGATACAGACGCTCTGAAATGTACCGTTCCCTCGTTTCTTTGCAAGAGCAGTATCTACGCCGGCTGCGACAGTTTCAGAGGTGATGAAGATGTTGCTGTGATCGCACCTAGTACTATTCTTTCTTAAGTAAAATCTCCCCTAATTAACACAAGACTTTAATTAGCCGCATCGGGATTTCATCTGTCTTTGTGAGACATCTGCGTTCCACAAAAATAATGTTCGCCACTTATTTTGTAGGTGCGTTTTGAAGGGCTGAGGAATAATGTGATGACTTCAAATGTAGAGTTTGAATTGATTCCTGTAAATTCATAAGAAATATAAATATAAAGATAATCTATAATAGAGGTGAGCGATTCCTTATAATATGTAATATAAGTCAATACTTTAAGGTTCTTACAGTCAATACAGACAATTTGGAAAATGTTATGAAAATTTTAAAGATTTATTCAGTATTAACACATTTAATTGTGAGCTTTTGACAGTAAATGTATACAGTATAGTATTTTACAGGAATAAATTGCATTAATTAAATTTTAAACAATAATAATGCAAAATGTTTTTGCAAATTAGCATAATAAAATCATTTCTGGCCAATGAAGACTGGAATAATAGCAGTTTAAAATTAAGCTTTGCCATCACAGAAATAAAGTACATTTAAAATAGAGTTATTGTAAATTACAAGTGTGTTATATTTTACAATATTACTGTTTACTGTATTTTTTTATTAAATATGTTTGATCCATGGTTTAATGTCCATGTATTTTAATGGACATAGTATTTTTCAAGGATCAATTTCTTACTAATTAAATATTTTAAATATTTTAATTACTTTTTCATGACATAGTATGGACACAGTACGAGATATTGAATTGATCAGTAGGTGTGGGAACCTTACTAACATAATTGACACTGAAATAAGAGATCAGTTGAATCGGTGGCATCTGACCAATTGAAAACTATGTAAAATCAACAACTGCCCACCAACAGTTGTAGCCTGCTGAATGAGCCGCACTACATGTGAAAATACAAAACAAAGAGTGAAGACACAAAAGGAGAGTTTGCCGTGATGATACGCACTCCCACACTTGTCGGTACAGTGTTCAGACTCCGCTCTCTCTCCAGGGTTCAAGGCATTGCAGGATCAATGCAGAAGGGGTCCAAAATGAGGGGCCCCATCAGCCTTTTATCATCCAAACCGAGATCTCTCCTCATGGGCCCTGTGCCAGGCACAGCTGCTCCGGGGCCCCTCTTTCTCTGATGAGCACATAATACTCACACACACACACACTGCTGGTACACTATCAGTGTGTTTACTTCACTATCAATATGTTTTCAGCATGTTAGGTATTTGAAGTTGAAGCATATCGGCATATCTTCTAACTTGCCTCAAGGCGTCGAGAGGCTAGTTAAAGTCCATTACTTGAGTTCATTTAAAGCTATTTATTGCACGATAAAGGTCAAATAAACCTTCTGTATATATTCTATATCAATGCAATGGTACAAATGGTAATGCTGTCAATAAACCTGGTAGATTGTTGGTATATTTTGGTAATTGAAGCATAAACCGTCAGTGAGGCCTCAAAGAGCTGCAAGCTTCACGCCTGTGTGTGGCCTTTATTCGACAGTGACTGATGCCCAAGCGCACCCCACCCCTGTGCCCCCTTCACTTGCTCTTTCACTCATCCTGCCCCCGTGCTTCCCTCTTTCCTCTTGTTTTCCATGAGTGCAAGCTCGACACAGCACCGCTGCCTTTCCTGGCACGCCGCTCCTTATCCTCTCGCTTTTGTTTCCAGTAGGTGTCAAACGCTCACCGCTTGTGCTGTGTCAGTAAATATTTACCCGGCTTCCTTTTCCTCGCCCGCCTTTGCTGACGTGTGTATGTGTGTGTGTCTGTCCGTGTAGCGTCGCCTGCTCGCCCCATCTCCGCTCACAAGGGTCCACTGATACCCCATTCTGGCCCAGCCTTTCCGGGACATCACGCTGGACGATGTCATCCTTTGCACGTGGCGTTCCACTCAACGACAGGAAGTAGAAGGGGAAGTTATCGCCACTCGCTCTCCACTTACTAGCACCCATAAATCAAATACCGGCCGCCGTGGCGCCTATAAATGCACACGTACCTAGGAATATACTCTTGGCTGGACGCTCACAGGGGTTAGATATATCCACACCGACGCACACGCTGCCTCCCCAGGGCCTCATAGTGTCCTGGTGCTTAGGGTTTCCTTCCTGCTCCGAAAACAAAAGACGGGCAGGCGCTGAGGCCCAGGCTTCAAAGCAGGGGAAGGCGCGAGTGTTGTCTCTTCCTGTGCAGGGTGTCGGAGCTCCAGAGACTGCTGCCGCTGTTTTCTCAGTCCGAGCGGGGGGCCAGAGGAATGAGGGCTGGCCTGTGCCCTTTTGGACCTGGAGAATGAAGAAAGGCCAGAACTTTCCACCTCCTTTGGAGCCCCTCTTGGCTCCAGAGGTTAGATGTCTTAGTGGGGTCAGCACAGTGCTAGCAGAGGACACTGAAATTAAATTTATCGCGACACCGCTGAACTATCAGGCCAAAGGACATGTATTTTAAAGAAACGCCACATGTGATTTAAGATTAATATTGTATCCGATGCTTTTGGGTTGTAAATGTTGAGGATTATGTGCAGAGGTGTTGTAATGAGCTAAATTTTGCTTAAATTAGGATGTACACTTGCACTAATGCTTAGTAACTAATAATAGCTACCAACTCAAATTAGTTTAAGGCAAGACATAGCTGCAGTAGAAGGTTGTAAAACACTCTTTGAAGTGGAGTGTAGTAGCTGAATATGACATCTGGCCTTTATTTATTCAAGAAGAAGACTTTAAATGTGTAAACAGATTTATTGTTGAATAGCTGTGCTTGCCACTTCTCTAGTTACATGTTATATTTCATAAGCTTTTTGCATCATGTAACTGTCAGGGGTAATACATTACATTTGAATTAAATTGTAATACATGATCTTTATGTATAGCTTGATGTTACGTTTTGAACTATTTAGATGATAGTTATGTTTAGATAATTGAATATTTATTTATTTACTAATTTCATTTAGTTTAATATGAGCGAAAGATGACAGGAAAGCGTTGTTTGGATCGATCCTTGCTTAGATATTAATTTGTTCATGTATATCGTTGTGTATTTAAAAGTGTAAAACGGTGGTATCAAATAATGATATAATCATATAGGTCTAAAACATACAATAAAACCAAAAGGCTGGAAATTCAGGTTAGAAGAACGTTTAAGTGCATGTCTTTGTTCTTGTTTCAACAATCAGATATTTAATAATGCAAAAGTCACATAAAAAAAAAAAAAAAAAAAAAGGATAGCGTATTGTTAGCAATTTGTACTTTTTGATCCAGCTGACTGCGCTATATTTGTTAGATTCTTTGACTTTGTGCGTTATTAGGTGTAGCTTGCTTTATGATCCAAATAGTTTTTAGGGCCAGTGTATACATTTGCCAAGACGTACTGCTGTTGTGTGGATGTGCATGTATGTAGCTGTGCGCAGTGTTGGCCCTTTCTCACTGGTCGTAATTGGACAGTTAATCAATCAAATATTTAAGCTTCATTTTACCACGCAGTGGGATGTCCAGATTATGGCAGCAGTTTGGATGCATTAGTCTGGACTCAGCACCGACTCTAACAGCATGGCTTCCTGAATCAGCCCGCATCTGGATTCGCAAGCACGTGCGTGTGAGTGTGTGCGTCCACACTGTCTTTCCTCACCATGGTAATTGCCGCTTTTTTCATGGTGCTATTTGTTGGTAAGCACGTTCCTTTTTAAAAGCCCATGTTATTTATTTATCTCTTCGCTACTTTATTCCTCCCTCATTCTTCTGGGAAAGTGTTGAGTGTTTTTTTCCCCCTGCCTCCAGGGACGCCATTGTGGATTACCATTCAGTTCTCACCTAATTATCTGGTGACTTGCACTGCCTTTGACACGTAATTATCAAAGCCCTAAATAATTGTCTTATTGCTTGTGTGTTTGCATGTAAGTCTCATGGAGAGCGTTCGCTTTTGTCGCCGGGACGGCTGAAATGGCGGAGTATTTATCGCCGCACGAGAGTTGCCTCCCCGCCTTTCTTATCGTTAAACTCTCCTATTTTCTTGTGTGTGTGTGTGTTTCACACTATTCTGTGTTCGAAATGCAGGGGCAAATAAAGAAGCGCTTTCATTGCGGTCAGCTTCATTAAGGAAAATGCGATTTTCAACAACTGAAGTCGAGCAATTAGCTCACTACGTGACGTGAAGCCACTTAAAGTGCTAAATGCTGTATTTTACAGTAGAGGTCAGTTAAGAGGTCAAACAGACGGCGAGAGTGAGAGTGAGATTGGGGGGAGGATATATGACAACGGGGATATTTTGTCCTCATCAGCTGCAGGATTTAGCCAATATGGGAAAGACCATTTTAGCTAGCTGGTCCAAAATCATCCTTGTGTCTTTAATTGGGTTTCTACTGATTGGGGTCTCATAGCAACTGGGCTGTGTAGCAAAAGACAGATGAAGGGAACAGCCTTAATGGAGCTTATCTGGAGAAAAGGAAGGGAAAACTGCTGTCTTTAGAGGTTTCCCGCTGGCAGTCCTTGATACTGTTTGACCGAATGTCATGACTGACCATTTACCACATCACAGCATTTTCAAAATCGCCTAGTGTAAACAATATATAATAACAACCAGGCCATACCAACTCCTGAATGTGAGAGTTGTGCCTGCTTTATTATAGTACTTGTAGTAGCACTGAACCAATATAGTTCAAATCTTAGTGATAAAGGAGTTTATTCATGTTTGGGGTCAATGCAGTTTTGTAAAATTTGATCAAACATACTGTACAGTACAACTAGCATTAATATTCTGAAATGTTGTTATAATTTAAGATAAATATTTTCTATTGTCATATTGATTTATTTCCTTTGAATGCAAAGCCATTACTTCAGTTTTCATGTGACCCTTATGAAATTTTACCTTTTGTATAATGTTGATTTGGTTATCACAAAATTGTATCTATTATAATCAGTTTTGCAGCTTAATACTTTTGTATGTGACCCTGGACCACAAAACCAGTCATAACTTTTTTGTTATAACTAAATGTTCTATAGTCATGTTTTTTAATTATGTTATCATGTGTTAGCTGTATTTTGAAAGTTATTTTTTCTTAATCAAATTAACCCAACTGCAGTTTGATTGAGATTAAATGGAATGTGCAATGAAAAACATAGTTATCGGAGTTATCTGTTTTTGCAAATAAGCTATTCATGTATGGGTCAACAATATTGGTTTTTCTATGCCAAGATTGTTCCATGAAGGTTAATATATCAAAACTTAATTTTTGATTAGTGAAATGCAACTTAATTTGGACAACTATAAAGGTGATATTCTCAGTATTTTATTTTTTTACATCTCAGCCACATATTGTCCTATAGAATGTTGTTCTATTAATCAATGGAAAGCGTATTATATACGACTTTAAGATGATGGATAAATCTACTTTTCAGAAAATTTACTGTATTTTAATTTTATTTTTTGTGATCCAGTTAAAATAACATCATTTAATTAATATAGATAATCTTTGCGGTTATTTTAATTAATTTAGCACATCCTTTCTGAAATAAAATATCAACTTATTTAAAAAGTCGGACTGACCCCTGCTTATATTTATATTCAACAAGCAGTCAAAATAGTAAATTTTTTCTTTAATGCATGGTTATCAGTCTTATCATTAGTGTATGTTGTTTTCGCAATATGATGTCATCGCTTATATTGACATAAAGAATTGCGACTGGTTTTCTTTCTTACATCTATTTGCATACTGAATTGTGATTTGTCTTCCTTGCAGCTTTATAACCATTTACAGCTACTTTTACGCTGCATAGTAACTAAGTGTTGATTCTTGTGTGCAGCCGACTGAGAAAAAGACTTGTATTGAGAGTGAAATACAGCACTGAAATGCAGCTTTTCAGGTTTTTTTTTTTTTTTTTTTTTTTTTTTTACAGGACCTAAAACTTTAACACTAATTTTTTGGTGCCTTTCAAGCGCTGTTAGTTTCTTCTGAAAATGCTAATTTGACTGCTAACACAGTTGTGTTGAAAATAAGGGAGTGATGTTTTTCGTTCCATCTCGGAGGCTGGATGTCATCTCCGTCTCGTTGCCTCCTCCATCGCACTTTCACCTCTCCCCCTGTCTCTCCTCCTCAAGCCAGATGCTCAAGTGCAAAGAAAAGGGCAGAAGTGAGATAGCAAATGTTTCAACATCTGTCTCTGTTGATTTTAGTGCAACAAGTACTTCCACATGTTTGCTTTTTCTTCGCGCTGTTTCTGGGCAGGAGGTTGATGAGCACAGCTGCCCGGTTTCTTTCTTTTATGGGTACAGACCAGCTGAGAGAGCGGCTCACGTGGTGCTGTAATGCTTAAGCTAATGTACGGAGGAATGTAGATTACGAGTGTTTTAAGGCTTTGGTCCCGTGCGTGCCGTCATTCTTGCTCGCTCCCTTGCGTTGATTGGCTTGACAGTACATTATTTATTATTTCATTGGTTCATATGTTCTTTTAATAATTCCAGTGCTTGGCTGTGCCCACAGGGCATTTTCGACTTTTAGGTTTACAGTGACGGGCTCTCTGAAGTTATGTGTGTGTGGGTAAGACAGTTGCAGACAGCATGTGTGGAGCACATCGACTGTCACTGAAGGACATCAATCAGAGCAGTGTGATGGTGTAAATCTAATACACATGTTTCAGTTTTCCCAATGGAAAACATCACAGATTCACACACATCAAAGCTGCTCTCTGTCATTTTCCTCTTCATATCCAATGCCCATGTTGGCTTTGAGGTTGTGTTTACATGATTTTGTCAGGCCGTTTGTCAAGGCATGACTAAATCTGTCATTAGATACCATTTTATGTGATTTAAATATTCATGCGTAACATTTCCATATTAGCAGCAGCATTGTAATAATATACAACGATTCCCACTAATTGAGTACAAAACTGGGCCTTATTTATTTTTTATTTGGAGAGGGAAAAAAATTAAAAGGAGATGCCTGTCTTCATAGTAAATATTACGATAAATAGTGGTACTTTTAATATTACATTTTATTTTTAATAGTAGTTTCTATAGCGTATAGTTTCACCATTCAATTCTTTTTTTAAACTGTGTCAAGAATTGCTAAAAAGTCTTTTTATTTCAAGTGTTATTTTAACCATATATATCTGGTAGCTTGTTTAATTACCTTACCAAAGTCTGAACGCTGTCTTTACCGTCTTTGCTGACACGTTTAGTAGTTTTTAAAAGGTTGAATTTGCTGGCCTCCTGGGTATCATTGAAACAGGAAGACATTTCAGCCATGTTTCAGTCTCTCTGTGTGTGTGTGTGTGTGTGTGTGTGCGCCACCATGTGCTTCCTCCCCTTTTCTTTAAGAGGATGCTCCTGAGAAAAGCTTATCAGCGGTGTGATGTATTAGTCCTTAGTGCCTTAATAGATTCCATTTATCTCTATACAGTCCCTCTAATTTAAATGGGCTTGGGGAATGTATTAAAATGACTATGGACACTTTGATGTAGCACCAGGCCAGGTGTAGCTCCTGTAAAATGGATCACGTAAAGTGATTGTTAACCTATTGTTGTCAGACCGGCCCTTTTTCTCCAGCCGTTTATCTTGAATGAAATAGTTAGCGTGACAGGCTAACTCTTTTGGATTGCACACAGTCTAAAATACAAGGATAAAAAGCAGAATTTTCAGAAAATGCATGATGGTGTTTTGAAATTTACCATAATTATCAAACGATGAATCCACCAGTACATGATGCTCTTAAACATAGATTTCACTGTAAATGTGGATAATCCTGTAGCTTTTGACTGAAACAATGATATCATATGCTATTTGCTAACGTATCTCTCTCCCACTCAGATGATTCAGCGAGAAGCAGAAGTGAAGAATCATGTTCGTGCGGTGGCCATGACTGACTCTGTCCATAACGTCTGGCACCAGGAGGCCAACAAGTCCATTCGGGACTGGCTCAGAGAGGTACAATCTTCCATCAACCAAATGTGCCAAAACCTTGATGTTCTCAATCACAGCATCAATATCGGCCACACAGCTCAGCTCAAACAGCCTGGCATTTCATTCAGCGAGCAGATACACTCCAGAAGCAGGAGTCACGGAAAGCCAATAGTTTGTTTTTCATCCCACACTCTTGTTTGTCTGTTTGGGCAGATGTCAATAAGGAATCAAAGCCAAACGCCGCCGCACGCAGGCAGATGCTCTGTTAGTATGTCAGTTTTATTTAGTTGCTGCCCTTTCAGCGATGACCTCGAGTCCAGAGACAACACCTGGGAACACTCAATATGCACATAAATATGAGAGAGTGGATCCCAAGCCAGGGCTACAGGGGAACCAGCCATGCAAATGCCAAGCGCAAACACACGCCCTCGCCTCTCACCCGCTTTCTCCGTCAACAGTGGACCACCCAGCCCACCAGAAAAAAATGTCTTTCATTCCTTTGTCTTTGCTGATCTGCTTTGCTCCGTCAGATGTTTGCTTGCCTTTTGTTTGCCTTGCTGATTTTTTTTTTTTTTTTTTTTCTGGTCAATTCGGATCATGGGCTCTTTCTTCTCTTTCATCCTGTCAAGTTATGTGTTCTTTCTTTCTTTCTCTGATCAGCGCAAAAGTGTCAATTCGGTGTCATTGGAATATTAGGGACATTTTTTTATGTGTGATTTTTTTTTTTTTTGCCATGAATAATAAGTCCATCAAAAATAGGAACACGTTGTCGTTGATTTATTCTTTCTTATATGTTCTGGTGGTGTGACTTACACTAGAGACATAAGGAAGAGACAGACCACTCACAGAATAATAAATGTGAGAATATGTGTAATGCTTGATATGACAGCTGTAGTAATAGAAGTCCTGCCTTTAAGTTAAAAGAGCCTAAAAAAACAGCTGTTCAGTGTGATTTAAGATAAAGAAGCACAATTTAAGATACAGTTTCAGATTGCATTGCTGATTTAAAATGTTGGTAATACTTTGGTATAGAGAACAATTCTCGTTATTAACTAGTTGCTTAGTAACATGCCTATTATTAACATTTTGTCTGGTTATTAGTATTATAAAGCACATATTTTGCATGACCATATTCTACATCCTTAATCAAACCCAATACCTACATTTAACAACTACCTTACTAACTATTAATAAGCAGAAAATAAGGAGTTTATTGAAGCAAAAGTAGTAGTTAATTGTTTGTTAATAGACTTGAAAAGTCTAGAAAATTAGAGTCTAAGTCTGGATGACTGTATTTCTTCTTTGGAACACACACACAAAAAGTTTTTTCTGTACAATAAAATTAATGTGGTCCTAAACAAAGCTTACCTTGAAGATATAGACAAGAAATATTACAAAATAAATGTGTTCCACAAAAGAAAATCATAAAGGTTAAACATCATAAAAAAAACGATATGAGGATAAGGAAGTGATAGTATTTAATATTTTGATGAACTATCCAGTTAAAGTGGCTTGCTTGTACAGACTATTGTTAATAGCTGAAGAAAAGGCTTTGTACATTCGCACACACTCGCAAGTGCTGCCATACATTGAGGACACCAAAATATTAATTTGTCAGGGGGCCTGATTAACACAGATGAGGTCGAGCATTTTATTTAATTGATTTTCAGATCTAATTCATCCCAATAATTGAAGCCAGAGGGTGGACTCTCACTTCAGGAATGTTAAAGTCACTTTCAGTCCTTTCGTGTCACCCGTTAACCCCATAATCCTTTTTACTCCTCCAGGAATTGGGACCGGAGTTGTGTAAAGGCGTTCGGATTTCCCACTGCCTGTGTCTCCTCCATAGACCTGTCTTTAATCAGGGTCAGGGCCCCATCCCCTTCCATAGTAACGTCCATAGCAATCACGATTTGGACATTATTCAGGTTTGAGATCACTGTTTCTGGCCAGGCAGGCATCTCTGTAGGGGTTTGTCGGAGGTGATGCTCTGTTCCTTGCACAATCGTGAGCTCTTTCGTGCAGGGGGTGGTAATTCCCCTTCTCCTCCTGAGGGAGGTGGAGATGGAGGGATGAGAGCCGAGAATTGGAGGGATTTTCAGGACGAGAGCGCAGTAGGACAGGTGATGTGGTGATAATGGGTCAGACTAAGGGCATATGAGGGAGAGAGAGGGGGAAGGGAAGGCACGGGGAAGACAGACATAAACAGAGCAACCTGAAGGAGGATGAGATTCCCTCGGGATGCAGTGGTATATACTGAAGGGGAAGAAATGGTGAGAGAAATCTCCTAGGACATAGAGAGAAGAGAGAAATAGAGTGGAGAAATATTCGTTGTCCATGAGAACACCGGCAATGGCTGGAAAGCTGCGCTGATAGAAAGATAAATGACAACAAAAGCTAAAAATATAAACACATCATACTAGTATGTACTAGTTGAGAGAGAAGTAGACATTACACGGCAGCCAAAAACAGGAGATACTCTGGAAAATAACAACTACTACATATATTGCGTTTTGCAGACCTTTTGAGCCACAAATCTTAGGAAATGTAAATTATTGGAAGCTAAAAAAAGACAATGTTAGATCATAAATTTCTCAATTGTTGTCTTAACTAGTCAAACAGTTTTCTGAACAAAGACTTTGAAATTAGACAGTTTTGCTGAAATTAAGTGCTTGTGAGTTACTAGCATGTACTGCAGCATGAGAAAATTATGCGGTTGCTGGTATAGGATTAGTTATTTGTTGTTTTGTGATGTTGAAGCAAAAAATACAATTGTTATATTTTACTCACTGTCATTTCAAATCCATAACACTTATTAACATGTTTAATAAAACCTGAAGATATTTCTGTCCCACCTTTGAAAATCTAGTAAAACAAAGCTTAGAATATCCGAAAAGGTCATAAAGGCACCTTAAATGGAATCCATATAAATTGAGTGGTCCTTTGAAGAGATACTTGTGCTTTTTTTATGATGAAAAGATTTAATTTAGCCTTATGGCCGATTTTTTTTTTCCTTTTTTGGATGAACTATTCCTATGGGATCATTTTGGATTTGTTGCTGTTCTTGAGGTTTGTTTGCTTGAAGTCTGTGTACAGCCTTCTAAAACTATATCCCAAATATCTATTGTAAGGTGATTACATCTTCGAAATGAAGATAGCATAGTTCATTTCACATATTAAGCGTCCTACATGTATTGCGTTGGAGAATATGTTGGCCTAATGAGGCATTTTGCATTTAGCGAACAAGCGAATTGAAGGTGGCAAAAAAGGAGGCAGTGCTACTATGTGACAGTTTTTTTTTTAAATTGACACAAGAACCTAAAAATCTAAATGCATCAGGTGCTAAATTTGAGATTTGTGGCAGCTTGTTGCTCAAGACACTTGTCTGTCTTGTAGAATACTGTGGTGTGATACACCACAGTGCAATTGGGACTGATTGAGCAGAATGTAGCATGCTAAAGGGCAGCTAAAGGATAGGAGGCCAGACGCAGAGATGCTTAATAAGTGCAGGTAGGAGAGAGCACTCTCAGTGGGATCCAACACCTGTCTTCCGTTTACCTTCTCTAACTGGGCCATTAGGAGACCGCTTAGAGTCCCACCATGCTTCAGCACCCCATCTCCCAGCCTAGAAGAGCCGGGAATACCGCAACCATATGGCCCTGATTAATGCTGATGGGCCTCACCGTAGACGATTATCACTCATTTGTGTCCGTTTGTCGTTTTTCATTTTGTGTGGCTTCAGCTGGGATGGGATTTGGAAGTGTTAGGTAAATGGTTTCCGCAGTGGCTGTAATGTACACTTCTGTCGTAGAGCATTCAAAAGCTCTGACTTATAATTGTATTTAGTTCAGACCTCTGGTTTGCAACATCATATTTAAGCGCAAGATGTAGCTATATTGTGTGAGAATGGGTAAAACTAGATATTTTTAGAATTAGAGTTATGTTATCTGAACAGCAGCACTCAAAAATACAAGAAGCTCCATCACAGTACAGCACGTTGCCTAAAATATTGAAAGGAGTTTTGTAATCATCAAAATTTTGAAGGTTTTTTAAAACCTTTTTAGGCCATGAAATGAATGTCCTTGGTGTCCAAAAGAACAGCATTAATATAAATGATAATTACATTTTTTAAAGCAACTTCAACTTTAAACTTTTACAGAAGGAAAAAAACCTAAGCTAAACCATAAATCCAGATAAACTGGATCCTGACCCATCCCTAATTCCCCCATTAATCCTTTTTTACCTTATTCACCTTATTTTACAACAAAGTAGTAAATAATTTCTGGGAATGTGAGAGATTTAAGATTCGTTGGACGCTATAGATAACTCAAACAATAAAGTCTAGTCTCAGCCTTGCACATCACACCCATGGACCTTTGGCAGAACAGCTTATTCATACGACACAGAAAATTGGAAAGTTTTGAAGTCCTTATCGAATTGGTTGAATAGGTATGTGTATTCCTCATTAGCGGATGTTTCGGGTTGCAGTATGTTTGCCATCTGCCATTTTGGAACCTCCGCTTCAAGTTAACTGTAGGTATATGTACATATAAATATTTATATCTTCAGTAGACTTCAGAAGATACTTTTGCTAAACTAACACAATAGAACAAGGCAAAGCTACTAGCTAACGGAATTCAAAAGATACTTTAGTTTAAAAATTTTTAATACATATTATAAACACAAACCAACATATTCTTACATGTGAAATGCAGTTTCTTCAGCCATTTAAATTCAGGCGTTTTTTTCAATGTTTTTGCATTTTGAAACACATTGATTGTTATTGTGAGTGACGACATAGACCTCCCAAAATGGCAGACGCATCAACATAAATGGAGTGGTATATATGATATTTACAACTGAGACAAATGCTGGATTTTCAAAAATATTTTAAGTTTGAACGAAACACTTTATGATTATGATTACGGTAACGAAAAAAGTTAAATATGACTGCATGTGCTTTCAAAAAAATGAGTCAACTTAAGTGCAAAAAAGGCCTTTTCCCTCACTGGGGAATAGAACAATACTAAATTGAATTGAATAAAGCCTGTTTTTCTCTACTAGGCTATAGACAAAAGTCTTAAAAGCCTATTTGTTCATATCCAATTTGTCTAATTAATTCTTGGTTTTTGCTTGTATTACCAGGCACTTCTATTAAATGCATTATTCGCTAAAGAGCCATATTATGAGGATGTATATGGATTAAATTGTCATTTTTTTAGCTATTCAAGACCACCACAAGCCAACAGATTTCACAAAAAGATTGGAACACTTCCAAAGCTCAACCCAGCTCTTCTATCCCAAAAAATCCTTCCGCCATTCTTGTTTTTTTTTTTTTTTTTATCTGTTCTTTTAAAGCTATGTCATCCTCTTACATAGTGGCCTTGGCCTTCTGTTTCATCTAAAACTCATCCTGGTGCATCAGCCAGCTCTGACAAATCTGTTGAAGCCTCTTCCCACCCCCCGCCTCTTTGCCACTCACTCTGGCTGGGACTCCGGTCTTTGAAATTCCTGCCCTTGCTTCCAGCCCAGCTGACATCTTTCTCCAGACGGCATGAATTAAGATTGTACAATAAGACACTTGATGCAGCAGTCAGGGAGCGCTCCTCTCACTGGCCCGGCTCCATGGTGCACAACTAGGGCAGCAGGAATTCTAAAAATACACAATGCATGCCTGTTCATTCCAATGGCAGTTGTCTTCTCCCCCAACCCAGGCACGCAGGCGATTGACAGGATTAAGAGAGGAGAATAAAGACAAGAGAAATGAGAGGAGAACTCCAGGGCCATGGCACAGGGCTTTTTTTCCCCCTGACTTTCAGCACCATGCAACATGTAAGGAGAATATGCTGAAGGCAGGGATTGCTATATTTTGCATTAGTAAATATTAGTATATTGCTTGAAATATGTTGATTAATTTATTATCATTGTTATTGTTGCATGTATAGATGCATCCTACAGCAACAGTATACACACATACTGTATGTAGGTAATTATAAAAATGAAAATGTCAACAAATATTGAATATTTTCCCCCTGATATATAATGTGTTTATAGTTTGTATCCAGTCATTTTTTTTAGTGTACATATATATGACAAATGAAAACTTTTCAGATTTGTCAACAAAAAAATATATATTAAAATAGAAGACAAATATATTTTAAATAATAATTATATATATATATATATAAAAATACCACTGATTTTGGACACCCTTAACACACTTACTAACTTTGATAATCACTGTAATAAATGGCCTTGTGGCATATTGCTGTATTAAAGAGTGTCTTTATTTGTGGAACTCAATTTGCTGTTGAACAAATTTGCATTATTGTTAATGTTTTACACTTCTGTCGTCCACTAGATTTCCAAGTCTTATCTGAATTCTGGACTGCTAACATAATTGTTGCTGACACTGCCACCCCAGACTTCAGAATCCTGTTATTTCTTGAATTGATTTATCATTATACACATTATTTTGAGTTAACCAAAGATGCCATGGCCAAATAGATTGATGGATTTAAAAATCAGATTCCTGTGCTTTCCAGTGTATACCCCTTCCCTGTTGGCCAAACACACACACACATACGGGGTCCCTGTTGGGTGGGAGTGTGGTGACCCTTGGGGTGACACAGAGCTCAGAGGTGAAGGAGGTTGACAGGCTGAGGTGTGATGTGACCTGGGGCTCTGTCATGTGTGCGCTTATGTATGCGAGTCTCTTTTGTGGGGTGTCTGGGGTGGTGGAATCGTCCCTCTCTGCTCTGTCAGGGGAGGTTGTCTTGGGAGTTGGTTGAGGGTTAGATAGCATTGTGTTTGTGGGTATCTGTCCGTCTTTCTGTCCATTTCTGTGTGTTTGTGTGGACGGGTGAGTCGCAGTCCCCTCGGCAGTGGTAATGGCTGACAGTGCTATGTCTGCGAAAGTAAACAACCCTAGATAAGCTGCGCTTCACAAGGACGCCAGCTGCAATACACTAATCTCACTTGAATTTCTCTGTCTTCTATTCAGCATGTTTTATCTTATCTCCAGACCCTGCTTTTCCATGCATGCCTTTGTAACTTTTTTTTCCCAGCTCTGTACCCCATCTAAAAAATACAATTGTTTCCGTAGTACACGTTCTGCCAGCATGCGCTTAGTGAAAACATTCAATACATTATTAGCTTGAGGGTATGATGTTTTTCTCAACCAAACATGTCTAATTAAACCTGTTTTAGCTGAAGACAAACACTCAGTGTTGAAGAGTGAGTTAAGAGATGGTGTCTCGGGGACCGGGATGATGGCTTTGGGAGCTTTGGCGAGGTCACTAGGCCAAGATAACACTCCTTGGAGGGCCACCAGTGGTGCCCAACAAAAACAGTGGAAACTGTCAATGTGACATGTCTCTAAGGTACCTAATTGCTTGCTCCTGTCTCCCTCCTTTTTTTTTTCCTCTCACAGCACTGCTGTAACTGGGTGTCGAGTCCTGAGCCTCTGGATACTCTAGTGGACCCCATGCTTAACGATTGCCCTCGTGTTTCAGCAGGTAAGCAACCATATTTACACCACAATCCATATTTCACCCCTTTTACCCTTTACTGATTGGTAACCAAGTCTGTTTATAGAACAAAGTTGTCCAATCCTGTTGCGAGAGGGCCACTATCTTGCAGAGTTTAGCTTAGATCCTAATTTTACAGACTTCAACATGCTAATGAACGTCTTCAAGATGTTGGGGCAAGTTAAAGCTGCAGTCTGCAGGATATCGGCCCTCCAGAAGTAGGATTGGACACCCCAGCTGTAGGATATAATTTCACTTAAATCAAAGGGAATGCTTGCCAAATCAATCTTTTCCTTTGTTATAATAGATATAGACGGAATTGAAAATTTTTTAGTGTATTTATTTACAGTGGGCCGATGTCTTATGATCAGTACTACATTTGCTTAGTTTCACACTTTGCGTTAAGAAGATATCATATATCAAATGTGTACCATTCCCAAAATTGCAAATTTGTAAACATTCAAATGAATGTGAAAAATGGTGTGATAAGGACGGGTTACAATGTTTGACTCCAATGACTGAGTAGTTGTTCTTTCTTTATTTTTTTGGTGCTTTATTTAGCAATCCTCTTAAAAGCACCAGTGCTATAGAATGCATTGAACCATTATGTCTCATCTTGCACTGTTTTGCAAGTTTTAAAATGTCTTGAGATCTTCTTTCCGATCTGTGAACGTGGGAATGTGTCATATGTAAAAATCCCCCTAAGAAAAATATTGATCTGTATCAGGTAAATTTAAAACTAGTCTAATTAACCGGTTTAAAAATGGAGTGCCTTCTTTAAAAGTGATTGATTGACTTAGATGCATGCCATTTTGTCGTAGGCATCTGCTGATCCACAAATAAGGAATGTGATATCTGAACTGGTAGATGGCGCTCATAATATAGTGACTGAATTGTACTGTAAAGGCCACAAATCCTAGTTCTTGTTTTTTTTATTAAAATTTGTATATTTTAATCATGCATCAGTGTTTTTCAAATAGTTTAGTTTGTCCTTCTGGCCTTGGTTGTTTTTAGTATTTCGAGGCATGTCCTAAATTCCGGATTATGGCTGTAATCTATAATCCAGAGCAGGGAGATGATGAGGTTGACCTGGCCATCACCCCTGCACTGAAGAGATGAAGAGCTGGCCATATTTTGACTTGGCTTTGTGAGACATTATAATGTCTGACAGTGTTATAAAATGTTATTTGATATTTTCACGTGTGTTTTTATAGCAAGGACAATACTTCCCTGATTTTACTGTAATCTGGATTTAGGGTGAGGGTGGGTTGAGTATTATCCAAGTGAACCATCATTGAACTATGTGGGCTTTTGTGTTTCTGCATAGCATTGGTTCCAAGTTAAAATCTTTACCCATCTCCTATATTTATACATGATGCAATCGTTTATGGATCCTGTTTTGCACGTCCCTTGTTTTATTCGTCCGCAGATCACTGCAGCAAGACTCAGTTATGATTACAAGTAGTGTAATATAAAATCATAAAAGAATATAACTATTTTGTCATCACCAGCAAGATTTATTTTTGATGTTTAGATTTTCGGTAACACTTGTTAACTATTAACTACGACTTTTCCCTTAATAATTTAATTTGCTGATTATTAACGGTTAAGAATGTAGTTGTTAAGATTAGGTATTGGGTAAAATTATTCATGGAGAATAAGATCATGTAGAATAAGGTAACATGCTTTATTAGCACTAATAAATGGCTAATATTCTAGTAACATGCATGCTTATAAGCAACTAATAGGTGTAACCGTAAAATAAAGTGTTTCCAAATGTTCTATCTGCTATGCTAGAGGAGTTATTTGATTCTCACATTGTGGACATTCCCTTTTTATTTTTTATTATTGCTTATTAGTCCTTAAGATGCACAGTTTAATACCAAATCAAAGACATCTGCATTATTAGTGACTGGCATTTGACTAATTAATACACTAAATATAATTTGTAATTAATCTTCAAAACATTTATATATTTTTTATTATTTTTTAGAAAGTAATTAGCATGTTTAAGACACTTCCCTATAAGCACCACTGGCTGATCCCCACAATTAAGCTGATTTTAGGCTTGGCGTGTCATTCCCACACACAGTGTTTTTTTACATGGTGTGTGGCTATGTTTTCATGATAGCTATGCTGGTTTCATTTGTGCAGGTGGGTGACGGCAAGACAGAGCAGCTTGTCAGTTACACTTAATCATCTATGAAGCCATGCTGGTACCAACTCACCATGCTGGTATTTTGTATGCTCGTGTGTTTGGATATTATGCACATGTGTGTTTGGAAAGGGAAGGTCTTCTGACATCTCTGTTTTTTTGTTCCCAACGTGATAAAACTTGGAGCCTATTTCCACCCGCCTGGATCTTTCCCTTTATTTTTTGTCTTTTTCCCCCCTTTTCCCCCTCGTTCAAAAGGAATCTTCAGTGGAAGGTCAGTGAGCCTCAGCATTGGCAGAGCTTGGGGAGACTGGCAGCATTTTATCAGTTAGCAGCACACTAAAGCCAGTTGAAATATGCAGATAAACTGGAACAAATCTCCTGAAAAGCCCCCTGGTCCGCCAGCACTGGGTAAGGGGAGTTGAGCCTTATGCCCACACTGACCCACAGTCAGACGCTCTAGGTGCTGAAGCCAATTGCCAGCACAAATGAACTGAACAGTAGAGGAAGCCTAGACGAGCATTTGGATGGATTACAAACAGAAACAATGCCAATGTCAGGCTACAGTCTCTGTGTGTGTGTATGTGTGTGTGTGTGTGTGTGTGTGTGTGTGAGAGAGAGTGTGATCGAGCCGTCTGAATCTCAGACCTGTGATGTGTATCTCATGTTTTAAAGCTCGGGTGCAACACGATATTAGTTTAAAGGGGCGGTCACGCCAGACTTTTGTGTTTCATTCACCTCCATTTATAAGCGCACAAAAGCGAGAGAGCGGATATGTAGGGATATGCGAAATATTCTTTTCTCATGGTGCATGCAAAGGTTCAAGTTCAGTGAATTTTGACCTGAGAAATTCTCGTGGTAAAAATGTCTATGATTATAGACGTAATAAACATTGGCTGAGAATCAAACATGGAGGAAATGCTTATTTTGTTTGCATGAGTTTAGGTTTAGAAGAATATTACTTTTATTTAAAAAAAAAAAAAAAAAAAAAAAACTATTGGCTTGTATTGGCACATGAAACAGATTTTTTTATATTTACAATTTATATTTATTGGTGCAGTTATATATAACAGTATGTTTTGTTTCATATATTCGTGTTTAATATCCATAAAGATGTATATTAAATTTATATGAATTATTAAATATATAAATCATCCTGTTAGAATTATTTTTGAATGCATTTCTCCTTGATGCTCAAGAACTTTTTTTCAAAATGTTTATACCTATATACATTTTTAATACTTTGTTACTATTTTGCACTTAGAGGTTGTTTAATATTTTGTTGCTTATATTCTTTTCAGCGTCCGAAATTATTAATGCTTTTTAAAGTCTAGTGTGTGCTCCTTATTAAAAAAAAAAAAAAAAAACTTGCATCTTCATTAATGAGCCTTGAAAAGTCTCACACATTAACATCACACTCAGATCTAACACGTGCTGTGACACCTTAGCTCCTCGAGTATGTGGTAGTTATGTCTCTGAAACCACTGATCACTCGCAGCTTTTCTTCGTGCCGTTCCCATTATATACAAGCGTCAAAAACACAGGCTCTTTTTTGCTTTACCTGGGTTAAGATGAGATTACTCATTGCTAGAACTGATCATTAATTACAAAGAGAACAGTGTCCAGTGTGTAAACAGTGATTAATTGTTAACAAAAGTTAGTTAATGCATACCTGAACTGTAATTATCTGTTCTGCACCACTACAAGAATCCCAACACAGGTGGGTAATTAACCCTAATTGCATTTACAATGAGAGGATCACAAGAGCAGAGAATAACTTTGTTAAAAAAATTAAAAAAAATAAGCCTCCTTTGATGTAGGGCTAGATATTTGTCAGTTGATTTATTCACTTTTTTTGTCTCATTATGTCTTTTTCACCTTTTCATGGTTGGAAGCAGAGTTCTTTTTGAATCGGCTTTGTTTCAACTGAGCAAGACCCTGAAACAAAGTAAAGCAATTTTAATAGGATGTTAGCTGCATGTATTACAAGAGGGGAAAAACATTCTATGAATTGTTCTCCTCAAACGTTCTAATAAAGATGAGATGTGTTAGACTGAAACTGTTGGCGCGCAGTTATCTGGCCCATTTGTGTAAGTTCACTGGTGCATATTGCTGACGTATACAATGTCACTGGTCCATGTATTTCGCTCAATGGAGAGTCACTGGCGCATGTTGCATTCAGTCTATACACTCGCTTTATTCAGTGGTCCAAAGGGCCCAGTGTCTCTGTGTCACTGAATGCCTGTGACCATGTACCCCTGATGCAGCAAAATCCACTTGTTTGATCTTCCATTGTGGATGACAGATCTTCTTTTAGTTGTACTTTTCCACCCTCCTTTCAAGTGGATGCTGGTGCTATTCTGGGTTTCTAAGAAGAAATCATGAACTTGAACTTTGTGACTCTTTTATTCAGCACATTTTTTTGTCTTTAAAAGTGATTCTAATGGATCATGTCAGGAATAGGAACATTGGTAGACTGTTCAACTAATCGCCAACAAATAGCTGTCTTGGTTTGGGCTGGCACTTATTTTGATCTTAAAAAATGTGTAATTTTGCCCTTTGTGGGAAACCTGCATCTGAACATTCCTTATTTAAACATTATACCTATTTAATAATCAGTATCTAGCAGTTGTTTCACTTTTTATGTTTTTGTCTTAAACTTGATTTATTTATTTTTTTATTCATTTATTACAGTAGAAGGTTTCTCTTTTAAACATGCCTTACTAGTCAACTTCTTTTTCATTGAGGGGAGTGTGTATAGGATAAATAGTTTTGGGTATATTTGTAAAATATAATTTAAGTATAATATAAAATATATTATAACTTAAATATAAAAGCACAGATATTTTTGTTTTTTGTTAGAGCTATATTGTTTGTGATATAAATCTGTTTGGGGGTTTATTTATGGTGTTACATTTTAATTTCAACAAAGATGTAAAATTGGATAGAAAACAGAAAAGACTGCCTATTTTTGACACTAAACATGTTAATGTGCCTATACTTTTGAAAGGTTGAGTATTTTAATGTTTACAGACTGTCCCTAGTCACTTTTATTATAAGTTAAAATGAACTCTCTCTTTCACACACAAACACAACCCATGCTACATGAAAAATTAATTGGATGTATTTTTATAGAAAATAACGTGTGTGTGTGTGTGTGTTGGGTTGAATGTGGCCACCTTGAGATATAGATTGAAATCGCATATAGATATATATTCAGAGCTGTTGTCATTCACCCTGTTATTTTACCAGAGAACCCATGGGTATTAAGCTGTTATCAATATATATTGACACTGTATCATAGTGCAGTGATTCCCTGTGTTTCCTTTTTCTGAATATCATGATCTTTTTATAAGTCCCATCGGAGAGGCGGAATGAAAGTTTGATGGCTTTTTTGTGCAGTCGACTATAATTTCTCACTGCTGCTCTCCCTTGTCGGGGATCAGAAGACACGGCCTTCATTTTCTATTCCTCTTTAAAAACGAGATGGAGCCTAAACATCTTTGATCCGTGTGCTTCTCGGGATGAGTGGCAGGGCCTGACCCACTTGGCTCTTGGCTTTATGTAATGAGCCCTCCGATTAAAGAGCACCATACAGGAACATTGTGCTGTATAAAGAGTTTTATGTCATCTCATCCCACACTCACTGTTTGCCTGTCTGTCTCTTTCCTACGCCCTCCGAAGGGATCACATAGCAGTCATTAGGAAAGATCTGGAGTTGTTGTATGAAGTATACATGCACAATTTGGTCGAAATACATTTTGCGGTTACATTCTGAACTCAGATATGACACATTTCACACTTGAAGGCTAAAAACACATATAACAGCAGCTCATGGACTAGAGTGGACTCAGCTCTCTCTCGCTCTCTCTCTCTCAGTTGAATTCAGTACACTCTTGACCGATTTACACAACTCAACCCACATGAAAAATGAATTATCGGTTCATAATAACATTATTGTTATTATTATTTTTATTTTTATGTAGAATACTATTATAACTTAATAACAAAATCATTATTATATATTTTTTTTATATTAGAATACATTTTTTTAGGGTACACAGTATTTATATTCTTCGATGAAACTTTTTGGTTCACAATTTTAAGCTTTAAATACTTCTAATTGAAACCCGGTGCCCTTGAAAGTTAATTATTGTAATTTTGACCAACTAATTTCATTAATTAATAATAATAAGTATCATTATTATTGTATGGTATACGGTTATACTGTATTACTGTAATGTAAAAATTATTTTTCACATTATTATTGTCATTTTCCATGTTGCATTGCTCATCGGTCCTGTTTAAAACAATGAAAATTGAAGTAACAATTCCCAAGTTTCAAATCCGGTGAAATGTTGTAAACACACAAACATGTCCTGGTGTCATCATGTAACTGTAGATTTGTGCAATATCTTGTAGTGGCTAAAAGTGATCCAAACCTCCTGAGCCCTACGTGCGAGTGCATGAAAAAAGAATGCTTACGTAGCTGCTCTGTCAAGCTACGTTTCTATTAATCAAGTTACATTCATTTGCATACTAGGCCATATCGTAGTTTCTGCTGTAGTTATAGAGGAGATGTGCTTATATTAGAAAGGCAACAATTAAAGAGGTTGGTGCATCTGTCTTCTTTAACGCTGCTTGTTGGATAAACAAGCCTCTCTGTTTAAAACTTGCTCTGTCTTGCTTTAAGTACATAAAGAACCAAAATGTCATCCACGTGGTTTTGATAGTCTCTTTGATAGTTCAGTTCATATCAGAGCGTGTTAGATTCTCTGAAATGACACCGCAGGTTTCTTTGATTCCAATCAGCAGCTTTCTACGTTTTTCGCTGTTGTAAGGTCAGCGCCCACCAGATCAGTCAGTTAGCATTGACCAACCTCATCCAAACTGTCAATACCTGCGATATTTTATCTAGTTGAAGAATAATTTATCAGAGTTTTGAATCAGCATAGGCCTTTGTTGTTTACGTTTAGAATTTGGAGCAAAAGCTCTTTGACTGTAAGCGGTGAATGGCGTGTTCGCTCCCCTTTCAGGGCAGAAATCAATATTCTGTGTGTGTGTCCCTGTGGAAGAATGGAAGACATTTTGTTTCTTTGTGTGTGTGTGTGGCATAGTGTACTGTCATAATGAGTCTGTAGGGTAGACTCATTTTATCCAAGCTATTGTGATTGAAGCCTTAGCTGTAGGAGGTAAAAAGCTTTCGCTATCCTTTAACATTCCCAGCCTTTTCTTTTACAACAATCCTGCTCTCGGCTATACATCAGACCATTTATTTAAGCAATTATTCATTTTGTTTAAAACGGGAACTAGTTGCTGAGCCTCATGGGTCAGTTTGAATGTGTTCGTTTTCTATCTATTCTTCATATTTTCACAAAATGTACAACAATTTCAATTTTTTATTCTGTCATATAACGTACATAACTTTTTTTTTTTTTTTTTTTATCTAAAAATGATTTGCAATACTGTGAAAGGCTTAATTTGTAGCAAAACATTATGCTGTATGTAAAGCAAGACTTGTTTGGACTATTAAAAGCATAGACCTAAATCTCTAATTATAACATTAAGAGTGCTATTTGCAAAAATTATCCTGCGCTTCTGGTTCTTAATTAACAGTTTTGACATGCTTTGCATTTGTGCTATTCATTTTACTTGTGAAATTACAGTTGCATACATTCAGCGTAATTGCAGATATAGAGCTCCGCATTTTTTTCTTTGTGGTTCAAGCTGTGATTGTGATCTCATAAATTCACTTTCAACACATATTAGATCATCCGAACTGATTCATAATCATGATTCATGATTCCTATGTAATAAACAGTGAGAAGTCTGTTTCCTATCCTCACATTCCATCTAGATTTTATTCATCATGATTTAAAGTGTGGGATGAGCTGGTTCAAACAGACAAGGGTTCAGCTGGGTTCAATGAAAAATGGAACAAAGTTCTGCAACCTTAACCATTTTATAATCACATTATCATCCCAGACTTGACCATGAGGCCTTCTGGGTATTACCACATATTAGAGGCCAACTTTTTCTGCCCTATTACTTTTAACCATTTGGCAGCATCTTTTCTGTATTTGATTTATTTTTGAGAGTAAGTGCTACACTAGAATGGGATGTAGGTTCGTAGCAAATCATTCCTTTCGAGATGAGTATGCTGTTTGTGAACTGTAGTTTTGTTTCGAGTGCACATTTTTATCGTTAAGCATTTCAAGCACTTGAGGAAATAGTAGATCAATTCATTTTAGATGTTTTTGTTCTTGTTCTGCTGTCCTTTAACCCCCATCCTCACATCTTTCTTTAGATTAACTGATTCACCAAAACATCACACTTTTGTTTAAGCCTGTCTTTCCTGGTACAACCCAAGCTTCTTAACAATGTAGTGTACATCCTATTGACCACCATGCGTTGTCACCAAGTCAGACAGAGGGCAGCGGCAGATTAGGAGCTAGGGACATGGATCTCACTGAACCATATGGTGCATCCTATAGCTAAAGCAGAGGATTAAACCTGGACCCTTAACCCTGCAGATGGACCGCAATCACGTACCTCCATTAGTTTGGAGTTCTATCATTTCATTTATAATGTTTAAATGCTGCATTTCAACAGAAATTCAGGTACTTCATCTTTGATTTCTTTTGCTTTGAAATGAGTTGTACTAAAAGGCAGACATGACCATGTGCCCTTTCAGTGAACCTGTGGGGGGGTTAATAAGGATCAGACGCAATGATAAGATTGTTTCCTGCATTTTTCCCTGGGATTTGCTGCTAGTTACTCGCAAAGCTGTGAGATGCTATAGATAGCATAGAGTTGAAGCTATATGGCTTGAGGGAAAGGATTAAGAGTTTCACTTTACAGCACTGAACCTGTTACACGTGAAAACAAACACTCCCATGGAAACAAAAAGGCGAGTGAAAAAACTACATTGGACAGCAAATTACATACTCAATACAATTTGCTGCTTCAACGTGGTGTTGCTTGGTTATTGTCTCACGGTGCAGATCAGCAAATATGAATTTCCTGCAGTGCATACAAACTAGTGTTGCTTAGTAGCAATTTCAAGGTGCCGTTCACCCCAAAATTAAAATTCTAGCATCACCTTGCTCACCTTTATGTCATCTTATGCATGAGCTTTTGCTTAAAATCGAATTTTAGCTTTTTATCTTCAATGAAAAAGGTTTCCAGAGTTTTCATTTAATATAAAGATTTAGATTCGTGTTTATGCTTTCTATTAGTTGCATCAGAGTATCAAGTGTTTTGTTTTGGTACTTTCTCCTTTAAAAAACGAATACAGTATTGTGTCAAAGTGAACATCTTGCCCAGCCGTCTTTGTGCTCTCCATGCACAAAGTTAACATTGACAAATCCGCTGATCCGCGGTGGGTTTGTTAGCACTCAGATGCACAGAAGACAGTGTGGGAGAACTCCTTATTATCAGCAGCAGTCTGCTCCTATCAGTCCATCAGCGCAAATAAATGGCTCACTGACGAGCCCCTGCCACGCTGCGCAACACAACTGTCAACATCTACTCACTCCTTTCTGACAGGGGCCCCATCTGAGGATATTAGACTTATTATTTCCATTTTTTCCCCCTTTCACATCCTCCTGCAACAGCTCTCCCCCTTTTTCCTCAGAAGAGATGTGCTATGAGTGTGTTTCATGCAACCAATTTATTACATTTGGAGACTAATGGGGCGCTTTGCTTTGACAGCTTTTGATAAGGGAGGGTGAGAAGTCTCTGCTTCTGCCGAGGGTTATGGGAACTGCAGGAGTCATGATAATTACTATCAAAGCAGCAGTAATGCACATAATAAAATACTCCATTTGAGAACACAAATCAATTAATTAGGACCCGATGTGTCATCCCGTGTTATGTTGTGGTGTTATTTCTCTTTTATGCCTGCTCTTCCCTTGTTTTATTTTTTGTAAAGATAACATTTAGTGCATCTAGTTACATTTCAGCACGTTTTGATGTGTGTGCAATTGTGGCATGCACCAGCCCCACCTCCCCCACCGTCTGTGTGATCTTTTTATAAAATTTGAATTTAATGAAATGCACATTTAATATGATTGTTATAGAAAACAGTGGGCGAGGAAAAGTGCGCAAGAATGCAATGAGAATATATTAAGAACGTACATAATTGCACATGATGATTAGAGAAGAAACATCCTTGAACGTCCTTGAGCTCCATAATCAGCCTCAAAATTAAAATATTTATTTGTTTCCCTTTTTGCTGGAAAAATAGGATATTATTTATATAATTATGTAAACAACGTTGAGCAACCCCCCCCCACCCTCCTTTTTTTTTCCTCCTTTTTCTTCAGCGAGCTGTAGAGCGCAGCAGTGACCTTGGCTCATCTCCCACTCTTCGACTTGACAGATAAAAACTTTATTAAGCGTCAGCGGGACGAGACGCAAACAGCCCGTGACACCCATGTGCATTGAGTATTAGGGAAATATCGCAATTAGCGGCTGATTTCCTACAGCTAAAGTGTCGAGAAGAAGGGTAATAAGCAAGGTTTGTTTGTGGCCTGGAAAGCCATAATTATAAACTGCTTTGAGTGCGCTGCGCTCATTGTGCCTCGGCGTAATGAGATAGGCTGCACTGATCCCTCCATGATGCTATTAGCCGTAATCCCAAGTCTTCTCTTCCTCCCACACCCTACAGCCCTGTAGGGCCTGCTGCCACCCCAGGTGCCTCCTCTCAGACGCCGCCCTTTGGTGCGCCCTCCGACAAGCGCCGACACGGCTTGATTGTGAAGAGGTTTCAGCTGAAACATGTGAAATGCAAATGATGTCTGTTTTGGCGCTCGCTCTTTTGTGATAAAAGGGTCTACGAGAAGGTCGAGTTAGACTCTGGCCCGGTTGGCTTCAAAGTATTCATTCCTGGATACTTGAAACATCTTTTTAATATATTTCACGGCTTTATATCTGCAGGCGGACGAGGCTCGCAGTAACACACCTGTCAGTGTGTGATGTGTTAAAGCCTCTCTGTCCTGCGAGGAGTTGGCAGGAATGCGCTCTCCCTAGCTGTCTAATCGCAATGACCCCCAAATGGCCCACCTTATCACCTCTCCCTCTGAGAGGCAAACAGAGAGCGAGTGGAAAACATGGCCTTCGCTGCATGTGTTTGAGTGGGTTTAGGACTTATCTAATCAGCAGGGGGTTTGCTGTCCATCCCCTCATGCACAAGCACTCACCGTCCTGCTTTGGCTCCAATGCCGTGTGTGTGTGTGTCCTGGAAAATCTAAAAGTGGGCTTTGTGAGTTTTTAGTAGCGAAATATATTTCTGCATTCATGTCATTCCAAACCTATGCGACTTGCTTTCTTCAGAGGAACCCAAAAGACAATATTTCAAAAACAAATCTGTGTTTTTGTCCATATGATCTTAAAAATAAAAGTACCAGAAGGGAGTTTTCACAGCAATGCCATAGAAAAACCACTCTGGGTTCACCAAAGCACCTTGCTCTCACCATTTCTTAAAGGAACCATTTTTATTTTCTTATAGTTTGAAGGATGTTAAAGATTATTGAGGGAGCTATAAATGCCAGAAAAGAACTCCATGATTTTAACCCCACCGATTTTCATTTGATAACAAAAAACGTTTTTCCATATCTTCTTAAGTGAATTGTCCCTTGAATAATACCAACTAGAGAGCCCTGCTCTTTCATTTGAGTATGGAATCTCTAATCTGGAAAACACAAATTCCAAAGCCATGTTTGTGTATAATCTGTGTTTGCTTGCCTTGTGCTGCTCTCCTAAACACAGTGGACACAAACCCTGCCTGATGATGTCCATACCACACATCACAAAGGGAAACAACGGCTTTATCAAGTACAGTTTAAGAATGCCTCGCCAAGTCTGGCGCCAATCTCTGCTTAAAGCGGCCAGGAAACATCGGAATGAATTGTGCAGGGCTGCTATCGTTGGTTAATTAGTATAGCTTACATTGCAGATGAGGGAGTCAAGTCTAGGTCAGAAAAAGACTTCAAGGGTCTTAACGGGTTAAGGTTGAAGGCCAAGCTCACCCCTTTGCGTTTTAATCGGATGCCATACCTAGGGAGATTTGCAGAGATCTGCAGTGACCTTTGGCCACGAGGTGTCGTTTCTGGTCACATGTCTTTTGGGCTCCTGATGCTGGCTAGGAACCGACAGCAGCCTCGGGGCAGGGTGGGTCCTTCCAGGTGTGTTTTATCCAGAGCTGGGCTGTTCCCCAACAGCTCTGGGACACAAATGGAATGCTACAGCTCTGAGGCTCTGTTTGGTAAGACTGCCCTACGAACAGCGCTATGTTCTTTCAAGTCAGTCATTGCAATATTTTCACTTGAAGAAGTGTGTGACTTGATGAACATTGAAAGTTATCCATGAGTTAGCAGTAGATAGCTTTCACACTGACTCCAGCAGCACCCACATGGGGTAAAACAAAGGCCAGCTTTTATTTCACATCAATATAAGACTTCCTTATGATTTTCTATTTATTTATTTTTATATCTAGTTATTTTTTGAGTAGACACAGTGGAAAACTCAGTTTCGTTTCCATTTTATTTCCATACATATATCACATTGTAATTAATTATCTTTAAATGTAGGTAATTTTCTTTGTGCACTAGCAGTGCCTCGTATATTTTAGGAATGTGATTTTGTCATATTTTTGTGTGAGAGTCCTAATGCCAGGAATATGTTAACAAGTAACTTCAGGACAAAAAAAAATAACTTAATTGTCTTCCTATATGCTATTTCCTAGGATTTTTATATAATAATTTATATCATATAATTTTAATGTCTTGATTCATCTATATTACTTAACATTTGAAATTCCTAGAAAACTTACAGGTCTGCTGAGGCTGCTGTCAACTAGCGAAGTAGCCAATGTCATATTTTGCACACATTTGTGTGTTGGAAATTGCTGATTTTAAACTGATTTTGAAAAAGTTAACAGGTTGTTAACTGGGGCTATAATCTGGGGCTTTTTCACACTTTTTTGTCTTTAAGAAGCTTTGGTTTTGTTTTATTGAAAAAATGTCCCAATATGTTTTAATACTTGCAGCACTTTACTTTTGTAAGTAGTGTTCCTCAAAACGGGGTGTGGTTACACAAGTACCCCCCCACCACCACCACCACCACCACCCAACAGAGGCGTAGAGGTCAGTGATACAACATCCTAAAGTTAAACAACATTAGATGATGATCTGCTTTGCTGGTATTACAAAGCTGTCAGTTGCTTACATGAAATTGAGTCCTATGGCATGGGTTAGGGCCTCCCACTAGATCTCTTACATTTAATCCCAAATTAAACTCTGATCTCCTCATTTCTCTGCAGCATAACAGTGTTTTTTGACCTCATTCACCTCGTCCATTTTTATCCTTGCCTGCGTTGTCTTTTTTCTGGAAAATGATATTACAGAGTTTAGGTCATCATCTTCTTTTATGCCTTGCTACTGTAATCCTATTTTCTGTGTCATCTGGTAGTGTCAGCAGATGGTGGTCTGGGGAGGCAGTTTGACACCCAACTCACAGCTGTCTGGCCGGCCTGACAGGCCTCCTTTGTCTCTCAGTCATCACTCCAGAATGGTGCCTCTCCGCCTCATTGTGTCTCTATTTAACCCCCTCTCTTTTGGAGTGTTTCTTCTAAAATGTGTGTAATATATGCAGTAACATAACTGCCAAAGTTCTCCAATCACGAATAGGAGTCTCTTTTCTTTCCCCCCTCACGGTCTGTATGTTTTTTGTTGTTGTTTTTTGCGTTGTGGATTGCCATCTCTTCTTTTTTCTCTCTGTGGCTCACCCTCATTTTCTCCCAGTGTGTTAATGAAAATGTTAGAGTGCGATAGAAAGAAAGAGAGGGGGCTCAGTACGGCCCCCTGCAGAATCCCGCTCTCTGGCTTGCTTCCATGCCCATGGTCGCTTGGCTTTACTTAGTTCCAGCTCAGTGCCTGCGGCAGGCTGAACAAGCTCAGCTTTAGATTGACCCCATGGCCCAGGGCCACTCCTACCTCATTCCTATGATTATCTTTGATATTCTTTTTTTTTCTCTCCCTCTTTCTTTTTATCTTCTCTTTTTGTTGGCTTTCCCTCCCCCTCCTGAAATATCTTCATAACACTTCATTACAGAATTAATTTGTCAAGTGAACACTATAGAGACAGCGGGCAAAAGAAAGACTTGAGAAAGAGACAGATAACTCGTGCATTCTCGGCAGGTTTGTAAGGAAAGCCATCATATAGAAGAAAGTGGGGTTCAAAATCACTATTGAATATTAGAATATATAAAGTATTTTCTCACCTTCAAAATATATTTTAGATTTGTACAGGAAACTGGTAAGAACATTTCTCATGTTCTCATATTTGTGGATCACCCTATTCACACATCAACTGTCTAAAAATGTCTTTGCCATTCTTTCTAATTTGAACAACTATATTACTTTAATTGCATTTAATTAATATTTAACTTTTTTTGTGTAGGGGTGTTATTAATATTATTAATATTATTATTGTTATTAATATTATTACTTTCTTATCATTGTTCTTGTGCAAAATTACATTTTTCTTCTCATTTCGATGTCTCTTTCTTTATTGATTCTGTATTCATCTGAATTCATATACACATATTTATATGCTGTGGAGGTCAGCACAAAAGGTCATCTGTCTTAAGGTATTTTGGAACTTACTTTACTTTAGTAAACATACATTAAATATATTGTAATCGTTATTAAAAAATATGAGTCGTTTTAATAAGACTTCTGATTCAATAAGAGTTATAATCCAATGTGGTGGCTAATACTATGTAGCATGGGTTGTTTTAATAATGATAACTATGAGGGTGTTCACCATACAGTTTCCAAAGCATTTATGGATGCTGGTTTGTTTAGAATGAATAATTAATGCATATACTTGGTTAACAATTTCAATACAATGTGACATAATGGTGTTTTATGAAATGTACTTGTTAAAGTTAAACGATGGAAGAAATGTGGTTTAAAGTTTGAAGTTGTTAGGCCGAAAGTAAATCAGTTAAAAAATTAAAGATACATTTATTAGTCGTACATAAATAAAACAAGAAAGAAACACTTAAGATTTCTATACTCAAAAGCCATTTGTGGCACAAGCAGTATTTATTTAGTTAACATTTTTGAGGTTGAAACAAATTGGATTTATTGATAATAAGTATATAATTTAAAACAGGTTCGGTTTAATAGCACTATTGCAGAAACCTTACGTTTCATTTATGCATGAATCGCAAATATGCATAACATTACATTTTTAGTTTATGTTGAAACTGCAGAAACTAAATGTAGTTTAAATGCATAATTTAGGCCTGAATATTCTGTGTCCTCTGTGATTGTTGTTAATACACTATAAACAAAAACAGAAGTCTGTTAATGTGCAATTTAGGCTTATTACATGTTTAATTTATGAAAATATTGTTGCTTTCTAGAATAAACTAAAATGATTGTAATTGCTAATTTTATCAAATCACTTAATAGTTCTATTGGTATTGATATCGACTGTATTGTGCATGGTATCAGACCCACAATGATTATGATGAGATGCACATGCCTTTCATGAAGTGATTGATTCACTGTGTTGGGTTCGTTTGTAGGCTCATGCAGCGAGCTGTCCTCAGGTCTGTGTTCTGTGTACATGTGTGTGCATGTATGTGTGCCTGCGTGTGTGTATGTGCGTGTGTGTGTGTGTGTGTGTGTGTGTGTGTGGGTGTGTGTTTAATTGCTCAGGTTCCAATTGTCAGACAGCTTGTTCATGCACTGAGTGAGCTGTCCCAGACATGCTGCGTGAGGTGTTTGTCTGTTGTGCGCAGACAATCAATACTCTTCCATTTAAAGAAGTCTAAGGTCAGGACTCTGCACTGATAATGTGAATTGTTTTGTTAGATAGTCAAAGGTCAGATAATAATTATTTTTTTTCCCAACCACTTCCCACCTGGAATTGATCTCCTGGTGAAGACGACCACTGCCGTCAGCTCGCTAATCTTAACTTGCTGCACATCTTAGCTTTTGTCTTGGAGTGCATATGTACATTAAATTTTATTAGTATTTTCTTTAAGAAATCGTCTGAACAAAGTTTTAAAACATCCTTATATTTATATATAATAGTTTTATTATTTTATTCACACTTTGGCATAGATTGAAAAAATTGGATCCCTTACCTTGTTTTTGGCTTGTTTTTTGCTGCTTCTTTTTTGTGATCAACTTTGTTACATGGCAATATCTGTGTGTACTCAAAAATACAAAGCAAAACAACATATTCAAACTATATACAATTGCCAAAGCCTTGAAACTAGAATACAAAAGTGATACATATAACAAAAGATGATACAATATCATTCCATGTTGTTGAGACCCATTTATATTGTGTAATAATACTAAAGGAAAACAGGTGTTTTGAGAGGTACAGCGATAACTTTATCCCAAACGTCCAAAGTTTGAAGTTGAAGTTTGTACTTTATAATTGATAGCCAAAAATTGCTATATGGTATAAATCATTTTTACAAAATATATATAGAAAGCAAAAAAGTAGAAATATTATGGTAAAAGGATGGTAAAAATGTTTTAAATTCTATATTTATCCCTTGGGTCATAAGAACCCATACATATTTACAGAGTGAATGTACAGAGCCAATCTGACGTTCTTGTGTTGCTCTTGTGTTCTTCTTGTGTATACAAATAGACTTTACCAAGTTATGGTCTGTTATGTTGCAGGTGTGTGTGTGTGTATGTGTGTGTGTAATAATGGAGGTTAAGAGGTGATGAGGTCTCATTCACCGCAGTCTCGGTGTAAGAGAGACCTGCGCTACTCTTCATCATTAAACCATTAGTGCAGCAGCGGGACGAGCTCCACACAGGTGGCTCTGCCTCACACTGCTGTTTGTTTATCCACATAATCAAAGTCAGACAGAAAAACACACAAATGGAAAGAAAATCTTGCTAGTGTTTTGTCTGCTGCCGTGTTAAGATCACAAAAAAAATCCAAATAAAAGTCCAAAAAGACAGGGGCACCTGCACTGACAGGATTTTAGTTGCATATGCACTCATTCACTTGCTCTCAAGAAAATACAAATATGGATAAATTAATGCACGTCATTTAAAGTAATATTACATTAAAATTAACTTATTGAATGATATAAAATAATAATTGACAGTTTTTCATGTAGAAAGTAATACAATGTATTTGCAAGTATGCAAAGTTTATAGTTTCCCATCTGTTACTCAAGAGGATTGATGTGATTTGCCTGCATAGGACGCAATTGTCATTTGCAAATGCTTTTGGTTGTTTTAATTGCTTCAGGCATCATTGAGATGTCTGTTAGATGTTTCTTTATGTCTGCTTTAGTTTTCATGCATACCAGCTGTTTGATACTATGAATGCAAAATGCACATAGAATTTCATATATCAATTCCTCTGTGGGTTGTCGTTATTCTGTACCTTCCCAAAATGGCTTTAGGAAGGCAAGCTCATTCCTTCAACGATCTATAATTGTAATTTATGTTTTTCAAACAACAAAAATACCAAAATCCCCATATTTAGTTGCAAACAAATCTAAAAACCAATTGTCCTGGTCAATAAATCTAGCATTCAGCTAGATTTTCAAGGGTTAATGAATGGCACTTGTATCGATCTTTATGGGAAATGTTTGTATGATACAGGAATCATTTAAGGGGTATTGGTGAGGAACAGCAGCAGTTGCCGTTAGCCTAGCCTCTCCAAGGGGCATTGAAGAATCAAAATTGCATATTGACAAAAGGGCTCGGGTGAGTGAACCCCGGCAGCTTGAAATAAACTCATGCAGCGTAGTCATTACTCCTGGCTACCGTGGTCTCCCTCAACCTTGAGCCAGTCGATAAGCTATTATAACCATGCAAATTGTGGCCAAATCAGAGACCTGACATATTGGAATTATGGTCTCCCTCAGCCACCACCTTATACATCATTATCAGAGCACTGGCAACAATATGCAATATGCTTACTGTTGTTTCCTCTGTACTTTTTCATTAGGCCTTAAAGGACTGTAGTAAAATGAAAATAAATGTCTTTGTGGGGCGGAAGGCAGTCGTAGTTCTTTTGCTCGCAGAGGGCAAGACCGGGTGCCAAGTCTTTTTGGTCAGGGCAGATACCTCAGCGGTTGGAATGATGTAACACGGTGTAAAAACTGTGTAAACACCCCAGTGTCCTTGTCCTTGGGAATGTCAATAGGTACGCATTAGCGTACAGAGAGTCGTGGGTCAGGTTGGGCAAAGCGCCACCGATTTGACAGCATAACCTGCTGCGTGTGAGGGTCGATAGCCTCTGGTCTTCATACATTATCAGAGCCTGGGGTCATTATAAATGCCGCCCGTTGGTCTAGAGGAGATGTTGGACTATTGCTGCTGTTTTGCTTTCTCCATGGATTATTTTCAAGAAAATGCTAAACTCTTTATTTCGCATTGCCTCATTTCCTCAATCATACCTGCTTGGCGGACATTTAAGCACATTAATCAAAGTTTTACGGATAACTGATCATTTGTTTAGTATGACTTCCCGTCACAGTCGCCAAGTTCTTGAATGGCTGCTTTGATTTACAAAACCTTCCAGTGTATTAAGTGGATTTAGAGGTGACAGCGCATTGATTTGTTTCCACTGTCATCTTGCTCTTTTGCGGCGCCCAGGGTTCAACCTGCAGCCACGTGGGCTTCGCTTCGCCAGGCTCCCGGCATTCTGAATTACCCGAATTTGTTCTACCAAGGTTTTCCGATCGCTCGCAGATGGGCAGCGATTAATCAGAGAGGTAACTGTGAAGTAGTTTGCAATTAGACGGCAAAGCTCTGAAGCATGCTAATTGAATCAGAAAATTAGAGCGACTGCGCAGTAATTGGCCAGTTCCCATGCAGCAGGTGCCAGCCCACTCGACTGTGGAACAAGGTATTTAAGTCACATTAGCCAGAGTAAAAATATTCCTTGATATGGAACAGTTAGATTTTCTGCTCGTTTTCACCAGCTATGTCACCGTTGGCGAACCAAGCCGCCTCGCGGCGCAATTACGACAAGCACCGCCGCACAGGAAATCGACTTTCCACAATCCGCCTCCTCTCCTGGAAGAAGTGAGAGAGAGAAAAAACAGCATGACAGGAAGTCGCAACTCATTAGCAGTGGCTGCAGCAGCGCGAAGGAGCTTGGATTTACCAGTGTGTCCCTTTTCTCTTTTTTTTTTTTTTTTTGTGTACACCACCTGAGCTGAGAGGGAGGCTAGTCGATGCCATCTGCGTGTTTAGGTTTTCCTTACGTACAAAGAACTGGCAGCAGAATTGTTTCTCTTTTTCCCATTTAAAAAGCTTTTAACAGGTGTCAACTGCAAGAAATGACTAGCTCTCGTAATGTATGTTTAAGAAATGCCTGTCCTCTCAGTATGAACTCCTATCTACCAGATCTACATAACAACTCTTCTTGCTTTCTGTGGTTTAGATACCAATGCATCATTTATTACCGATACGGCCTGTGAAACTTGAATGGCTCATAGCTGTTGCTTATCTTCCCGTACCTGTATGTGTGTTGTTCAGGGGAAGTTCAGCTTTTTTCACCATCACCAGTTCCCTCTCAACCTGGCGGCATTGGCAAACATGAAAAACTGAGGGGGATTAAAAATTGATCACTTTGCAACAAGTCTTGGTTTGTGCGCTACCAAGAATTGCCTTTGTTATGGTGAAACGACAGAGCGAGCAAAGAAGTGAAAGAGGAGGAAAATCCCCTGGCGGAAGCCGAGCAGAACTTTAAACCCTGCTGGGTGCCAGTCCTGTTTGTGGGAAGAGCCCTGAGTTTGACTTCTGATTCTCTCTCTCTGTCTCGCTCGCCAGTTTCCCGGCCTCCTCAGCATGCAGGGCTTGCTCTCTCCCCCCTCTTTGATATCTTCATCTGCTCTGCCAAAGCAACGGGCTGGCTGGCATGTGAACTCTCGACGAAAGTGGATTATTCTCCCTGCCTCTCACCCCATATGACTTATTTAAAACAAAACAATTGCCTCGCTACATAGAAAGGTTATTACTGATTTAATGGCACATAGGGAAATTTCATATGAGGGAATTCAGCTATGCATGGGGTATTTTTTCAGATCTTGCTGAACATATTGTGCAATTTAATATTCAAAGCTGGTGTATGTAATTTTGTTTATTGCAAAAAATAGTGCCGCTGTTGGAAAAGCATGTACTCTCACGTCACTGGCTGAGAATGCATAATGGCAAAGTTAAGCATTAATTATTGATTTTACCATTTGATATGAATTAATATATTCAACGGGAAAAGTCTTGAATGTGTACTACTGTTAATCAATGATACAAATACTGCAGCACTTGAAGGCAAGGACTATCATGAGATCATTCAATAAGTAATGAGCTGAGAGCTTTATCTCGTGCGGTCTTGTTGTACTATCAATGTGATCAAGGAACGAAAAAAGTTGTGAAGGTCATGGCTGCTCTTTCGCCCTGAAAACCAGGACTGACCCACAGTGCATCCAAGAAGAACATTACCTCAGTGGTTACTAAACAAGCCAAACTAGACCCTTGCTTTTAGTACAGATGATAAATAGTGGATGATAGCTATGTCAAGTTTTATAGTTCTCCATATTGCGCAAAAAGGCCATATTTTATCTAGCTTTCATTGTTACCACAATTAGAGCTTCGTGCTAAGTCAGCGTAGTCGATGTTAATGGCTGTAAATGAGTTGGCGCCAGAGCAGGAGCATTAGCACATTTCAAATTAAATTCTCTGTCTCACCAGCCTTGTAGCTGGAGATGCTAATATAGCAGAACATTGTGCGCTAACTTCATCCGCTCAACAATTCACTGGTGCCACCAAGCTATGTTCGGGTTAATAAAGGATTGTTTAGGATAAAGGAAGGTTTTAGTGACCTGGTATTGAGCTGTCTCCGGTTAAGGGGCAATTTAGGCCACAGACCATCTGATAGAGAGACCCCTTGCACTGGAAGTAGAGTATATGTTACTTTCGTCACTAATGCAATTAGTCATCATGGTTGACTTGTTACTTCAGGTACTGTATTCATGGCACAGGAGATATCCTGTCCTTAAGTCACACTGTAGGGACAGCAGAGATGTGGGGTAAAGTGTCTGAGCGCAGGTCAAGTTAAGCAGGATGGATGCTTTGCTCTGCATCGATAACACGTAACCCAATTAGCTTTGCTGCACTCACATTTGTGGTGAAATGACTCAATGGAAAGTGATGCCATTGTTGGGGTCAGTGTAAAAATGTACAGTTTTTTTTTATCTGTGTGTAAGAGTGCTTATGCCTGTCTCTTCTGCATTAAGTGTTTGGGCTGCATGCTGAATCAAAATGAAAAATTTGTAGTGTCTAATAGTATTGTCATTTGAAACTTGTTACAATATTTTCTTTTACAATAGTAGTATTTTTTAAAATGGTTTCACATTTTAGTAATAACAATTATTATTATTATTATTATTATTACTATTCCAAACCTGGATCTTTAAAGCTTACAACAAATCTGTAGAAAAATGCAGATGTCTCGATACTTTTGCATAAAGCACATTTCCTATAATTCTAAACTAAAAAAAAACAAAAACAATTGCAATTTTGGTAAAAATATGGGTGAGTATGGGTATAAGCACCTGTGAAAAAATCTGTATAGAAAATTACATTGTGACCTCTTTTTACAGACTTTTATTAAAAAGTATGTTTGTAATTTTTTTTTTTTTTTTTATCAAAATACCCTGATGATAATATACTCTTTTTCTGCACCCACATTTTTATTTTTCAGTTGGATCGATCCTTCTTTTCATTCCAGTATGTTATGGTCCACTTTTATAGTTATATCCATTTTGCATAAATAAAATAAAATTAAGTCATATCCTTCTCTTTATCATATAATGACATCAAAATGCCGTGTCAAGTAGGCTTGAACTTTTTCTCATTGAATATCCTCTTTCACCAAGGAAATACATCGGATTAACTGTTTCATGTCGACATTATCATAAAGCATTTTGATTCTTTGTGACACTTCACACTACAGTTGACCACACAGATCACAAGTGCCTTTTAACTGTCAGTGTGCTGCTGTAATCCACTGTAAACACATTAAACCAATTCCCGCTGCACAGAGCGGGTGCAAGCTGCTTAGTTTTGTGGCTAAATCTCGGCCGCAACCACGCTCATTTCCAAAAAGCCTCCAGCGGTCCGAGCGATTGGCCAGCAGGTGCATCCATGCATCTCAGCTTTTGCCTAATTCCATCTGGACCTAAAAAACAGGCGACTCCCCACCCTCATCTCCGGGACAGTAGTCTAGGGTCACTTGCGGTGCCAAAGGTGCGTGTGAGTGACGTGGCACACTGGCTGACCCTGGCTTTTGGCAGGGCCGCAGATTTAATGGGATTAGCTGGCTAATGCAGACTATGTTTCTGTTCCTTGCGCCTGGGCCTTTTTTAGCCCCAACCCTCAGGGTTGTGCCAACGTTCACAGGTCGAGGGCAGGACAATAGAGCAGCCAGATAGGACGGGATGGGCTACGTTACAGCGCCAGGTTGCCAAGGATGCTCTGGGTGGCGTTGAGCACTCAGGTATGGGCGGCGACGGGCTGCCAAGTTCTCAGCCTATCATGACCTGAACAATATCGAGTCGTCCGAATGCAGCAGTTTCTAATTACCGTAGATAAGTGGTGCCTAATTGTAACCTTACACACTCTTTACATTGATAGCCATCCATTAGGAGTGTAATCAATGTACGGCTGGTCTCCTCCCTCCACAGCGCTCAGGAACAGTTCCATGTTCCCATGTGTTGCTCAGATTGGCTTTGGTAATTGCTCAGGCAAGCATGTGGTTCAAATCTGCTCTCCGTACAGAATGGTGCAAAGCCACCGTAGACTTCAGCTGAACTCTGTCTCAACTGTCTCTTTTCCTTTCTTCAAAGCCCCGACGTGGCCTCTTAACCTTTGTCTGGTGCACCACATTATAACGTACACCGCTTCTGAGCCGTTTGTGGCGGATGCCGCTGTCCGGATCCATGACAACAAGCTTGGGTTTGAATGGCACAGGTGTGCTCCGGCTGATCCCAGGTCAGCACTCGTCGGGCGCTTTTGACAGCCCCGCCGCATGCACTAGCGCACAGGTGCATGCAGCAAACACCTGTGCGCCTGTGGCCCCGGGACACAGACGGGCTAGAGTTCCACTGGCGTAACTGAAATCAGAGAGCAGGCTTGTGGGGATGCGAAGGGCCTCCCTTCTGTTACCTCTTTCTCCCAGCAGGCATGTTGTGACCGCCACACACACAGATAGCACTCTTCCTCCATGTAAATATGCACTCGCTCGCTCAGACATACGTGATCGCATAGCCCGACCGCGATTATGTTACCTGGCCGTGTCATTGCACTCTTTTGTGTACACGTCGATCCGCTGTTTCTCCCAGACATCAAATGCTGTTTGTTCTCGCGTCCCCGTCTCTTGTGCTTTCTCTCTTTCTCTGGGAATGCATTGCGAAGAGATTTGTCAGCATGAGAACATGACAGACGACGTGGCCCCGTCTGCCAGCCAAAAACAATATTTAAACATTTAAATTAGGTTTATCGTAAGCCCGCTCGCTTTCACCGAGCTGCCGTGAAGACGTACAGATGGAAAGTACATATTAAGTGGATTTGCGTTCCCCGCACTAATCGCTGTCTCGCTGTCGTCCTCCTCTGTCTCTTTTCACTTTCAACAACAGCGGCGTTCCAGCCGCAGGAAGCTTGTACTTAGCAAATACGCTCGTCTGCGTTTGAAAGGTCATGAGCATTTTCAACGTTGTTCGCTTTCACTGAAAGTTGCCTCACGACTTCAACTCTGCATCTCTCCGCCAACACAAAGAGATGACACGTTTATCATCCCTCTCTCTTAGTTATTCATGGATCTGTCTCTGTTCCTGCTCGACAGAGAACATGATGGAGATCTCAGAAGTGTAAAGCGGCCTTGTCAGTTTTATTTGCTTCTGCTGCAATCAAGGTGTCAGGTTTCCGGACTTCATACATGAGTAATTTTCAGTCAGGATGAGATTTCAATGCTGAATATTTTTCAGTGTGAGTGGGCATTTGTTTGAACGGGTCAGTTGGTGTATTAGGGGCATATTTCAGCTCTTTGCATAGTGTGACAGTTATGATATTCCCCATCACTGCTGCCATTTCTGTACGGTTTAAGGGGCAATCATACTTGACTCTGTGTTCCTTTCACTCTCCTTAATAGTAGGGCTGTCAGTTAATCTTAATTTAGTACATTTGTATTAATTGTACAGAAAAAAATACAGAAGTTTTCTTTTGGCAGCTTTGCATGAAAACAATGTGTGCAAATTTCAGTAAGAGGCCTATTGTTTTTAGTTTCAACTAGAGTAGCGTTTTAACACAACAAATAGCTATTTTTCTAAATAATTGTGGCTGCTTGAAATCTAGTGTGAGCCTCCTTTTAGTTCCCTCACTTTAGAAGAGCATACACACGCACGCAACCACACAAAGCCCTCTCTCTCGTTAAACCATCATCTTACCCCAAATCTAAAAACACTCTCTCTCTCTCCTCCATCAGTACCATCAGCACCTCCATTAAGGAGACAGGAGAAATCAATATCTCACCATCAGGCTCAAATGTTAACAAACTTTTTATTTACCATTTACCTTCTGCACACAATCCATTTATCTGTCTCTCTCCAGTTTATGATGGAGAGCATCAAATACACTCTATAGATCAACAAGGTGATTAAATAGGTTCATTCAAACACACCTGTCCTTATTCACCACGGAGCTGAGTGATGTCCCAAACGCTCACCAAATTGCTGTTTACTCTAACAACCGATAGTGGAAAAAGCCATTAAGTGAAGATCCCTTTTCCCAGCCATTGCACCACAACTGCCTTCTGTATGGTCTATTCACTAAGTGCATTTATCATTTAATAAAAAAGGCAATAATCGAAGCTTATTGAATACCTTAACAGGTTCTGGGCTTTAAAAAAATCGTAGGTGTTTTTTTTATCTCTTGGCTTAGTTACAGTTTGATTCACCTTAGCATTGTGAAACCTTCAGAAAAGTATGACAAATAAACTCTCAAACTTGCCGAGAAGGACCGTTATACCATCAGCTCACATTACTCTTTGTGCCCCTGAAATAGTAATGCAACACCACAAGAAAACACACTGATATGGAGGGATTCCCTCTGGATTGCCCGCATCTTTAAAATCACTCTGCTCTCCTTGAGTCTTATAGACTCGCTCGCTCGTGCTCAGGGAAGAGGAAGCGCTCACACGGGATAGAAAATACACAAGACAAGCGACAGGAGAGAGATTACCGGTCTCCTCAGAGACATTGAGCAATATATGTGCGAGCACACACAGTTTGTGAAAAGAGAGCAGTTGGAATTAATGCATGAAGAAGTGAGAAAAGAACAGAAAGGATGTGTGATGAAGGATGCATAAGATTGAGAGGTGTCATTGAAAGCTGATCGCATAGCCGTCTTTCTACATGACATTATTGTCAGTGAGAATATAAACCACTGATCTTTGCTTTATGAGGCGTGATAAACCACTGTCAAAACTAAGCAGCTGGAGGTATTCTTACATTCCTGGTTTAGTTTTGCTCCCTAAGGCGGGACATTTGACCACAAACCATTAATCTGCCCCTTGATACACATGGCAGCGGTGATCACTCTCTTACCGCTGTGGTCAGGAACACAAAAGGAAAGTTGTTCTGTGTTTGGGTGGTTGGTTGCGGTCAAAACCTGACATCCTGGACCTGGATTGTTTGTTTTTGGTAGGCATACAAAAAGCGGGTTTAAGCTCCAGTAGTGGAGCTTGTCTTTCGGTTTGTGTCCTCAAACAAGATCCAAAATGAACTTTTTGCCACATCTGTTTTGTGTGTGTGTATGTATGACAAACAGCACAGTGTGACTGCGAAACTCCATCTGTCACAAAAATGTGAAAATGTTCTGCCAAATGCAGCTTTTAAACAAATTGTGTAAATTAAATTGACTGAAATGTGCTTAATTAAAAGTAAAAGTAAAAAGTAGAAAAAAATATATGTTACCTTAATGCCAAAGCAAGTGTAGGTGTTTTGGTTTTTACCTAATTATATTGTTTTAAATATTATTGACATATTTGGCATTCAAAGCTTTACACATTAATAACTGTAATTAAATACTTTTATTTTAAATTCATATTGTTGTGTTTGTTGTAAATGTGTGTCATGGGTTGCAACAAAATAAATACATAAATCAAATAGACCCAGGTAAGATTCAAGCAGGCGTGACATTGTCCGACATATTTAGCTAAAAACATATTTTCCACTATATCACCAAATGCTATCTTCTTCTATGCTGAAGGCCCGTCTGCTGGCCACGAGTGTACCCACGATGCCCATTAAAACTCTGCTGTAGTTAAGCACCTTTACTTCTGTATATATACATTCAAATTTATTGCACACGAGGAGAGCGATTGCTCTAAAGTATCATAACGCTTTAGCACATCAAGCAGACGTAGGCGTGGAGGGTTTAAAGTTACCGAGACCTCAGAGGTCAGCAACCGAAGACATGGAGTGAAACAAGGCTTTGAAACATGCCATCAGCCCAATAACGAGAGATGCGCGGTAGTAAAACTCGAGGCGATTGGGGGCGTATTTTAGACGGATTGATGGATGCGGCTGTTGTCAGCGGTGGGGAGGGAATTAACTAGGCACTTTAGCTGCGGGTAGAAAAGCAGCAGTGTTTTTTTTCAGGGGGGGTGGGTCGCCCCAGTAGTTTTAGCCTAAAGAGAGGGGCATAACCAGCCATAAAACATGAAATCATATCACTTAAGCCGACGAGTACAGATAAAGCAATGTTTGAACTTGCAGGCATTAATTATACACTGTAAACAGAACGGTGGGAGACTTTTTACTTGTTTAAATTATGACAGAGGGTTAGCGTCTCTCCTCTGTCTCCCTCTCTCTCTGTCTCCATTCATCTCTCTCTGCATTAATGTTCCACTTCTCTTCATTAACTTTTAAAGCATGTTTTTCTTTCTGTCTAATTTATCACATGATACTGTATTAACATACCCAGAGGACCTTGTTTCTACTAAAGTATTTCTTTGAACAGAAACAGGAACAATTTGAAGGTTAAGCACTCAATGTCTGGTTCATCGTTTTCACCATGAAGAGAATATGAAGCAGCTACATAATATTTTAGAAGAAAACAGGGGAACAGAAAAAATCTTAATGCTAGGATGTTGTGGGTGGGTGTTGTAGTTTTTGCGCATTGCTCTGTGGATGTTTACTGGTCCAATCAAAAAATACCCCATGCTAATATGTCAGTATGTTATGGTAGTCTAAAGGTGATGAGAATCTTGAAAAATGTATTGCTGCTTGTAGTAAATATAATTATTGATCCAGGTTCCTTAATAATTATTCGGAAATATGAAATGCATAATATTATTGTTTAATACATTTTTACAGGCAACAAACCGATATTTGGTTTTAATTACTTATTAGATAAACATACTAAAAAAAAAATATATAGAAATTGTTTAATGAATTATATTTTATGAAATACCAAAAGTCAGAATCTGTGTCTTAAATAACTGTTTTCTATTTAAATATATTTTAAATGATTATTTCAAATTTCATGCAAAATGAAATTTCAGCGCTCATTACTCCAGCCTTCAATGCGACGTGATCTTTCATAAATTATTATAATATACTGATTTGGTGCTTAAGAAACATTTCTTATTTTTATCAATGAAAAGAATAATTGTGCCACTTACTATTTTTGTGGAAACGGTGATACATTTTTTTCAGGATTGGTTGATTAATAGTAAGCTAGGTAACGCTCTACTTAAAGCCTTTATATATAATGCATTATAAAGAGTTAGTAAAGGGTTATTATTCAATTATTCATAATGTGCATTGTATTATAACCCAGTTTAAAATACATAGTGTAACAATGAGATGGTGGGTGTTATAATGAATTAATTGTGGTTGCAGTTAATTGTGAGATTGTACAGTGCATGATAAGGTTCATTACTAGGCTTAAATAATGCATTATATTGTAAGTGTTACAATAAGTAAAAAAATACATAATGTATTTGAAATATACAGTATTGTAGTAACTGTACGTATATTTACTGTTATTTTTTGATCCATTTAATGCATCCTTGCTAAATAAAAGTGTATTTAACCAAAAAAAGGTATAATGCCAAGTAAAAGGTAAGGAACAGCCGCAGGAAGTACTGTATCATTGTATTGTATTTTTTTTGTTGCACAGGCCTTTGTAAAGGAATGTGCTCTCTCTGTCTCTCACTCTCTGACACTTACAGTCACACATCTTCTCAGACAATGTTATCGGTGACTCACATTCCATATATGTCAGAACAGATACAGCGGGGCCGCCGGTGGCAGGAGTTTACATCATCTGATCAATGTAACATACTGCGGGGGTTAAAGTTTACTCTTCTTAAAGGACTCTTACCCTTCTGACAAGTGAGAATCTATTGATTATTTTATTCTATTTGCCGTTCCTTGCGCTCACTCTCACCTCTGCTGTCAATAGAGCGCCACTGAGAGAGTCGGAGCGGCTCCTGACCCCTGCTGTACTCGCACACCCACACCAAACACACGATCCTCAAACACTCATCCCGGCTCGCTCCTGCATCCCTAACACACTTTTGATTAATAGTGTGTCGCTACAGGGTCACGGTGCATCTGAACATCTCTGTACATCTTATTTGACATGGGCTACGTGTTGAGCGTTAGCCGCTCTGTCAGATAAGGGTCTATAGATTCGGTCAAGGTGGGTTTTTTCTCCTGCTTGCCCCCAGCAGGGACAGATCCAGCCTCGTTTGGAGGTCATGGAATCGCTGAATGCATCTAAAGGTCCTCGCGCTGTTTATTCACCTGCCCGTCCAAGGGTTCAGCTGAATGTTTTGTTGACGTCTGTACGAGTGTGGAGAGAGCACAGAGAGGGAAGTGGCTGCAGCCCTCTACACTCGTCTGCGGAGAGATGGAGAGATAATTATTCGCTCTCACTCACATGGCATGAAAAATGCATAATGCCGGGTTTTGAGACAGCTTATCTGGGAGTTAACTCTTCCCACGCTTTGTGTATGCTAAAGCGGAGATGCTTTTAGATGCCTGCCATTGTTTGTGTTTGTTTGTTTGTGGAGTTTTGTTTGGGTGGGTTGTTTGCGCTGAACTTTTGGCCCCTCTCACGCTGTTTGAGTAAGTTTCGATCACAACATTAGATTGGAAACAAAACACTTAAACTTTTTGAACATTTATCGCTTTTTGCAGCTTTTCTCTAATGAATCATCGCCTGGGTGCAAATGTGTGTTTTGTTTTTTTTCTTTTCACATGTTTTGGCCAGAATGCACTCACTTGATGCCTTTGTAGTATCAATTTGCTGATAAAGTGATTATAGGAAACATATATTTGGGTATACACACACACACTACCATTCAAAAATGTGGAATATTAAAAATAATAATAAAAAAAAAATTATATGTTTGTGTGTGTGTATATATATATATATATATATATATATATATATATATATATATATATATATATATATATATATATATAAATCTCTTATGCTCCCAAAGGCTTTATTTTTTCAAACATTTAAAAGCAGTAATATTGGATTTTTTTAATGTTTTTAAATATAATTTGCAAAGCTGAATTTTTAGCAGGCATTATTTGAGTCTTCAAAAATCATTCTAATATCCTTCTAATAAATATTTATTAACATTCATTATAATAATTTTTGCTGCTTAATATTTCTATGGCCAAATCTATTCATCAAAAGTGGCATTACATTTAAAATGAATATTTCTGTTTCAAATAAATGATTTTTGTTGAACATGCAACTTTGTTTAACGTACAAAACAAATTAATGCATCTACAAAATATTAAGCAACAAAAAAGGTTTGTGTATATATTTTGTATATATAGAACAACGTTCTTAATTTCCATTCTACACATGTACTGTCGTGCTTTTTATTTTTTTACCTTAAATTCTTTTTCTACTTGCGCCTCTCTATCTTTTGACAGAAGCCAGTCTCTTCTCCCTCACTCCAGGGTCTCTGTATGAGTGGACTCTGACTAGGGTCAGTCTGGGGTCGGAGACCGAGACTGTCAGATCTACAGTATGCAGATAATTCGGCTCTCAATATAAATGTTAGTCTCGTAACACTATTATGAAATCCCTCAAACGTCACATTATCAATGCTGTTTTGCTGTCCTACCTATGCACTAGCTGCGTTTTAAAATCTGTGCATTTAGTATTGTTTTTTACCCTGCTTTCCATGACCCTATCAGAACAGACCTTTGACCCATTTTTGGTTTGCAGTCCATCAGCACTGAGAAGCACTGCTCTGTTTTCAGACAAACAGAGGAAATGCATTTTAAATATTGTCTGTCTACCATGTGCTTCTTCAGTGTCATAGAATCCCCTTCATGGCTTCTGGCTGGGCCCCTGACGCAGGACCCACGCATACAGGAGGTTGTTAGGAAGTTCCTCTCAATTAGCATCCTTTTCGTCGCCGTGAACTGACCTTAAGCTGACTGTGGTGCTTTCCCTGTTTCTTCAGTCAATGTAAACATTAATGTCCTCTTCATTTGAAGCCCTGCTACTGAGCCAAGTCTAATAACATTGTTCATGGGTTTGATGTGAAAGACGTGTGTTCTGTGTGGGTGTTGTTAAGGAAGGGAGCGTAGCGACTTTAACAACATGTTCTACTTGTTTCCTCTTATGTGTTAAACCACAAAATCCTCTTTAAAAACAAGAGCACATTGACTCCAGAATGGAATTTGACTGTTGTAATTGTCTTGTATTTATAAATGATTCAGGATGGTCAAGTAAGGATTCTTTTTATTAGTTGTTTGGGGGAGCCATATTTACCATATCAGTAATTATTGGAGATTTTAATTGATCAATATCAGTTTGTATTGTGTGTGAGCATTTATTTATATATATATATATATATGTATGTGTATATATATTATAGAATTATAGATTCTATATTATTGTTAAAACAATTATAGAATTGTTTTAACGTTTAGATAACCTTTTCTTAATGAAGTTAATCTTTAGAAGCATTACACTTATCTTCGATTTGAAAATCTTTTTATCTTATCATTGTAAGCCATGTCTCCATATATTTTAGCTTTAATACTTTTTGTAAATTGGTTTAATATTTGTTAATTTAGAGATACAACTACTAACAGTGGTTTAAAAGTGCTGTGTTTCGGCAAGGTTTAAACTCTACAAACGTATCATTTATAGGCCTGGTAGTCTAAATTATATAAAAGATGAATTATTAACTTAACTCTTTAGTACAGCTGAAATCTCTTGAACGTGTGAAATGCATAGAGTGATGGTTCAACTTTTCACACACTGTACATGAGCATGTTCTCAACACATCAACCAGCACCACAGTGAAGCATTTCGAAGATTTCAATGAAATCTATACAAAATTGTAGCATTAACTCCCCGCTCCCTCCCTCACTCACTCGTTCACTCACAGTCACTCACTCATATATCCATCACATCAGTATACATCATGTCGTCTTCCACACACGCACATACACACACACACACACACACACACACACTGTCAGGGGTCATCCCCTGCTCATGCTGAGTGTGTGTGAACCCCATTAGCACATTCCCAGATAGTGGCCAGGGTACTCTTATCTCTCTCCACCCATTAATTACACTTTGTTCCCCTAAGTGATCTATTTCTGCTCCTCCCCGGCCCCGCGGCCCACTCCAGGACTATCTCCTACACCTCCACACCACCACACAACACACACATACACACACGCAACAGATAAGAGTGCTAATGTGAGGCAAGCAAGGTCAGCCTGCCTTCCTCGCTGATGTGAAGTGTGGGTCCCGTGCATTAGCCGCTAGCCTGTCTGCCACCCGCTTTGCATGGGGCCGCTCTGAAGATGCCCCCGTAATTACAGATGACAGCACAGCGAGAGGCTGATCGCCCTCCTTTGCCTCCACTCGGGCTGGAGGAGACAGCCTTCTGAAAGCTCCACCTGGAAAGTATGTCATGAAGCACTCTTGCGATGCTAAACACATGTGAATGCTGTGTACTTATAGTTTTGAGGCCAGTAATCTAGCCTCGGATCACACTTCCAAGTCCACTGTGTTGGCGAGCGACGGCCAGCTAGTCAGTGAGGGGTGCTTCACTCATCGCGTCTGTATCGCTGCTAGACAGTTTAGGAATTGGTTTTAAATTGTTTTTTCTGACAAATGGAAATCTTGTACTAACTAAATAATTGAGCTGCTTATTCAGTAAATCTGATGCATACTACATACTAATATTTGGCATCAATATATGAGGATATTTTATAGAAGCCTGATCTTCTTGATGATTATTTGATTAAAAATGTACTACAGATTACAGCAAAAAAGCTAAATCACATAGTATAAATTCATATACTAAATATATCTAATTTCAATAAATTTCAAATTAGCTTCCCTTTCCCTTCCCTCCCATTAACTGTAAAAATACAAGATATATTACAACTGTTAAGTTTGTTACATTGTTCTTGCATGGTTATACATGTGTGTGTGTGTGTGTGTGTGTGTGTGTGTGTGTGTGTGTGTGTATACACACACAGTAAAAATAACCCAACTGCAGTTTAACTGAGATTTGTGTGTGTGTGTGTGTGTGTGTGTGTGAGATGTGTTACTAGACACGGGTACTACAACATAAACATGGTTTGTGAGGACTTCCTGTGTCCCTGTAACACAAAAGGCTTAAAAAACATTAAACAATATTTTTATGAAATTCAAAAAATTACTAGTAGTTTCCTGTAAGGGGTAGGTTTAGGCGTAGGGTTGGTGTAGAAAATATTTGTACAGTATAAAAACCATTAAGCCTATGGAGAGAAGTATGCTATTTTTTTCTTGCCATGCCAGAGGACGATGGGCTCCTCCATCAAAGTCTAGTTTCTCTCAAGATTCCCTTTTCACCTGAATATGTATTTTTTTCCCCTTTCTAAAGGTTAACCTTGACTTTCACATTCTGACACACATCTCTGTTAATCTGCTTGAAAACATACAAAAGATGAAATGCATAACACGGATAAAAACTAAGTTGTTCTGGTTGTCCAACTTACAATAGAAAAAAGTTTATTTTTTTTATTTTTTTTTTTGTGAACAAAAAAAGCTTCGAACCCGAGGCGGTGCGGTGTACATGTAATAATTCTTTGCCAAGTCAGTTTCCTCAATTATTGTCCTGCTGCGTTGTGTGCTTGACTCAATCGCAGCATTAGCCTGTGGTTTGATTTACACTCTCTTGCATCATCCCACATGTGCTCATACCTTCCAACTAAACTGAGATTTGAAATATGTCCAGCTCAAAAATCAATTTTCGTGATTCAGTCTACAAACACGCCCGTTTTCGTAGATGTTAGCAGAAGCAAGAAGAATCCATTGTCTTCTTTAGTTTACACAGTGTCGGTATGGATGTCGTGTAAGTGCTGAACTCTCTCCGGACTGCTGCTGCTCCTTTAGTAAACACACTCAAACACTTTGTTCTTATTTATGTATTGATCGGCCATTGATTGCCTGTATTTCCTCACATGCCTCCTCACTCTCACTTTTCCAGGAACTGTTAAGAAAGAAGCACCTGTAGGGTTCATCTGTTACTTAAGCTGAAGGTGTTCTTCAGGTCTCGTTATCGGTGTCATTTTGTCATCATTTAGGACATTCTGATCTAACCCTACGTGCAAGATTAGTACATATTTAGTCGGTGTTGTTATTATTCTTATACTTAATTTTAATGGATTTTGGAGGTATGGGGGACATTTTTTTCCATCTCATTTTATCAGATTTGTAGCATCTTGTCTTGAGCCTATAGCCCTATTTAAAAAGGGACCAAAGCCAGATCCTGTTTAAAAAAATTTTTCCTCACCTATATTCAATATTCTCAAATATAAGAAAGGAAAAGTGACATAAAAAGGGACCAGAGAGTAATGTCAAGTTGCACGCATGCAGTGGTGTTTGATGATGTCAATACTTTCAGAGAAAGTGTGCAAATGTTCACACGGTCACCGTGTACTTAATCCAAATACGTTGACGGTTTTTAGAGGGCTTTTGTGTGCTGTGCCAATTTCATCAAACACTATCTAACACCTCTCATCTGTGTATGTGCAATTTTGCAAGTGATGTGCTGTGTTATTGTACACTCTTGACACACTGTCTTGTGCTGGTGCTAAAGCCTGTGTGAATTAACCCTCTCTGTACCTGCGTTGTGCTGATGACAGATCCACATTAATACTCGGTTCATTTGCTAGTTTTTATTCCTCTCTCCCTCTCTCCTCTTTGCGAGATCAAATGATCGTTTAACTACTTTGTTCATCTGTTTTGTGAAAGAGTTGCATGTAGACAATTACAGATTATTAACGTTAAGAGCTGCTTGTACTGCGTGCTTGTACTTTTTTATATTTTTTTATACTTTTAGATATTTTGGTGTATATATTTATATTTATGTAATTTATATCATATATAAATATCATTTATAAATAAAAGTAAACGCATTTATAAATTTAAATATATACGTGAATGCGTGTTCATTTATATACACATAATAATAAATATACACAGTATACACATTTTTGCTCTTACAAAATGTTGGTGTATATTGTAAGATGGCCAATGATTTTTTTTATTTATTTTTACTTATTACGTGAATAAAGAAACCTGATTATGTAGCATGTATTACTCAATACCCTCATCACTGATGACATACATAAAAAAATACCTCTTTTTTTGTGTACGTGTGCTGCGGACACATCAGCACTGAAGCAGTGCTCATTTATTGCGTTTTATCTTACCGTAAGGCTTCGGTCACTCTTCCACAGACCGCTTAATGAATATTCTAGTACTGTAATGATGAGCAACTGGGACTTAGGAATTGTTTGCACTCCGGGTCTCTCCGTCATTCTTGTTTATTTTTCGTTTTCCCCTCCGGAGTCGACTCTGACATCTGCAGGCATTTTTTATCAGCGGCTAACTTAATTATGCTACTGTGGACTTTGGGCTGTTTGACTTGCTAACAAATTAGCCCTCAAATTAGCCTTGCTATCTGTGTTTCTGCTCCACTGTCAGGGATACGGCTTGTCGTTTCTGAATTCCTCTGTGATTCTTGATTTGCTTTATTACAGGCTATTTTATAGAGGAGCAAACAGAGTGGGCAACGTCAGGCTGTATAATGAAGCGCTAGCTTACTCGCAAAGTGCTAGCCTGGGCTAATGACTAGCTTTAGTCAGACTGGTAAAACAGATTCAGACACCCAAGCGCCATCATTAGATTTTCTCTCCTGAATACTCCGCAACAGAATAAGCCACTGCCAGTAGTTATACGGCTGTCTTCGGTGGGTCCAGCACCCGCGGTATGATTTGACTCAGTGTCCCCCAGAGTCTCAAAAACTCGCGCTACACATCCCACACTGGCCCCTGCTCTCCGGTTATCTCGTAAAGACTCCATTCCAGCTCTATAAAACTTGGCGTCTTTATTACAGCTAAGTTGAGGCGCCCACTCTCAAATAAAAAATAAAAAAAACTGCACCGCTGCAAGAGAGGAGCAGCTCAGGGACACACGCTGGAAATGTGTTGTGGAGCTCATTCTCTTGTTGCCTTTGCTCCGTTCCAAGCTTGAATAATGTGAAAAGAGAGGAATGAAACTTCATTTCATAGCATTCGTCTCCTGCTTTCCCTTCGTTCACTCACTCTTTACCCCCTCTTGCTTTGTTTCCAACTTTATAAGTGAATTGTAGGTTCTCTCAGCAGGCCCTGAAGCCACACGTTCGCTTTCTCATTTATGGATGTGTAATGAGTTCTGCCTCTGTTTGCTCTTACAACAATAATAAGTAAAGTAATTAAAAGAGGCAGAGGAGGGGGAGAACAAGGGGAACCCGTCGTCAGACAGGTCCTGCGTATGGGCAATTGACAGAGAGAGAGTTTTTGATGAAATCGTAGGTGTGCATGCATGTTTTTTCCCTTTTCTATTTGCAATTTTAAGTGCTTATTTTTTTCCAAATGCATTAATTTAATTAGATATAATGCAAACAAAGCACGCTCTAGTTGCAGCGGTAATATTTGCTCTTGGCGTCTAACGTGAAGAGGGATGAGCCATATCCTCGAAGGGCAGTGGGTTTATGCGTCGAGGGAGCGACTGGTGGGGGTTGGCTATAGAGTATATTTAGATTTAATTAGTTGTGTCACGAATCGTAGCTTCTCCATCACAGAGAGGCGCGTTAACACAACGTGCTAGAACGTTGACACCTGTTCTGGCCTCGTTTGTCCTCGAGCCGACTCTCTCAGATCGCCTCTCAGATGTTCAGGCATGCATGGCGAAAGCGCCAAACCGCTAGAGCATAGAGCAAACAAATATCAGAGAGCGTTGGGACCGGAAATCTAAGCCCTTTGCTAACAGGGACACAGATAGCAAATAGACTCTGCAGCATCGCGGAGCGGATAGTTTCCCCTGCTAGTGTTACTCCGACTAGTTCATTCTAGTTTTAAGTAAAACTATTAGCACGCTCTGTGTCGAACAAGTCAAGGGCTGAAGAAAGACACGGACAACAAACACAAAAAAAAGCCAGCACAACTGCAAACAATCACACTAAAACAATTAGAGGTTGAAATATTTTAATTACTAGAATATCAGATACTGTAATTTTTCAACAACTGTGTAATTACAACATGAAAAATGTCTGGCAATGAAATCAAATAATTTTGACAAATAAATAGAATATGGCAGTTACGCTCAATCAATTAGGAGGCGCGATTGAATGCCACGCTACAGATGGAGACCAATTACAATCAGCACACTTTGATATTTTTTACTCTCTCTGAGTGTTACTTGCGGCGGTGCTTTGACTACTCATTCACTCGAGCATCGTTCGCTCATGAGCATTTTACCATCACACACGATTACCATTTGTAACGCTTCTGGTGAGGGGAGAAAAAGGAATTGCCGATAGCTAAAGCCTGTCTTCCTTGATTTATTGTTGACATGAATGTTTGAAAGAGTGCTTGCGTTTGTGCGAGCGTGTCTGTGTGTGTGTGTGTGTGTGAGGGAGAGAGTGTGTGTGTGTTTGTCACCGGGACACTGTTTCAAACACTATTTGTCACAGCGAGATCAAAGAACTACTAAATTACCCTCAAAGGTATCCAGCTGAATAATGTAATGGTTCATTATAAAGATTTGATCTGCATCTGGAAGACGTCTTAACGGGGTGGTGAAATATGAAGCTTCATTATGACATATACACTGGTCAAATGAAGTAACACGGATAACAGCGGCCTGGTTTGAGCGGCAGTGTGTTTGTGCTCTTACTGTGAGGTGCATCGGTGTAGATGAGGAAGTCTAGCGTGTGTGTGTGTGTGTGTACACATAAGCATTTTCGTAAGAGTGAGTATGTTTTGAGGAGCGTTTTGCCTGCTGGAGGGATTTTACTAAAACTAGTTCAAAATATGCAACTTTTCTGATTGCACGATTGCATGTGTAGTATTAATAATTACGATGCTTACAGAAAGCACATGTACATGTAATTTTATGTGATTTTCTGCAATAAAATGTATCTTAAAATTTTACTTAATTTTCAAGTTTAATGCTTCAGTGCTTTCTTATACTGTTAATTAATCTGTGTTTCATTTGCTTATTAGCTTTTGTCTGTATTTGTTATTTAATTTGTAATAAAACAGCAAAATGTTCTAAATGCAATCAGTTGTTTATCTAAAACACACAAAACACTATTTACCAGTCGATGCATTTTGGAAAAAATGAAATTGAATTACAAACTGAAAAAAAATGATTAATAACATTTTACCTTAGGAAATATATGAAAGCCTTCGTATGCAGGTAATTAGGTAAAAGTTCCTTTTGTTTATTGTCATAATCTCCATGTATTGTAATCGCAGCAAAAAAAAAAAAAAAAAAAAAAAAAGTTTTGTGATGGCTTTAATAATCTGTTTCCCAATTGCATGTTAATGGATTTTTAATAGTAGCGTGCCATTATTTGTAAGACGTTAAAGAAATTATCAGCCTTATTCCTCCTCCTTTCAAGAACTAGAAAAAATCCCCTAGGCGAAGAGAAAGGAAAAACACTGAAGGAACACCAGAACAAGAGACTTTTTCTACTTCTATGTGCTGTAGACATTGCTCTCTTTATTGAAAGATGACATTTAATCAATGGCCACCTTTTTAAATGGCATTCATTTAATTTGTGGGCTAGCCAGGCACGGCTGTCCTCTTCCCCATTCTTTGTGTGTCTATGTGAATGACGTAACTGAGACACGCCACGGCGCACATACACTATTGATTACACTCAACACATCTTAGCAATTAAGAGATGGCAAGGTAGAGTAATAAAGGGTCATTAGTGAGGCATGCTTGTGAACCCTCATCAAAGGTGATGTCGCCGGCAGGGGCGGAGCTCCCGCAGGGTCGCCACAGGGGCTCGCCGCATTTGCATATCTGCTCGGAGACGCACTGTGGCTGACCCCGTGGCTGGGATCAGTATGAGTCGCTCTCGTTGATCAGGGGTTCACCACCGGTTCAAGGTAACAAAAAAGTGAACCCATTGCCGTTAATTGGTCCTGGGGAAAAAAACAGAAAGAGAGACAAATAAAAAGGTTAGTTGGGAAAGGTGAGGGGGCCTGGAGTGGAGGGAAAGTAAAGACTGTGTGCTCCAAATTGGGTATGAATTATAAATAAGAGCAGTGAAGGCAATGTCTTCTCCTCTGGACTGCTGTTGTGCCAGGACCTACACCACTAAAGAGATTGTTTGGGCAGCAGGTATCGACTCGCTGATCGTCTGCTTGGTAAACTTGACCTGAGGCACTGATCATCGGCCGAGTAAGAAAGACTCAACCATTCTGATACACACACACCTCTTTCCCATCTCACCACAGCTATCTTCATCAATACTGCCCAGACAGAGGTCAATGTAATAAACATGGAGGTCAATATCACGGCCATCTGAGTACACTTTTGGCATGGGCCTTAAAGTTGGTCTTTAATTGGATCCCTCCGGGCAAGTTCATGCACCAGTTGCAATGCGGAGGGAAAAGAATGAGAAATCGTGATTGAGGGGGGGGAAAGCACATCAGTCTGATCCTCTTTGTTCCACACAAACTGATGCAGACGTATATCAAGGCAGTCGTATGCTTTAAGCTACGTACTGTGTGATGGTTCAAAGCGGAATTGATCTAGCCGGGGTTCAATTCAAGCTTTCTCATAAACAGCACAATAAATAAACAGACCCAATGTGCTTGTTTCGCGCCAGACGCTACCTGTCTGAAAGTGCTGCATTATGAGGGCTGTGAAAGGCTCTTGTGGGACTTTGAAAGGTCTGATGAGGACTTAGGGTGTACATGTCACTTCACCTGGATCCAATGACCCAAACATGGGAATTCTTTAACCTGCTGCCACAGAGGGAAAACTGAGCCATTTGTGGATTAACTGATAGGTGTATCGAACTCCGGAGAGAGAAAATTTAATCTTCTATGGATAGCGGCCATTCCATCCATTGTCCTTAAGTGCGCAATATCCTAATAGATGGAAAATGTTGTGTCTTTTATAATTGCATCTGTTACACCTTAACCCACCCTTAAACCATACCACTGGTCCTGCCCCTAATCTTACCCATATTCCACCTACAATATCAAAACAATAAGTGCATTGTACTTTTTTTACGTAAGCACATAGTAGTTGAGGTCACTTAATATTAAATGGGACCCATTTTTGTACCTCTCTTTCCCTTATACTTAAGTACAACTATGAGGTACTGATATGCGCCTTTTAGAGGTACGAGGTTTTCCATTTAAAGACACTTCCCCAGTGACATTTTACAGTGAAAGTTTCAAAATATCATCTTTAGTGTTAATCAGAAAAAAAAACAGGTGAGTAAAGGTGAATTTAAATATAATTTTTAACTTTGAATCTAAAATGTGGTTTATTTTACTGTAAACGCAAAGTTATGGCGTTATGTTTTTATCTCACAGCCAATCTGTATGTACGTATTTACAGTTTTGTATAATTTGTCTACACCCCAGTAATGGGTAGGTTTAGGGGCTTGGTTAAGCGTTGATAATTCATACAAATTCCTAAGAATATTAATTTGTATTTTAGAACTTGTAAAATACATACAATTTGAAATCGTATCACTTTGTACAAGTGAGGTCGTACGAATTAGCCACCTCCTAAAATATGTACAGATTTCCATGAGATGTGTATTTTTTCACATACACCTTCATGTTCTGTCTTTTGCAGGTACGGATAAGCATGAGTTAACGTCATGGAAGAGCTTCCACTCCATCTTTAAGTTCTTCAGCGATGCCCTTAAGGACCACGAGGATGAGTCCTCCTCCAGCTCGGTCACCACACGCAGCTCCCACCGCATAAAAAACGAAGACTTATAGAGGGCTCACAGATCCCAACCCAGAGCCCACTTTTGTCCCCTATTAGTTCTTTTTCTCCTCTGTTCTTTTTATGAAAAATATTCCTCCTTGAAGCCCTCCTCCCAGTGAATTGTACGACTCTGAGGAGTGCAGGGTCAGCCTGTATACATCAGAATAGCGTTTTGCATTACTTCTGGATGAGTGCAACTGTCAAAGCAATATGGCTTCACTGCTTGTGCCTCCTGTGGGCCGCTGTGTGGATTTGGTGGTGGCCCATCGGTGGCCAGATTAAGGCTGACAGGCGGCGCCGCACACCGCCTCTTGATGCACCTCTAATTATCCTGACATTGTCCTGAACTGAGCTAATGCCTGGGAAGCACCTGCACACACACACACACACACACACACACACACAAAAGTCTGGTGGGTCCTAGTGCCTGCCTTCAGTGTCTTTGTATCTCTCATTGGTTTCCCCCCGTTGTTTCATTGTTTCTTTCCAGTGTCTCAGTCGCATTTAAAGAACTTGTGTGCTTAGGAACTTTGTGTGTCAGATGCTAAAGGCTTACGGGTTGTTTGTTTCATTCGCACAACACTTTAACTGGAGAAAAAAAAGCAACTTGCAGAATCAAACATCCAATCAACGGCTATCTCCAGACTAGATTTAGAATGAACACAATGAAGTAAGCCATTGACAGCGTGGCAGATTGAATGAATCCTTCCGTTTTCAAATCTCTTAAAACCTTGTGCGAGTTTGAGTTTTGGGAATATCTCCCTTTGACAGAGCAGATATGTCAGTCTTGGAATATCTTTGTATGTGTCAGGATCAGGACGATTTGATGTTATCCAGAGTATAAAAGCCATTCCTTAAGATGTTTGCAAATGTAACCTGCCCTTTTTGCCAAGTCCGTGACTGTTTGGACTGTTTTAACACATCATTGTCATCCTCTGCTAAAGCTAAAGCATGTTATGTTTCTGTCTCAGCAAAGAGGCATTGTCTCCTGGACAATTTGGCGTTAGCGGAGGCTTAGATATGTCATTCAGGCATGTCAACAGATCACTCTGCTTTCGCTTAAAAATTGATCTCACGGTAAAAGGCTGTTTTGCCCTCATCACCTTTTAGAAGTATCATTGCTATCCCGTATTGCTGAAGGAAATCTGTCAATAGATGTAGTGTTTTATGCATATCTCATCTTTATATATATATATATATATATATATATATATATATATATATATATATATATATATATATATATATATATATATATATCAAAAACAGAAATGTGACTATGGCTGACAAAATGCAAGACCCTGTTCAGAGTCTTTTGTGTTTAAACTGTTTTTACAATGAATTAAACTTTTAACATTCCTGCAAATATTCATTAGAACGCCAACGATCAGCTGCAAGTTGCTTAATACTGTCTATTTAAAACCGTTCAACTCAGATCCCAAAATTGTTGCCTTAGGAATAAACACACAACGTCCATCTTTATTTGATTTTCCAAAACCGACAAGCCATATGTGAATATTTCACTCGCGTTTAATACAGCCTTAAACCAAATCGAAAACTTAATTGATTTGTAAATAAGGACTCATTTTAACAATTAATATTTTAATCGAAGACGTTCTACGTTTTACTGAAACATCCCAGTCTGAAAGGATAGAAGTGTGGGGTGTTTTCTGCCTTTTTTTATCCGCTTTGGAGGGTTCATTAAATGAAGACGTGATCAGATATTTTATCTTTGATTTCACTTATCATAAATCGTTTGAATATGTTAGTCTTTCGTCTTTGAATTAATGGCGGTTTGTGCCCTGATTAATCGTCCGGTTTGTTTTCATATCATGCGAGTGTAATAACGATCTCCATGCTGTAATTAAATAAAGTTCTTTATTTACAAAAACAAATGTGCGTAGCGTTCTTTGATTGTACTTTGTCCCGGTTTGCGTCGCAAGAATGCTTTATTTTCTCTATTTTTAGCCACCTTTGCGACCGGTTTGATAGACGTATCTCACTTCGCACTCGGAGACACCAATGCACATGGTACTCTTATTTACAACGTAATGATCGTAAAGGCATCGCTTTCAGCCCAAGAAGTTGTCGGGTTAAAGTTCAACCTGACGGGGGAAAGATCCTCGGAGCCCGATAAAGCCTGTTGCTCCAGCGGCTCTCCTCTCAGCTCCGTTCCCAGGGAAGGTGAGCCTGCTCGGAGAATGACTCGCTCTTCTCACGTAACAGCTGTGGAACTCTATCACGAAAGCTGATATTTGTGTCTAGATCGAGCCCAGGCCTTTACAATGAGACCAATGTTAACCAAAATAAGTGTCAGTCAAAGACAGAGAAGTATCGGATGAAGCCACGTCTATAGCACCTAGTTTTGTTACGTTCCAACTGCCTGTTTTAGACTTTAACTTTAAGAAACGACTGTCCGAGAGTCGCACAGTCGGAGAAAAGTGGCGCTCACCTGCGGAAATAAATAAAGCGTGTGTCAGGCCTTTAGATTTCGTGATTGATTGTTCTGAGAGAGGGCGGGAAACGCTGGAATTGAACGTTTTCATGTCTGGGTAGATTAATGGGAAAAAATTATTTATATAATTGCCAATGCAAAACACAATAAAACGCACACAAGCGGTGTAGCAACATTTGAATGTACTTGGTGTTTACAAATGTCTTTTCTGTTTTATGGTTTTCTCGTCACATGACATCAGAGCGGTTTATTGCACGTTTTGTTTAGATTTTTTTTTTTTTTTTTTTTTTTTTACGTCAGATGATCTTAATTTTAAAAACAGAACTCATGACTGTCTTTTTAAAGGAATAATTATTCGAAAAAGAAAACTACTTCAGTTCAAATTTATTTAGCAAGAATCCCAGCTTTGTAATGTACTTCATTACCTCAGAAAAGATGCATAGCGTATAGACTCTTTACCCACAAAAAAAAACTTAAAATTGAAAACACGTTCATTGTAGAAGAGGTGTAAAGTCGTATGTTGTATGGAATTATTTTTTAACTATTTGATTACCTGGCGCCATAAATGGAAAAACAATTTGAAAGCTCGACTTTTGTATAAGCATATAGAGGCAATGTACTCTTACACAACTAAATGAATCAATCAAGGCCATGCAGAGATAATTAAACTAATTAAATTAGTTTCGCAAGAAAGCAATATATATAAGGGTTCTCTCTCTCTTTTTTTTTTTACCTAATTTGTAGGTTTTGGTTAATTGTTTTAACGCCGTTAAATTTTGTAAAACCTAAATTGTGTGAACTGTTGGTGGATTCTGTGCAAACACTGCAGACAAAGTCTCTAAAACTTACATCTCACCTTAGAACCGTCAGACTTTAAACACTAAGGTAATGTGTTGATTTCATCCACAACGCTCTCTTCCAGGAGAGTCACACTTAACTGCCAAAATATCGCTCGCGAAGCCCTTGATTGATATTTCAATTTTATCCGCGTTTTGTCACGCGCGCGCGCGCGCTCTCGTCTCCTCCCATGCTCTCACGCGCCGCCAAATATGAACTATTCTCAAAGAGCCGGGCACTTGCTGAAGCTGGACCGTCACTCCTCCAGGCCCTTGTCTCCGGGAGCACTTCACCAGATCGCTGTCAGATCTCTATTTGCATAATTATATGCTCGGTTCTGAAGGGAAATCTAGCCCCCGAATTTTACGGGTCAGCAAACTGCAACAATCAATGTTTTATTGTGTCCTGAAAAAGAAAAAGGAAAAAAAAAAAGCTCAAATAATACAACTCGCTCTCATATCTATCCGTCTGTCTCTCTGTCTGTCTTTCTGTTGACGGTTCATTTCTCTGTTTCTCCCTCACTGTCCCTTTTTGATTGATTGTTATGAGTTCATATAACGCGCATGGCCCACACACCCTTTCGCACCCACCCACGCGCGCACCTTGGCTTTCCGAAGTTACGCTTCCTCGCGCGAAAGAGCTCCGTCAACGTGTCGCGAGAGTGGGAGATGTTTTGGGGCGATCTCGCCACGGAGTACCGGACAGCTGCTGCCGGCAGAGCCTTGGCTTTAAACGATCGCTTTCAGGTTGCTGTCTGTCCCCCCTTCTGTCTTCGATTCGGGTATTTTTAGTTAGACAAAGTGTGTGTGTGTGTGTGTGTGTGTGTGTGTGTGTGTGTGTGTGTGTGTGTGTGTGTGTGTGTGAAATCGAGCGACGCACAAAATGGATCGCGCTCCTCTTTCTAAAAGGGAAAAGGGAAGACAACTTTCATCAAGTTATGCCGGGACGTCACGATACGCAAGAGAGAGAGAGAGAGAAAACCCAGAGATTGAATTTGTCCTGTGTTGCTGTGCGGTGTTTTCGAAACACTCGCTCGTAAGCGAATTATTGCATTTTGAGAATAATTGTACCGGTCTCGTAGATCCCGGGATCCCAGGTGCTTTAATTTAACACGCCGGCAAAATCCGTAAGGAAAATAATAATAAATACAATAAAAAAGGGATATTTTTGTGGATAAAATTGCCCTGCTCTTGTTTGGACAATGATGAACGGACTTTGGAATTCAACAATATGAGTAGGCGCCGGGATAAACTGATTTCAGTGTGGGTCAGAGAATATAACGTCCTGAATTCAGTTTATGTGATGAAAGGGAACGGCGATAAGGCATCAAAACAATTATTAGCTCTGAATCCACTTTTATGTAAAGATAAATTCCCGTCAAGGATATTAGGTGTCATAAAACAGGACAAGGAATGAAAGAGCACGTTCCATCTCACGCAAAAAAAAAAAAAAAAAAACTTTTCCCCCTGTAGGGTAACGCCTGTTCGCGTAAAGCCAAATCAGCGCAATGCAGTCTTATTATTTATAGACAGTTTAAAAAAATGACATGATACTAATCGTATTTTATGTATTTTTTAAGACATTTGCTCAGTAGTGTTATCGGCATACGTGTCTTTGTGAAATGTGAAATTAATTAATAATAATCGTCAGCATTTATACTTACAAAAACAACGAATTATTACTATTTCATCGACCTTGTTTTTAATCTGTTCTGATCTTTAAATGGTTTGTATAGGCTATACCTAAAAGTTGAATGTATGCAATATAAATGATATATAAATATTTATAATAATAATAATACCAGCGTAACCGTCACGTTTCCATGCCTGAATTAATGCTTGAAAGCGGACGGTAAAGCACGCCATAGTAAAGCATAGGCTACGCTTCACTATACGTCTGGTGGTCCAAAACAAGTGTTTTTATTTTATTTCTTTTCCGCCGCTCGGTTCTTAACAGGGGGCTTTAAGGGCAAGGGCTAGAAGACCTGGACTTAAATCACTCGGTTGAGGTCACATATAGTAACCGGAGCGCTCGGAGCGTTACAACCTGTCATTTTACAGCTAGGGATGGAATTCCCGCGTAGAGCGCCAAGCGGGTCACCGTGATATCCAGCGACCCGGGGTTAGGACACGATAAAACCTGATCCTCTCTAAACAACAAGAGGCCTTTTCAACGAAACCAGACAACAGTGCCTTAAAACTCTTATTATGCGCCACTCTCTACTTGATTCTACGTGACGTGAGGTCGGAGGCCTCTTCGGTCAGGACTGAGAGAGAGAGAGAGAGAGAGAGAGAGAGAGAGAGAGTCTGTCGCGCGCGGTTCCGTCTCGTACCCCGGTATTCAATCACGCGTTATAGATGAGTCTCATCAAGCTTAACGGGTTCCTTGGAGGCTAAACACGTTGGTGCGCGGTGCTGGTCGCTCCCACCTGAATAACCGGCGCGTTATTGCGCAGCGCATCCTCATTAAGAAACGCCCCAAAAGATGAGGCTCTAAATTAAGTTATTGCCATCCAATGAACCCGAATTAGCGAGGCCACAGAGGTGCCCGTCTGACGGACTGCCGTTAAAAACAGCCTGACAGGCAACAAGGTAGACAGAGGAGAGTCTATGAGTGTGAAGGTGTGATATATATCGCACATATATGGGGTGATAAAATGGATGAATGGGTAATATCCATTAATTGGGCCGCCGATTCGTGGCTGAACGTTCACGTTTAGACCGTCTCTATCTCTCCTAAATTCAGTGGCGTTTCTCACCCTTTAGAGTGTGGTGTTCGTACAGAATAGACTGCTTCTGTCTCTCTGTGTGTGTGTGTGTGTGTGTGTGTGTGTGTGTGTGTGTGTGTGTGTCTCATCTCCCTGACAACCGTCACTGCTTCAAACCGCTGCGTCCTTCAATTTGACTACCTGTTCTTTTATGTCTCCATCTGAATCAGCATCCAGGATGGAAAACGCCAGCCAGACGACAACGACAGCTGACAGCATAACTTTTGATGGGAATGATGTGTGTGTGTGTGTGTGTGTGTGTGTGTGTGTGTGTGCGTGTGTGCGTGTGTGCGTGCGCGCGCGACGAGGTCTGTTATACCTGGAAAAGGCGTATAAAATGTGCCCAGTTAGTCTTTTAAGTCAGCTCGAGAACAATAGGTCTTTATTATTGTTTTAGGCGACTCCCCTAAAGCAAATCTGTCACCGAATGAGAAACCGACGAGGTTTCCAAGCGCGCGAGCTTCCTGTTCGCTTTATCTTAGACGTCAAAAAGTGAGACCGCGGAGGAAAGCAACGTTCAGAAAAAGATAAAATAAGAGCGAGTTAAAAATAAGTTTGCGTCAAGTTCAGTGCTCTGAAGTGGAGCTAAAAGTCGGAAGGAGAGGTAAATTGAATTAAAGAACCTGGAAACAAAAAAAGGATGCATAGCCTGTGTGTGAAATTATTATAACATTGCATTGTGGACTTTTTTTGTTGCTGTTGCATTTTTTAGGTTCGTGTTCTGAAAAAAAAAAGTTACGCTTTCGTAATTTTCAACAACACAGTTTTAATTAGCTGTTTCGCAGCAACAGTTTTTGCAACATTCAGTGTGAGAGCATTAGCCAAAACAGACTCTAAAACAAATTTGTGCGGTTATTAAAAGTATTCTGTTAGAAGCAAAATACAGGAAATCGTTCCTAAAACGCCTTTAGAAAATATAAAACCACCGCAGAAATTAAAATGTCTGTTATTCGCGATGCATTCATTTATTTGTTCTGCTGGGATATTAAGTTCCCTACGTGTTTTTATCCCTTAAGGCTGTTGGAGTTTCCATTGTGAAAAAAAACGTCATAAATCAACTAAAAAACCTTTTTTTCGATATTTAAACAACCCGGGTCAGATCAAATATGACATATTCGATCTCACAATTCTTATATACGATCCATACCTCTTTCTTTTTTTTTTCGTTTTGTTTTTAAAGCGAACCTTTCTTTAGAAACATCGTCAAACTGCTATATGTAACCGTCTATTTTTTTTTTATTTATTCCATATAAAACGAAACAACAAAATGACTGCAGTGAAGAAGACTTACTGACATTAAACGTAACGACATTAAAGCCCATATCGTCTCGATTCGTACATTCGATTATTTTATTTATTATTATTTTTTCGAAATGAAGGAAACTTTCTTGTCTGGTCATGAGCGTTTTTCCTAACGTGATTCAGATCACCATCACCTGTTATCTAGTGTGTTATCTCACCCTTTCTTCCCCGTCCATTAGCGGTCATGATCGCTCCATCACCGTGACAGAGGTGTGTATTTGCGCTCGGAGCACTGACTGTCAGGGTGGCTTGTTAAAGGTTGTAAACCAGTGGCAGTCTCCTGATACAGGCGATGGCATCGATTCGAAACTTGTCCTGTCTAATTTGATAAGAGCACCCAGGCACCTCTGAATAGGACCATGGACAGCGCTTTCTCTTGACCCTGAACTCGCCCCCCGTCTGTTCCGGGGGGGAGGGAGGGAGGGACCTTCACGTCCAGTCGTGCAAGTGATGCAGGTGAATGTGAGGATGAGGAGGTAGCTGTAGCTGAAAACTGCAACCGCGTTTTATCGCAGTTCCCGTGCGTAAGATAAAGAAACCACTAAACGTCTCATATTCTCCTCTCTGCCTCTTTCCCTTCTTGCGCGCTCACTCGCGGTCCGTGCGAACGCAAGCCCAAAGTCAAACATAGGAACTACGCCGCGATGTAATCTGACGCACGATAAGCGAGCGAATTCATACAGGAACAAAGCTGAATGGGGAGTCACGGAGAACTCTCAAGTAACGCCAAAGAGGCTGCGAGACTGTTCAGACGGAAGGGGGCTGTTTGATGGATCTCCGCAGCTTTGAGACAGCTTGTTAATTAAAACCCCAAGAGATGAGCCTCTGGAGCCACCGTCCATATTAGAACGTCGCTAACTATCCTGACAGCGAGCAATGTCACAAGCACGAGAAAGGCTTCGTGCCCGGTTTTAAAGCCGTTTCTCAGCCCAGATTTGGCTTTCATGTCCTCCTGGTGTGGTGGCCGCAAAACCTTTCCCAATACCATCTCCCGCGCTGAACGTGGAGCAAAACTCAGCACTCATTGTTGAAATGTTACATTCGCTCACAAACACGAACCTTCTCGTTTTTCTTGAGGAGAACAGCAAACGAGTCTTTCGACGCGGGTCACACTCTTTAATAAACGTTTCTAGTTATTTTATTTATTGCCGGCGAGGCTGTAAAAGATTCGGTCGCGTGGGTTTACGAAAAACCTAACTTTTCTGCTTCGAACTTGAAATGGCCCGCAATCTATTTAATCGAGAAGTTACGTCTCATACACCAGCAAACAAAAAAAACATTAAACACGAACGCACGGGTTAACATTAATACGTTTTGATGATATTTTCATGAACGCTGCCATCGCCATCACGAGAGACTTAGCGTGCAGGTTTTGCTTCGGGTATTGTGCTTTTTATTTTAATGTGTCGTGAGTTAACTCGAAAAAAATATGTAATAAATTTAATGCAAATGGTGAATCGTTTGCAAATATGAAATTCGGTCATGTCAACGCAATAAACTGAACAGCGTGGAATACCGATCAAAGTGAATACCTTACAAACTACAAAATGATAATATAAAACAGAAATCATGCACTGCTTTGAATTTATGTGTTATGATACAAACAAAACCGAGCATTTCCGAACAACTCGGTATATTATTGATACACGCGTCATGTAAAATAGAAAGACGGATAAATAATCTTTTTTTATTTTGATATTTTTTTTGTGACTCCTGTCGGACTGGTTCTCCTCGTCGTCCGCTGAGCAATCCGGCATAACGTTTAAACGACATCTTTAAATGTTCTTCACGTCTTGGACGCATTCATCAACGTCAGATATGGACAAGCCACTATTTAGAGAAAGTGTAAGTGCTGCAATATATCTTCTTAAGGCTCAGAGGGGAGAAAAAAGCGTTTTTGAGGAAATGTGAATAAATCCACTTATTTCTGTCTGTTAAAATGTAATAATAAAACATTATCAGACGCGTTTTTGAAAAGAAAATCTACCGAGAGTTGGGGTTTAAAACGTATTTCTGAAGGCTGTTCACAATGAGATCATCTTGTTTTAACGTGGATATTTATTGCAGTCCATTGAAATATTGCTGAGTGAGCTGGATATACAGCTTGAAATCATAGAATTTCCACAGATTGTTCGAATAAGTAGCTACAAATAATAATGAATCAGTTTTTAGGTTTTTTTTATGATTTACAGGAATCAAAACATTTGAACAATTCCTCAAAGATTTCATTTTAAGCTTTAAAGCAAGTGAAATAACAATTCCCAAATGCAGCGTGATTTACCATATGAAACATAAAGCATAATATAGGCTTTATATAAATATTATATTTTCATATTCGGAGAAAAACGTAAAACAGTCGAAAAACAGCCAGCACGTCCCTGCAAATATAATTACACCAACAACTGAACAGAATAGCAATCACTGATTTTATTAATATCAATATTATTATTTTTATTATTTCACTAAACATTTCAATGTATGTGTCACGAGTCCCAAGTGTGATAGACAAGTTAAAGAAAATCATTAAACCTGCGCGTGTGAACAATGGCAAACGGGAAAAGAATAAACTGAGGACCGTTTGTTCCTTTAACTGAGGGTCCCAGAACACAGAGCGCCATCTAGCAAATAAAGGGAGAAACAAACAGCTCTAGACAGCACCCTTTACATGGCATGAGAACGCCAGAGAACCAAAACAAAGCCACCAGCCTTCGACCTCACAGGACACGAAATACACACCAGGGAAAACGTACAGGTCAGCGTATTAAACCAACTACCGTCCAGGTATCTTCAAAAAAAATTAATAATAATACTGATAATAATCTTCGCCCCTAATGATCATTTGGAACAGAGGAAGTTGTGTGTTACGCCCAAACATTATCATAAGAACGGTTTGCGTGGCTTTAGAATATCTAGTGGTGAGCTGTTGTGCAAGTACACTTCTGGTGAAGCTGTCTGAATATGTACGTGTACGACAGGTATGTGTCGTGGTGGAGGCTGGCGTATCGTGTCCCCGACGTGACGCCAGCGCGCGCGCGCGTCTTTAAGATGTTTGGCAAAGTCAGCCGCGCGGAACCGAAGTTACACATCCCGCGGTGAAACCCGCACCGCTCACGTTTCTTTCGGAATGTGGAAAACGCTCTTCAACGCAACGTTCAACGCGCTCAGCGACCAAGACAAATAAATAAAGAGATCTCCTAATGCACGTGAAATGTGATGAGCTTTAACTGATGTCACAGTCCACGTGTTGCAAACGTCTTTATTATACCAAGACCCTAATCATACATTTTTCATGCGCATTAAACGTTGTTTTTACATAATACACTTGCATGTTTTCACCACCTTGGTGAAGTTTTGATTTCCTTCCTACATATTCTTTTGTCATATGACGCTAACAATATTGCTGCCTATTATAATTATACTGTATGCGTACTACACTATATATATGCATACAACTTTATTACAAAAACAAAAAAATATGATAAAAAAAAATTATATATATATATATATATTTATATTATCATTATTAAAGTTGTATATATATATATATATATATATATATATATATATATATATATATATATATATATATATATATATATATATATATATATATATATATATATATAATGACTTAAAGACATGGACCTCCTGCTCCAGCTTGTAATGATTAAAACGGTCCATATGCGGATTGGCCGTAGCTCCTCCAATGAGCCGTTTGACTACAGGCCTCGTACATTTCCACACTTAACCACGCACGGTCTATCTTCCCATTTGCTAGGCTATTTGTTTCGTTTTTATGTTTCAACACAGATTTTTCATTTACAAAAAACGGTGTGATCAGAGGCACACAAATGAGACAATGCATTAAATGAAATGCGCAGACGGCGTCGTTTCTCTGCAGCAACGCACTAATGTCTTTAAAGACCTGTAAGATCTCACTCTTAAATGTTTTGCGTTTTGGTAGCTATAATGATGTCAACTCCCCGTTCGCGTTCACGGTAGTTAAAACCAGAGCAAAACTCGGAAGAACTGCCCTCTTAAAGAAGCACAGCTTCCCTTCCTCAGATTTCGCCGCTAAGAGGTAAAACTGAAGACGTGATGGGGTGTATTTGAAGTATGACGAGCTTTGTGGTTGACTCCTTTTCATTGCCTGGCTACAAACACGCCTGCTCTCAAATAAGCCTCTCCAGACCCCTCCGCCTCCCGCCACCTTGCGCTGAATGGTCAGCTGACCCCGGGGTCTTCGTCCACTCTGTCCAGTTCTGACCGAATAAGCCACCTTCCCCCAGTCCTGCCACAACTAAATAGGATCCCTGCTATTCTTTATTGATATCATCAACGAATGCAAATGAATTTGGACGTGGGGGGCAGGGGGCTTGAATTTCAGGGATAAATACCGCGCCGAGATAGCTCTACAGATGATGGGATATTTGGGAACGCGTTTAGTAACGAATCGGACCTTCCTGCATTCTGACTATGCATAAATGGAGATCATGGGAAATGCAAACACGTTTTCGTCTCTGATACGAGGAACACCGCACGTTTCTCATTCAGACGAATACCACAGATTCCAGGTTTGTTTTTAAAAGCAGCCTAGAGCCGGGTGATTTTGAAAGGATGGTCGAACCCACCCTTCCATCCCTCCTCTCTTTCTAGTGTCCCTTATTCTCGGACCGACCCCCATCTGTAGACGTACACAGGCAAACACACGTGAGCGCGCGCAAACATGTTTGAGCTCACGAGAAAGCTGGCTTTGTGGCTTTGGCTGAGGATGATGAGGGATGTGGCTTCTTATGCATGAAGATACTTACTTGCATCAGGCCTTAAAATGGTTTTCATTTAACTAACCTGCAAGTACCTACATATATTTAATCAATTAATGGACTGAGGGTCTGACTGGTCTCCTATATGTATGCATTATATATATATATATATATATATATATATATATATATATATATATATATATATATATATATATATATGTGTGTGTGTGTGTGTGTGTGTGTGTGTGTGTGTGTGTGTGTGTGTGTGTGTGTGTGTGTGATTGTGTCTGATTAACGGACAGGGTCTTCCCGTTTTGCTCTGCTTCATATTTGACGGTTCTGCAGCTTATGCTTTAATGTAACGTCGGACGTGCAGCACCCCACCTCGACACATACATAAGCTATGCATGAACACGGATATCCAAATACACACAAACTCAAAATACTCTATTGTGTGCACGTTACTTTTGTAGCATTTTGTTTCCCTGTCATTCATCTTTTCTCACATTGAAAATCTGGGCAGCCGAGCTACTACAGAAACGCTTTCACGTCTCTTTGAAAGTGGGGGAATGCGTATGTATTTATCAAACGCACAAATTGCGACAACTATAGGCAAGACAGGCAGTATAAAGGGGGGAAAGGCATGGGATCAGAGAGCCGTGGCAGGGACCAACACTAGAGCAAGAGAGATAATGCTTCTGTCAAGACCCGGTCTATATAACAGGGATGAAAAATATCCCTCGACAAAACGCTTCAGTCATTTATTATGAAAGAAAATAGAAGTCATGCTGAGAAATTAGGCAAATAAAAACGAAATTAGGGCTATATTAACCACAACATAATTCACCAAGCCTGTCAGGCCGCCTGCTATGAATCAGTGCCTAAAATGCTTGTTTATTTTGTTTTATGTTGTGTTTATAAAAATGAAATGTTTGGATAGACACGCATGTAGATAGATAGATAGATAGATGGATAGATAGATAGACAGTAGGCTACTTGTTCATGATCAAAGTAATTGCACATATTGTATGGTGTGCATCTTAAAAATCTTCATATCGAATATAGATTAAGCTGTCTGCAGATGAAAAGTGGGTCATTGTTAATTTGGTCCCAGTGTGAAGCGCAACTGCAACAAAAATGCTGCTGAGTAAAATTGGGAGTGTCGCTGGCTGCGGTCGCACCGGCGCAAACCATCTGTTGTGTATTATAAAAACGAGCAGTAAATATTGCTGAAAAGCCAGGACGTTATCAGGTATGTAGCAACGGCATTTCTTTACTGCCCACGTGGTGGGGATCAGAAAATGCGCTCGTGTGTGTCTGCGGAAACATATTTGCATCACTGAATAAATGCACTAATTACACGCGCTTTGTCTCGAAGATCTCACGATAATCTGACGTCAGCATGTTTACTGTTCTTGAAGGAAAATCTGAATGAGGAAAGCTGTCCGCTGTCTGGCAATAAAAGCGTATTTTTATATATCTCGGTAACAGACAGGCTTTTAATTTATACGGAGAGTATCGAGGACCGTATAGCGGACTATTGATAACCGGCTTCTAAAATGAACAAATTCGGGGTTGCCTCCAAGTTTTAGTTTAATTTCTTGACTAATATCGTTATCACCTGGCACCATTCCACTAATTAAAACAAGGCAGAAACTATTCTGTTTTATATTTCGCGGTCTGCGTCGCTTCGCCTCGGTTACCTCCTTTCACGTTTTCCTTTCAAAGCAAACTTTCCGTTCCCCAAAGCTCCCTTTTCCGGCAATGATTTATTTCTTCAGCGCGCGGACAAACACGGAAAACTGGCACTCTCGAGTTTAAATGCCACGTGTTGATTGATTTGTTGTTAATGACAGTCGGAGTCATACATACACGCACGTCGAGACATCCTCTAGTCTCTTGCTTTCCCACAGAGCTCTCTCTCTCCCTCTCTCTCTCCCTCCACCTCCGCGCTCTCCCCATCTCCATGAGCTATTCTACCACAGCGCGCGCGCACGCGCACGCTTCCACGGGCGCGCGCACCCGGGAGCCCTCACCAACAACGCGCACACGCGCGCGCGTTTAAGGGGGACGAAATGAAAACGAATTTTCTTACTTTTTTTTGGAGGACATCTGCGCAATACTTCAAAATCTTGCCGTCGCCGAGTCCACTCTTCGCCGCGACGTGTCGATAAAGTCGCTCTTCGGTGACTTGTCCTTTAATTTATGCTTTTCTGGAGTCTGTCCCCTGTACCCAAATGCTTTGAGTGAACTGAAGTGCAGATTGAGACATATTGAGCCCCCTTTAAGGGGGATCATTTCATGTGGGAGGTTGGACGCAAAGTTTGGACCCGTGACTAGCATTCCGGAGAGACGTGCATATTTTAAAACAACAAAGAAAGATAAAGACGGGACGATGGGTGGGAGTAAAAAAAAAAAAAAAAAAAAAAAACGTTTGGAGAAAACTCTGACTAAATGATAAAAAGCTGTCATTGTTGGACAAGATTTGAGTGCGCTTTCTGTTGTGGATTTCCTTGCGACTATTCCCTTGTGGAAAAGCTCCCTGTGTTGAGAAGCTGTAAATAGTTGTATTTACATGCGTATCCTTATAAATAATTGCCTTATAAATTTGCTTATATGCCACAATTTAAGAGAGATCATCTGCCTCTTGGGGAAAAACAAACAAAACAAAACTATTTTCAACATTGTATGACGCTCCCCCATCTAAATTGCACTTTTTTTATTGTTACTTACACTCAGAAAACTCGAATTGCTTTCACAAGTTATTTACATGCATTATAACAATGTAGTGAAAATACAAACGCGGTTTTACTTTTCCTATTTTTGTCATTGACAGCAAACCTGATGAACTTTATTATGCAAAGCGAGAGATGTATGGCGTTGAGCTGGATATCTCTTTTACTCGTCAGTGGTCGGTCATGGGTATGGAATGCTAATAAGAGACCCCCCTCTCTTTCTCCGTCCCTGTGTCGTCTCATTCCCTTTCTCTCTGCACGCAGAAGGGATCGATAGCTGACCCGATGGTTTGGCCAAAGCTTTATTTATCTGGCGAGGCAATGATATTATCAGCCTTGAACGTTATATACAGCGAACGTCTACCTAAATCAACACAAAGGGATCGCTTACACAGCGATCTGTGCTTTCTCGCCTCCCTATACCTCACACCAGGCCCGACCACACACACACACACACACACACACACACACACTCGTACAACGCAACTCTACGGTTCAACGAAGTCACGCACGCACGCACGCACGCACACACATGCGAGCGCAGGCGTCGCCTTATGTTACGTTCACAACTGGGGATATTTTATATCCTGTTGTGTTGGATTTGATCCACGGCTTAAGCTTGCTGGGAGCTCTGTGGACGTAGAATTATGCGGCGATCATTGAGAAATGTATCGTCGTAGCCTGCATATGCCCTCAGTGGCGTAATGTAAACAGGCGATTTGTGTAATTAAAGTGAAAAAATGTCAAAGATTTTAAAACATTAAAATAAACCACCGACGCTCCCCACATCATCTTTCATGTATCACTATAATGAATGTTGATGAATGGAGGGATGACCGTGTGCATAGATAGATAGATGGATAGATAGATAGTAGATAGTTAAATAGCTAGACAGATAGATAGACAGACAGACAGATAGATAGATAGATAGATAGATAGATAGATAGATAGATAGATAGATAGATAGATAGATAGATAGATAGATAGATAGATAGATAGTCAGTCCCATTCACGTTACGGTTAATAAATGAAATGGAAACAACACAAATTTAGCTTACATTGAAAATACCAAGCGTGATGACCAAAGGCCCAGGTCGATGTAACACAAACACCTAGTCACTTTAGGTCCCTGTTCTTCCCCTCCACACAGACAACATAAAAAACAATAAATTACGTCCCAATATCCTAAACGTGTCAGATAAACAGTCGTACCTCAGTCAAGCGCGACTAAGCTAACATCAGCTGCATTCCAAGCCCGCAGTGACTATTTATTTTCTGTAGGAAAACTGCATGCGTCTGAGTCATTTGGTGGTCGTTTTCGCGAGGTATAACTGCCACGCTAACCTCCTAACCCACTTTAGATCTAAGTGAAGAAATCGACCGAAACCACCGACTGACAATTACGAGATCACGCGCGTTTAAAATCGACGCAGAAAACAAGCAACGAAGGCTAGATTCAAATATCGCGCTGCACGCGACGTATGCTGACGTGTATCTCAAACCGAGACTAGAATAGACTTCTTCTTGTTGCGTGCGATTCGTGCTCTTTTATGGATAAATTTTGCTTTGTTAATTAGGAACACATGGCACGAATTCGGTCCTTAGCAACTATTGCTTTATATAGCCTCAAGTCCAACAAATGTAAATCTCAATAGAACGCGTTCCTCTTATTCTGCTATTTCCCGTGAAATAGAGGGAAAAAATCTTCAGGGATTTTGATCTCATTACTGCTGAACATGAAAGTGTTTTAAGTTTCAGCTCAATGCGATGGTCAACACTTTAGTCGAAGCATTATATAAGAAAACAAGGGCACGCTTGCCTTTGTTGTCATATTTAGGTGATTTCAGGCCCGCTGACTTTGATTTAAAAATCGACAGCACTTTGCCTCACAATCAGTAGCCTAGCTAGTCTTTTGGAAATTCCTAGCTTCTAGCAACAAAGTCTCTCAACTTGTCCTCCATAAAATCAGCAGAATTCCCGTGTGCTTTGCATTTTTGTCTCCTAATAGCCTAACCCGACCATATTTAATTCAAAGAACGCGCAATTAGACATAGTCACAAAAATATAGGGTCTAGCCTGCATTAGACTTTTTTTTTTTGATGGAAACTCTCCATAAAGGGCTAATATAGACTACGTGGTGCAAAAACAAAACACATGATCGTTAACTAAATCATCAAGCTAATTGCCCCCCACCCCATGTAATGAACACTAGCCTATACCATGAATCTTCCCCACTGTACATATTTCTAATAAAAAATACAACCCGAGTAGGTCATTTCATCTATGTGGATTTTTGTAAGTCATTTTGAATCCATCTCACTCGCCGGACCACTAATCGCTTTTAAGGGCTTTTACAAGCGAGCAAATTATTTACATAAAAAATGCCAATGCCGGTGTTACCTTATAGGTTCACTGAATCACGAATAATTAGGGCACGGCTAAAACCGCACTTTATTTTTGCGATTATGTCACGCTCTTTTTTTTATGGGAAACAACTTAGCCTGTAACGAACTTGCTTAAGTGCAAAGTTTAGCGCTCGGTTAAAAAAAAAAGAGTGACATTGGGGTCAGCGAAAGTTCTTGTCGTAGCACTTATAAAACACGCCTCCCTCCCGCCGTAAACATCACACGTGAACGGTATTTACGCGCACACGAAGGACAATCGCGCACGTCTGAGCGTCAAGTGATTTCCTTTCGTGGTCCTAACCAATCATACGAGGCTGCGCGTGAATTTCTCTCTATCTCGGTACAATACATCACATTTAGTGCTCCTATCGACCGGCTTACATGCGGCATTATACATATCTTAGATTGATCACACATATAACTGCCGCTGCGTTCCTAGTGAAAACATCTGTCCTAACACAGATCCGTTTGCGATCACCTCAAAGTAATAATGGTCCGCGAGTTTAGATGGATTTGTTTTCTTTCCCCCTCCACTTCGTTTCTTAAAACGGTGGCGATAGAAGAAGAAGCCTTATTAGAGGGACGGCGTTTCCGCAGGCTACGTCTTCTCTTTGACTATGAGCAAGCCTTTCAGTTCAGCCTGGGAAAAATATTAAACATTAATGCGCCGAAACAGGCATAGATCTTCGAACCAGTCGGCAGCAACGTCACAGAAATCTAATTCTGCGCACGGCGCGAGGACTCCGGATAATATTAAAGCGCACGTGCTTCACCAAAACGCGCAGAGAATGAATATGCCTCCAAAAAAAAAGCAATCAAATGCTTGCGTTTGTGACGTCTGTGGTTTTCCGCTCACGTAGGGGTTTTTACAGCGTTTCGAAACTGTTCTCGACGGGCATGAAATTTTGTGTCAACACGCAGGTCAACCCCCCAAAAATGAAACAAACTCATGCGTTTTCATCGGCCTTTCCAGAGCAAAACAGAAACATGCATAAGGTAAAAAAAACACACCCCGAATACCCGCCATTAGAAGAGCTCGTCGATAGCATGGAGAACATTGAATGTGCTGAGAGCGAGACAGTGTTGCCTATTTCCTTTTTAATAGTATAGTCACCATCACACAACTTCACGCGACCCTTCTGCACAGGCATATCATGGATTGAGCAAAAAAATGAAAGGCAACATCCAATAAAAAAAAAAAAAAAAAGAAATAGCGAAAATATCAAGACGAAACAAACAAAATGTATTTGAAAATGATATATTAAAAGTGCTTTTGATTTTTCATGTCTTTTATCTCTGACTGATGATTGACTCAACACACACACTCGCACACACATACGACCAAGAAAAAAAGTTTCACCGGTGTCCTCTCCTTTAAAATGTCCATGAGGTCAGATTTGCCGAAGTTGCATGTCCATAGCATCAAGTGGGGGAAGGTTCAACCATCAGTGAAATTGTCATTGCGATTAGACTGTGTCTTATTTGTCTAACGTTTTTCTTTATTTTTAAATTCTCACTTCAATTTTTAATTCTTGGAGAACATATCTTCAACAACATATATCGCACTCATTATAAGAAGCAAAAGGTTATATCAAAAATCATTAGTATAGAATCACAGAAAAAACTGGTTTAGAACCAGAAAAAATACAAAACAGAGATACATAGACACAGGACATTTCTTATAATTGCTTGGAAATTTCTTTCCCGCTAAGTCTCGCTCGTTTACTGCGCATATGATGTTCTTCATTTTATTTGTACGTATTTTGTTCTTTACAAAAAAAGAAAAGAAAAAAAAAACCCAAAATGAAAATAAAGACTAGTATTTTACAAAATGGAGAGTGTTCTTGATGACGGCGATGGATTTACACGGGAGTACGTCCAGTTCTTTAATCTTTGTACATTACATATTCCATTTCGGTCCCAGAAGACAAAAAAGAGTGTCTTCCTAAGTGGTCAGAAATTAGGTCCTATATATATAGTCTTCTTGAAAGGGCTTGCAGAATTTTGGTCCTTTAGTCTTTTTGTTTCACTCGCTCATTCGGATCATTGAATGGACATGTAGGGCCAGTTGAAGCTGCTCCCGGATAATAACATATCCCTGATGAGGGTTTCAATGGGAGTTTTACCTACCAAGCGAACGAAGAACAGCTGTTCAATTACAGACGAAGAGACAGTGCGGAGAGAAGGCAGTCGCAGTAAAAGCTTGCCAAAGCGACTGGGCTGGTTCGGGTACTGGCTCCTCACGTACTCCTCCAGGGCGCACTGAGACTTCTCCTGCAGGCTCTCGATGTGTGCGGCGTCTGACAGGCCGCAAGCGTCTGAGTAGACAAAACACAGCACAGAAAAAGAGGCCCAGGTTATCATTCAGCATCAGCGTTACGTGTTGTTGACAAAGTGAGATGAACAAACACGGGCCCGACATCATGCATCACGCAGCGTATGAGGCTGCCTGCAATATAAATAAACAATACGTCTGCGCAATCCCTCAAGAGTAACAGAACGTACTCCCTGCGTTGTAGGGGACACGCCGCGTGCGCGCTCACAAATCACGCTAAACAAAGAGTAAGCAGGGACGAGCTCGAGCGAAGGGGATGGAGAAGGCGCGAGCGCCTTGTGTCAAATATGGAAATGCCCCGGCTTCGTATCTGACGGAGAATTGGGCACGGTAATAACCAAATTATGACCTAATTGCTCTCCAGATGCTACCAAGTCATCCCTCGCCCGGTCCCCCGTACCAGCAGTTGTCTCTGCTGTGAGTCCGAACGAAGAGGCAAGGCCGCTGGAAGCGATCACGTTTATTACCGTGGACCCGCTTGAGGACAAAGTCGCCTAAATTTCAGAGAAAGACGCGAAACTCTTCTACTTTAATAGTGCGCGTCAATTAACGCCTTTGCTTCAAAACACGTCCACGTAGGCTAGCTCCACCACTGGAAACTGCCAGCATCGGTTCAGCCAAACGCCAGGCCAGCAGCAGGCGACGTCTTCTGTCAGTATTCTAATATGGCGGCTGCGCCCGGAGATATTCAAAATAAGAGTTTACGTTTTCTCCGATTTAAGTGCTTAAAGTGCGAGGGCGCGGCGTGGAGCATGCCTCGGAGGCTGATCTTAATTGCGCTGGACTAGAACACACCGCGGTCAAATACAATAACCTTCTGAACTTCTGAACTGTGCTAAGTCCTCGCTAAAATCTCTCAGTAATGTGACCTCATGGGCCACTTTCCGCTGCAGCCAGCATGTGCAGAAAGAACTGCTAATAAAACAACAACAACAACAAAAAAAAACAACAACAGAGAGCATTCAGCAAAATAGTGTAATGCGTTTCGTGTGTGTAAGAATGCTTTTGATAGTTTACTTAACGATTCAGCCTACACTCCTGCATAAAGTACTCGAGAAGAGACTAAACCGGTGGGCGCTTTATTAATTATTAATCCATCACTTACAAACATAAAGACCGTACGTCCAAAACTTTACGCAGCATTTTAGACTGGCAACGGATCAAAAGATATGGCTGGTATTGAAACTCATCTCTGATCTTACGGATTAGGACCCCCTTTCATCAAGTTGTTCTGATTCGCTACCTTTAAATATCTGAGTGCTTTTGTAAGCAGTTCGTTGTTAAGAACGAAGGATGGTAGCCTGCCGCGTGAGACTGACGTCATTGAGAAACAGATGCAATGTTACATTTCTGTGGTATACATTAGATCTTCAGGATATTATTTATGGGTTTCAGAAATTTCTGAAAGTTAAGGCAATGCAGAAGGTGGCCAACCGACCGTGGCCTACTTTAACTTGAACGCCTCTTTTAATTTCACCTTAGGGCAAAAAAAAAAAAAAAAAAACTAAAAAACTAAACAAAAACAAATGGCTACACTACACAACATGACCAGTAAGTTTTGCTAGTTTTTTTCCACAGATGTTTTGTGTGTATGTATATATATAATATATATATATATATATATATATATATATATATATATATATATATATATATATATATATATATATATATATATATTTATGTGTGTGTGTGTGTGTGTGTGTGTGTGTGTGTGTGTGTGTAGCTTGCAAGCTTTGCCCTAAACTCCAGAGACGTTTGAAGGGGTAATGGTATTTTAGTAGTCTACTAGTTGGTATTGGCTACTTAATTTTGTCAAAACATAGAGGTATACAATACACATTGCCATAAAAAGTACTTAATGTTAATATCAATAATATAATATATATATATATATATATATATATATATATATATATATATATATATATATATATATATATATAATTTACATAATAGTCTAAGAAGATCAAATCAGAATTAACAATGATCAAATAAAAGACATACGTAGTGTAAAACTATTTATAAACAGTCCGCTTAAACCTTATTAAAAGCGTTATATTTTTTATCGTCTGTTTCCGAGAGAAATACTAATATTATACACATCAGTTATGATGCTATAGAAGTGTGAGGGTAATTTGGTGTCGATCGATGTTCTGTTAAAATTGTTATAGCTTAGCTCATTTTTTACCTATTGACAAAATAACCCCTCATAGACAGACACGGGTCTGATGGATCTGCGCATTCATAGAAAATATACTTTAAAAATATCACCGGAACTTAAAATCAATTATTAATAATAGAGGCCTCGGTAGTCAGCTTTTCTCAACAGAGAGGGCCCCAGACGTATATGTGTGTATGTACACTGTGGCCTCGCGTACAATAGTGAACCAAATAGATTGAGCAGATATAGGAAAGATATTCTGAGATGTGCACTTGAGTGTAATATCGACCTGAATATTTAACATCACGTAAAATTAAGGAGAAATGCACGTTGAAGCTCGCATATCGAGTTGTATGCTTCCTCTACAAGCATCGCAAAATACAGGCTACTTCAGATGTAATACAATCCGCGTGGAGCGCAGTAATATGCAGCATTTCGCGTTACGCTAAATCTTTAATATTCGCGAACGGCTCTGAATCGATCCCGTTTGAATCGCCGCTCCACAACTTGCGCGCTAAAGAGATTTTTACAGTACAAAGTCAGCTGGAGAGATACAGCGTCGATGCCGAAGCTTATCCACCCCGTATTGCATTGCCCCCTTATGTCTGAGTAGGCCTCGTCTCGCGCACTCACCTGATGTGAAGAGCACTATCGCCTTGATGCAGCTGTATTCTGCAGAATCGACGTGCAGCGCTTTGAGCTTCTCGACCTGCTCCTGGAAGATGCGAATGTGATCCATGAAGGCCACGACGCGGTCCGCCGACATAGGCGAGGCGTGCAGGCCGGCGGCGGCGAGCAGCGGGGCCACATGCAGGGGCATGGAGCACTGAGCCGCGTTTAGCACAAATAACTCGCTCCACGTCAGTCTGAGCAGGGACACCTGGTCGGTGATCTGCAGGTCGGGAAAGAAAGGGATGTTCCTCGCCCATTCCACAGCACTGAAGAGCAGGCGAGCTGCAAGCTCGCAGATGTTCTCGATCCCCATAATATTATTGGGCTGCATGCACTGGCTGCCATAGCGAGAAGTAGGATAAGGCTCGGCCCGAAGTAGTAACGAGATGTATCCGGAGAGATAGCAATGACCGTTCAGGGGATCCCCGTTCGTTAGCGCGTACTGGCCCGGGTTCGGTTGGGTTGGAGGCATTCTTCCTCGCTGAACCGCTGACAAAAAGAAAGAAAGGGAGAGGAAATGTACATCCAGAAACATAATTTATGTGGAAGCTTTAGTTCGAGTGCATGATTACTCTAGACTGCTGTTTAACATCTACGACAACACAGCTAAATAAGAAACTTGCGTCTCGAAGAAAAATCATTTCACATGCTCTCATCGGTTATTAGGTGGTCATGTTTACCTTTGTTTATGGACTTCAGCAACTACGTACAAATACTCTCTAGCTCTTTCTCTCTCGCTCTCATTTTTTGTGTCTTCACACACGCACACGCTCATATTTTTATTTATTTTGTATGCATTTATTTGGACGTGCACGTAGTAAACATTACAGGACGGACGAAGACCGGGGCTTAAATCTCTACTATTCAGCAGAACTAGTTCAAAGCCACCGGCCTCTTTCTTGCTACAAACGCCACGGTCTTACGCTATTTTGACATATGCGTGTAATATGCATATGCGTGGATTCAAGCAGTGACGAGTTTACAGTTAATTTAACGATCGGGACGGTAACTCTGGAACAGAGAAAAAAAATGTCATTCACAATCGAGCACGAAGACTGTTTTTATTATTGATTTCGAGCTGAACGTGTGTACGCATGTGCGGCGTGTGTGTAAGCGTGTTTTTACGTTGAACCAGTTCTTATTTTAAAACAACACAGGTGGTATAAATATCGGTTTTGTCCTGGTCAGTAATTAAGAGTAGACTGTAAGTTGCAAAGGCCATTGTTCGCACACAGCTTAGGCTGTGTGGGGACAGACAGGCCTCTAAACGTTTACTCTGGGCTACGGCGTTAAAACAGAGCCACGGAGTCTTACTTTCAGAGGTAAAACCACAGTATGTTATTTCTTTTAGCTGCACAATATGGGGTTAGTGAGTGTAGTAGGCTTTTCGGCGGTCTTGTGCAGTCTTCCAACACGCAAGCGCGCGCATAGGCTACACACGCACACACGCATACGACACTTCACCTCTCTCTTTCTCTCTTTTACACGCATACAGCCTTCACGGGTGACTTTAATATCTCGTGTAATTGGCTGACTTCGAACGGGTACATACGATGCTCGCCTGTCTGTGCAAACAAAATTACTTTTGCGAGGCGCATGCCGATCCTGCCTACGGTCGCGGGTCTACCATTGCTCGCACGCGCCCTCTGACACTCTTTAGCAAGCAATCAAGGCAAAATTAATTTCGCGTTTGCACGGCTATAGCGCGAGCTTTACGTAACACGTCTCCGAACAATAAGCTTGTGTGTAGCGATAGCGTGTCGTGTTTAGAAAAATATATTCACCTTCCCGCCGCATGCCCACTTTTAAACACTTCTTCAGCCGACAATATTGGCACTGATTACGATGGTGCTGGTCAATAGGACAGTTCCTGTTGGCACGACATGTATACGTTAAGTTCCTTCGGACACTCCTCTTGAAGAAACTTTTGCATCCTTCGCAGGTGAATTGACCATAGTGCTTGCCGCTCGATTTGTCCCCGCAAACAACACATTCTATATGCTGTTGACTCTGTCCAGAATTCTGGCTGCCCTTGTCGCCAGCCGTCCCCGGTGTGGACGGGGGTCCTGGCTGACTGGGGGTCTGCGGAGTGTGCGGTGCCGCTGACGCCGCCTGCTGTTGCTCCCTCGCCGGCTGAGCTGCTGGATTGGGGCCGCTCGGAGGTCCTCCGGCCACGTCTTCCTGCGGATCTCGCCAGACGCTAACTACCATTGCCATATCTCGGGCCCGAAAAGTGCTTTCAAGCGAACTGGTCGCTCGGATATCGGAGCAGGGAAAAGGGAAGTCTTGGACGAACGGCAGCGCGAATTCAAATCGGAGCACTCAATCTCATAGGGAAAAAAAAGTAGAAGCAGAAAACGATCAATACATTCAAAATACCGGAGTCGACAGAAAGGCACCCGATCAGGATATGCAATTGTCGGGAGGCCAGTTCCAAGGTAAATTGCAGTCAGCCATTCGGGAACCCAATCGTGTAGAGAGAAAGCGATCCCAGACGTAATAAAAAAAAAATCGGGTTTCTTAAAAAATACCGCAATAAAAAATCTTCACGTTGAAGCAAAAATAATAGCTTTCTGGTGGACCGGAGATCCAAAGTGCCGTGCGAAATAAATTCCCCTCTTTTCTCTTCCTTGCTCCTCTCTCCGTCTTCGCGGTTGGAGAGGAGGAAACACTGAAGAACGGATTTCTCTATCTATGTTCATGAATAAAGCTCATCTGGTCCAGCAAAAGAAAAAAAAAAACAGCGTCGCCCGAGTGCCTATGTAGTTTCACCTCTCCAGTAGGAACAGAGCGAGGATAAAAAGAAAAAAAACAACTAATGGAATATGTAAGAAGCGGAGACCCAAAAAAGAATGCGTTTTAACGGGAGTACCAGCGGAGCAATGTTTCCGAAACGGAGATCTGCGCGAATGTCTGTATATAGTGAACTTTGACACTACTATTGAAACTGACACGTTTCTATGGAGATCGCTGCGCCTTATATGGTGCTCGTGTCAAGGAGCCAAGAGAGGGGCTGCTGGCAACTGATAATCAAAGGCGACTGACTGGTCAGAACCCTGCATCGAGGGGGGAGAGAGAAAATGGGAGGCTAAGGTTAGCCAAGCCTCCTTCACTCCATTGGTTAGAGTCCTCGCTCCTCGCTACCTACGACTGAGGGCTCTGACAAGCACAATTTACATTGCGCTCGCCCCTGCGCTGCTATTTACTTTGAAACCCGATTAGAATGGACCGTCTATTGTCACAAAAAGAGGAAGAAACCCCAGAAAGAAGCGGAGGAAAACGGGATGAAAGCGAGGGGCGAACTATACGCGCACGTGAAATATAAACAAATGCGCGTGAGGCGGAAGGACTGGTGCGAGCAGCACAAAGTTGAAAGTGTTTTGTTCGAAGCTGTAGTCTTAATTACAAAAATATTCATCGCGGCGTCTAGATCCGAACTGTGAAGGATCCATTAACGTTTTACGTCATTTGACGGAACAATACCGTCTCGAGATCGCGAGTCAGTGCACAAACCATGTCCTCAGATGTCACTAACATACCCAGTTTTCAACAAAACAATTAAATATACACAAAGTATCGGGACGCGCGATGACCGCCGCTAGTTTGGCTGGAAACGTACGAGTATAACGGAACGCTTTATTCTGTGATAGGAAACCGATCGCTCTGCCAGCCAGGGCTCAAAAGAGGAATCAGACTGTCGCGATAGTGTAAAGTATGAAAAATCCACCGTCTAGTGTATGTTTTAACAGATTTATTAACGAGGGAAGTTTTTCGGTATAATGCGCAGGGAAACCGGCTTTTTGTGCATGAACGCCGAAGGCTGCGCTGTGCAGGCTTATAATGTCTGGATCGGGCTGCCATCTAGCGTACAGTAGACAATTACAGCGACATAAAAATGAGTAATTTATTGTCATTTTAAGCATGTTTTCAAATGCAGCTCGGAGATTAATTGCGCGGTGGGATTCATGTTTTCTGAATTTTATTTTATTGGTGTATTCGCTGATGCATTTGTAAGATCGAAACTAACTTTGATTATGACAGTTTTATGAAGTTTTATGGGTTTGTTCATTTTATTTAACAACATCCACGTGTTTGTTTGTTTTTTGCACGTTTGATGCTGCAATCAGCTGTTTTGTCCTCTTTTCGCTTTACGCAACCGAACAAAAAGTAGGAAACAAACCCCTTTGCAGCTTTTATCAAACTTTTCCACCTGGCTAGAACTTTCTCACGTATCAGCTTCGCCTCAAAAGCGCGTTAAGGAAGTTAAGGGGAAGCAAAAACACCGACGGGCGAGCGTTCAACGAAACCCTCTGTTTGCGAACAGCCCGTTCCGAACTCGTCCGCGGAGCTTCCTCCCGTCCCTCCTCGCTCCGAGCCGCAGAAACGCACGCCGCCGTCCTCTGTTCTTCGCAAAGGTGAAACGAATAAGATTAAAACGAACAAAGGGAAACTTCTGTAAGTGCACCATCAAGGTTTTATTCCACAGATAGGGAAGAGAGCGAGAGGGGAGAGAGGGAGAGGGACAGCGAATGGGAACGCAAGGCACGCATGAAAACAGCTCTGAAGAAATGGTAAAGTGGACACTTGGACATTCAAAGTGCGAGCGCCCAGCGACCGGTGGGTATCACTCGGGATCCGCGCTTTCTCGGTTTGCTCCACATTTGAAAGGCAAGTACATTTATCACTTTCTGCAGTTCAAGGGTGAGTTGCGATTCGCGTGAAAATCTCGCAATGCACGTAAACGCGACTAAATGTTCAAAAACCGAGCCTATCAAATTGAGGACGTGCGATTGTCAGCTGAAAGTAATGCGAATATAGAGCGCGGGAGATCGGTGGACAGACTTCTATCGATCATTTGCACTAGTCCACGTAAAAAAAAAAAGAAAAAAAAGACAATTGTAACGTTATAGTGATGCTGAACGTGACTGAACGTTTGACTTTAAGAAACGCCTTTTCACCTGTGCAATTCGTCTTGTATGATCTCGTAATGGAAAGATCGATAGCAGTCTGTTTGTCTAAGTGATAATGTCAACGGATTAAAAGAACGATTACACGATAGACCTGTTCAGAATAAAGTAGGGCTGACGCGTCTTTACAAACATTTAAACAATTTTGAGAAGAGAAAATCTGCTGAAGTATGAAAGTACGTTCAGATCTCTTTCTCTTCTCTTCTTTCATTTGTTTATCACAATTAAAGGCAGCTGTAGCTCGGTCAAAAGACGTGCATTTCACCATGTACATGACTGACTATCATTTTTAGGATCGTATTTAGTTTTTTTTTATTGTTAGGCCTCGTGAGTTCATTCCATGGGTAATGTGAATTATTCATCAAAAAATATTTTTCAGTAGTTGCAATGAACGTTTGATAGAAAGTAAATGAATTAAAGTGCAAAACAGTGTTCAAAAAGTTGTGAGAACTGGCACAAAAATAACAAAACAAAATAATAATTTATTAGACGGTACTGTGATCACCAAGCTATGTTAACTCTTTGAAATCAATGATGGTCCACGACATGCCTCTTTATGCTGTAATGCTACTATGTGTGACAAAATAAAATAGTAATAATAATAATAACAACAGTGATAATGCTAATAATAACAATTAATCGTTTCAAAGCACCTCGTGCAATTTGTAATATGGTGTTATTTCCCCCTAATGACCGTGCAAACTCGTTTAAAATAGCAATAAACAAGATATACCATTTAGTCTAATGCATGCTCCCTAAGAGCTGCTCGAGCAATAAAATCCCACGAATGGCGGACCTCCTACCAAGTGAGCACGAATGTAAATACGCTTGGGTTAGACGGTATAAACTCTAAGGACACAGCAGGGAAAAATATTTCCCTTTCCTTGTTTTATCAGACACGTTCTGACATTACATTTAACCAAAGTCCCAATGAAAACAAAGCGTTTGCAAATGGTTTAGTTCGTGGCATACTTGCAGTTTTTATACGTGCGAAAGCAAACGCGTTTTCACTGACCACACTAAACGGTTAGGTTTTGTAGCAGCCTACAATGAAGCTTCTTCTCGTGAGGGTGAAGTGCTTGCATGCAGTGAGTGGACAACTTACAATAAAGACGTCTCTGAACAGTGAAGTGTTGTTTGATAAAAGGCCTGCAGTGGATAAATTTGAAAACTGATATAATCGTCACTTATATTACACAGTTGTTACAGGCCCGTGTTAGGTTTAAATGTATAGAGATATAACTAGAAAGTAAACGTGACAAGCATTCATTCATTACATATACTTGTAAAACTGAACAAAAAAGTAGTTTTTAAAAAAATACTAATAACAATCAACACAGTAATGCATTAAAAACCAGTAAAGTTGCTGATCACTATACCTCGCAAATAAACCCAACACGTTTTAATTAAAAATTGCGGAAACATTAAATGTGATAAACAGCTTGGGGCGCTTTGCTTATGGTATCGGTTTCAAACATACCCGTTATTACTGAAGAAAACAAATTTAGCGTTAAGACGGACTTTTTGTTGTAGCTGGTTATATATATGTTGCTGTCTGTAATAATCTCACAGTTTTAAACACGTTGCGCGCCTCTCTAATGCGATGGTGGGTTTTGTCACTCTGAGTAGTAGTGAGCTGAAAGAGAAGAGGAGGGGGCTTTTGTTCAGTTTGATCCCTAACTATTTGGGGGCTCAGATTGGTGTGAAAGGGACGAGAAGGTCACTTGAAATCGCCTTTTATCCACTGCCATTTTCTCTATGGATCAGCAACTTTCAATGGACATCATCTAATCGCTCTTAATGGAAAGGGTAGTGGGGAGAGATGTGGAAAATATCTTAAACTACGCCACTTAATATTATTGCTCGGGCTTTTTTTTTTTTTTTAAAAGACGTAGTCTAGCTACTCATTAATTTTTTGCACAAAATCACTCCAACGCCACCCCCTCCCCCGCCTCCCCCAAGTTGTTTATTATTATTATTATAATAAAGGCCTCACGTTCCCGCTTTGGGCACATTTGATTTAGGCTAATAAGAGTTTACTTTTTTTCTTCTTCTTTTTTTGCGTAAAAGGTAAAAAAAAAGCTACATATCCAACCACTTAACATTTTGCGTCACTACCAACTATAGTAAATTTTTAAAGAAAAAAAAAATCGACTATCAAAGACTTTATTTAACCTTTCTTTATTTCAAATACACAGAAACGGGCGAATCGTCCAGCTGCCAGTGGTGGCTCTGCTGAACGCCTGATTAAGGTGGCCGTCACTGGGCACGAGGAAAGCAGGTAGGAAAAATATTCTTTTTTGAGCTTATAGGTTTTTGAGCGGCCCACAAAACGAATTGCATTGTCAAATTGCGAATTAATTACAAAATAGCAGGGACTGTAATTTTCTGCAATGGGGGATTTTCTTTCTAGTTAGCTTGTGGTAGGAGTTTAGGTAGAGTAGCTAACTGTCAGTTTATGCTGGAGGTAATAGCTTTATTGCTCACAAACCATCATCTATTTAGAGCTTATGTGCTAATTGCCTTGGATGGTCTCGGAGACCAAGATCATAAATCCGTTAGCAGTTAAAACAAGCCCAGGCCCACAATAATTAGGCTACCTTACGCTTCTGAAATTACCTCAAAAGGCATGAAAACCACAACAATATCACGCGCATCGTAGGCTAAAGGAGCGGGAACCATTCTCTGGCAAGTCACTGGGCCCTGCACAGACAGAAATCCAAACAAGATTCATTTACGTCTTAAAATAACTTACTTCAAATATTTCTAATGAAAGTACAACTGTAGGGGTCTCCGTGTTATTTCATTTGTTTGAGCAAGCATATGGGAAAACAAAGAAATATAGCCTATCCGCAAGGGCTGGCTTTCCCGAGGCATAAGCAGAAGGGACGGAACGGAAGTAGAACGTCAGGTGCACGTAAGTAGTGTGCTACTTAATCTCTAAGGCACGTTTTCCCCAAAGCATCGTCTAAGTGGAAAATAAGTGTTCGTATATGAAGAAGAGCTATATGCCTTTTTTTTAGGACTTTCTTTTCGTTTTCAGTTTATTTAGATCAATAGGCCATTTCTAATAAACGACGTGTGATTTCATATTTAAAAATCATCGTGCCGGCTACAATACATCCGAGAACAAAAGGCTGGACGTAAAAATTGCTCCAAAAGCAAGGATAACCCGCTCAATGCGTGCGCACGTCACGTGTTAGGCCCGAATTTACATACGGACGCTAACTTTACTCAGGCCTGCTTTGATAAACATAGCCTCAACATCTAATGGCGAGATAAAGAAGCTATATAAGCTTCTTATTATCGACTATTGATGTCAACATGTACTCCTGCAATATTGTTTTTTAATAAACAGATATACAAATATTTATACAACGTTTAAACGCTTTCATTAACATTTCTGGAGTAGCACGATACGTCTGAGACGCCGTCTTTTCAAAGCCACGCGTTTTGTTGTGTTAAATTCAGAAATAATGAACAATTTCACCAACACTTTCACAAGATAACGCACGGTTTCTATATTAAGTAATATTTTCACTATTTTCTTGTTAGAAAGGCTATTTCTTTTACATATCATCAATACCTGACACCTGACAGCTTCGGTAAACAATACGCTGAAGTTGTAATAACGCGATAGACCGGGTTATAAAATAACGTGCGCCTTAGTTAGGACACCGTTTTATAGATATGGTTTAAGATATAGCATTCTGTATCATGAGGGAAAAAAACAACAACTTTATTTCATAAGTATGTTAATCCAGGAATATTGTATAAAGTTTGTTAGTACTAAGCATCACTATTTGTTTTAGGAAACAAGGAGTTAGGCTAATTATGTAGGAATTCAACACATCCCGTATCAAAACGCATCCGAAGTACCTCACATACCCATATCATTTATAATTGAGATTGCCCTGAAACCAAATGTCCGTCTTACTTTTATCTCCGTGAACTTTTCGCCATCGCGTTTGTTTTGTTTTTTTTTACAACGAACGTCCGAAGAAGAGCAAAGCCGTGAAGCACACAGTTCAACGCGAGCGGTCGAATTCTTAGGAAAGAAGAGCAAAGATAAGCGACTGTATTTGAGGGAAAGAGCTTTTGTTGTGCGTGGTAGAGAGTCACCTCTCGTGTTCACAACGGTCTGTTTAAAACCGACCCGCAGCAGGAATTTAATTGGAATTTCGTCTGTCTTAGGCACATCCACGCTGGAAGACACAAGAGATTAATTGCTTTAAAAAGGGTGATAATGTACACGTACAAGAGGAGTGCAGATAAAGAGACCTAACGTCTGGCTTTTACAACATACATTTCAAGATACATTTCATTAAAACTAAACAGTTTTTACCACATATGGACAAATATGATTAATATTAACCTACGACAATTGATATATAAGACACACACACACACACACACACACACACACACACACACACACACACACAGTCAGTCAAAAGCTTTAAAAAGATTTCTTAAGGTGTCAAAGGTGATAGTGACAGAAGGCGTGAGATGAGATCCTAAGAAACATAACTCACTCATGCATGCTTACTAAACAAGGACCCTTTATTGTTTTTATACGTGCCCACGTCCTATAAAACCGTATCTTCAGACATCTCCAAACTACAGATAAGTAAACATCTCTCTCTCTAAAGTAAACTTTAAATGGCAAAAATGCAATCTCCCTCCTCTCTACCTTCAAACGCGCAGCTTCGAGTATCAACATTTTACAGAATAATTTCCACGTACAGAAAATAACTTCCACTCTGCTTCTCCTCATAAAGTGAAAAACGGGTAAAGAAAAAAAAAAAAAAAAAAAGTGAAAGCAGCAGCTCTGTGGAGCAATGATGAGTCATAAGGTAATTGAAATTGGGCTGTGAGTAATTTTCACTTTGCTGAGTAGTTAGTCACATTAGGGCTTTAAGGCAAATACAGCAGGTTGTTTGAGGCTAGCGCTCCAACAGGCAGCGAAATTGATGACTCACTGTAGTGTCCAGAACGGCTGTATATATATCAGAAGACCTTCAGAGGGAATGATGCAGTGTGTCTTCATTTAAGTTAAACATTGCTTAAATAGCTAATAAAATAGGTAAAGGTACACTTTTGTACCTCATTAAAAGATGCATATTAAACACATATTAGTGGTTAGAGTGTACTAGTACTTACATGACAACTTGTACTTTTTTTTTTTTTTGAAAACGTAGATGAACACAGAAAGTGTTCTGGACTGTTACAGGTATCTGGCGCATCGTCTACAACAGAACATCCGCCGGGTTTCTAAATTTTACATCGCAAAATCATTTGACATTTTTTATTTTGTTTCATAATACCGTGCATCACCTTGTGCGCCGTTTCATTATTATTTTAATATGCTTCGTAAACCGCTTTAAACGTTTACGTGTGCAGGTACAGTATGCAAATCTGTTTGTAAATCAATATACCGTCACAACAGCGCATATAGCTTCCTTATCACATCATCTGCATGAAATAATAAAGCATCAGAAGTCACTTACACTTTTCTACCTTCAGTCATCAGGTTTGCTGGAGATGTATTACGTTTGATTCGGGATTCCTAGCTAAGAACGAACTACAGAGCTAATTGTGCAGGGTGCGGTGTAGTGTATCTATGTAAACAATGCATATCATAGCGGTATCTGTTTAGTCTCACTCCCAGTAGCCCTCGGTCATATGCTCAACATTGTCACAGATCTTCCGCTATGGATTTAAACAACAAAACCTTAACCAGGAATCTGAACAAGAGCGCCACTCATGATTTGCCCTCTTCGGCTGCACCTTTACTAAGCAAAAACTTTCCTCATCATTTCGACCATCTTGTTTTTGACAAAGAAACTAGAGACCAAATACGTCTGAACTACTATACTACGCCAAAGGCAACGAAAGAGAGAAGATAAGGCAGGTTGTCCACCGTTTATTGCTGTATTTAATTTTGCCTCTGTTTTGTCACTCGTTTTCAGTCCTTATCAGAATGTTTTTGTTGGCGGGCTAAGTAATAGACAGTTGTAGTTGCACTGAGGAATTCAGCCCTTGTCTGTGCATCTACATTTCCCTCCAGGAAGGCAATAGACACACAACCTCAGAAACGAACCGCTTCTCTTTGAAGACAATACTCTGCGAATTTTTAGCTACATGAGACGATTGCACACTCTCAATAAGCGTAATCTTTTTGGCTTTCCTTTACAGGTACTCAAAGACGGGCAGCAGTGAGATATCTGCAGGCTTTTGGTGGAAAAACACATGGTTTGATTATCCTTATTGATACACACACCCACGCCCATTAAACGTAAAAATAGCACACGCATCTCTGTTTACACGTCACCCTCTTGTACTGTACGTCGAGCGTCCCTCTATCAGTTCTATCTGTCTGCAAAGGAGAAGAATGCAGCCGTCATTCCTAAACACACATTCCTCTTCACCTCTTAAAACATCAGTTTTTGATAAATATAGGCAGAGCTTTTATTTAAAATCTGCGAAACAGCATGTTTTCAAAAGCGAAAGAGGACCGATTACAGACAGCTGTGGCACTCCAAATGTGCCTCTCCACCCCACGGATAGGACAGCAGTTAGTGAGGGACTTCCTGCATGGAAAGCTGTGTATGTTTTCCTTCAGTGAATCGAACATCCTGCAGATCTTAAATTCCAGTCAGCAGTAAACTCCCTGACCTCTGAGCACAAAATTAGGCACATCATACAAGCAAAAGACAAGACGGAAAGGAAGGACTGCAAAACAGAACAGAAATATAGAGATAAAAGGAAGATAGAGATGTGAGAGTGAGGGATAATTCAACCTTACACATCTTTTGAGTTGCATTTTTTCAAATGATTCATTTTATGAAACGGAAACTAGTATACGTGATTAATTATATGAGCTATTATATATATATATATATATATATATATATATATATATATATATATATATATATATATATATATACAGCATTATATTTTTAGCTTGTCAGTTTCTAAAGTATACAAATGATTTCTTTCAATTTATTCCTCACCTGACCATATATTATTTAGTCAAATTACAAAATGTTTTTTTTTTTTTATTTATGATGTTGAATGTTTAAATAAATCCAGTTCCTTTATTTTACAACACGGAACACATATTTTTGGTTCTGTGACGACAAACATTTTTCGCACTATAGCTAATCACAGGATAATGTGTGACAATGAACAAAGCAACCCATATAAATAGATCTAGTCATCGTATTGTAATGCTCATGAACATCCAGGCTCTTTTTACATATATGTGAGATCCATTTGTTTATTATGAGGCATAAATGCAATAAAAGGAATGATCTTGTGTTATTGTATTATACCATTCTATGTCTGATAACACAGTGATGTAAACAGCCATGAAAGTGTCAGATTTCATCTTCTATTACATGGACAGGGTTGTCAGTTACAACATATGCGGTGAACCCTATCTGCCAATGTGTTTATTGAGCTATTATCAATTGACTGATGAAACAAACTACTCACCAGTCAACATATGTTACTTATTTGCTGGATTTATTTGATTTTAAACCATGTGTTTTCCGTTTTGAAATGATTATGGAGGTTTGCGACAGAGCATTCTCTGCAAATCACAAACATTAGAGTTTTGGTGCAACAATATGATTTTACAATTGTATACTTTGAGTGGATTTTCCTGGGGGTGACGAGATATTTCTTTTTTTATAAAATACATTTTCCTACAACTAACACGGGAATAAAATATATGCCTTCTGTGTCCGTACACCACAGCCATATAGCCATATATAGCCATTTACTGGCTATATGTTAAGTGTTTTGACCTTCTTCCTCTTCTCATGAAATACTCCCATATAGCCAGTCATATCAGAAAAAAAGCTTAAAGGTAAGTGGTCATCATTACCTTGTAGAGCTGGTTCTACCTTACGTTTACAGGTGCACAGCAATTGATAAATCCAGAAATGCCATACTGTAATATAATGTATAATGTATTCCTCTATGTATGTTTTAATGTACAAAATGTAGAATGTTTATGTTCTGACCAGTGTTGACATTTGACATATCTGAATGCCTCTAAATAAAGTATTTTGGAATAAGTGCATATTAACATTTTTTCTTTTGTTTCTTATTTCCTGTGGTTCCCTTTGTCTGAAATCATATGCTTTATCTGGAGTATTATTGTGTACAGCTCTCAAAGGACAGAGTTGTTTCCCAGAGCAGATCACATGATCCTATCATGTGCAGAGAGGTTGTTCTCCGATTGGTCGGTTACTCCACTTTGCCACATTTGCACATCACTTTTTTTGGTTTGTTTTACAGACTGGGGGCTGGAAGGTAAAGTTATATATAGCGTTAATTTTTATATGTGGTTATAATTGTGCACCCTCCCAATCATTTCCCTTATTTTTGTTGGTAATGACGCTTGCCCTGCTTCGGTGAACTGGAGGAGAGGCCAAGGAAATCCCAGTGCCTAATCACTCGAACAATGTGAGCGAATGTGTAGCTTTCTGAACAATGCGACACCACATGATGCGGTGGGTGGAAAAGAAATCTCAAAGCCCAAGCTCACTCTCCCTCCGTCATATTCTTTCTCGACTTTTCAGCTCTCCTTCACGTACCATGTCTGTCAGCAACGTCTTTACAGGCTTTTAGGTGGTGTCGCTGATAATCAAGAAACAGTAAACACCACAGACAGTCGGCTATGGTGCGACCTTGGAACACGTCCCATGCAATGACCATTATAAATGCTGCGTCTTTCATCTCTTTCGCTTTAGACGACGGGCTGCGGGAATGCAGCTGTGTGGCGGGTGCCACCAGACTGTTCATGTCTTGCCTCGTGTGTATGTGCGTGTCTGTGTGTGCGAGCGAGCGATCCCTTGGGGCTCTCTCCCTCAGCCCTGGCTCCCTGATTCGGTGTGTAAAAGCACCCCTGAATGATGGATTACTGTGTCAGTGCGGCCTGCGAAGGATTAATTTGTTTCATTGATTTCTCTTTAGGCAGAATGCCAGCGTTTGCTGCTTCCCACCTCCTTCCCGGAGACTCCCGGCCATAATAGACGGTAATGGCCTAAGACAAATCAACCCGTTTCTTGTAAAAATAGCAGCAAATAACCCCTGACTTTGCCTCACGAGCGTAAACCAGGGAGAAGCTCGATTCTGACAGCCACATTCACAGCGGGCATTAACCCCAGGAGAAAGCTCGTGCTCCACTTGAACAAAGCCATAAGTCTTGAATACTTACATCCCCCACTCACAGCTCAGAATAGATTGGTAATGACCGACTGTCTGGCTGTGCAGGTTATATGCGCTTCGCCTCGGCCAATCACAGTGCCCTTACTCCATGTTTACAACAACATCCTACCAGGCAACAGTTTCTGTGTATTAGTTGAACATATGGATATCATATTTAAGCACCACAGTGAGAACCCTAACAAATGTAGCCTATAAACACTCACCCCTGACTGTTTTTGCTAGCTCGGGGCCTGCCGTTGTGATGTTTCAGGCCTGGGCAGAAGATGAGAGAGTGTGTGGAGCTCTGGCCAGGACCCTCTATGTGGTCTCTAAAGGGCCTGGAACACATAACATGCACACACACACACACACACACACACACACACACACACAATGAAAAAAGTGTGCTTTCAGAACTGATGGGCATTCTCAGTCAAGTGGTGTAATAAAATGTTCTGTTAAAAAATCGGAATGCAGTACTTTGAATGAAAAGTAGGGAATTGTCTTGAATGGTCAATTCAGGTTATGAAGTCCACTTGAGCATGATTGGCAAAATGTAAATCAAAATTTAAAAATCAAGTAAATCATATTTACATGACCCACCTGGGTTTGAATGTTTTGTAATGAATATGCATTGCTTTTTAGTATTACAAAATTGTAAACTTCTTTCCTCTTCTAAAAGGTCCTCTTCTTTGCAAGGTGTTAAAATTTTGATATAAATAAATTCTGTGATGCCATTTATGTTTTTGTCTTATACTCTTTTTTCATTCTATGGCATAATAGTTTAAAATGTAAACAATAAACATTTACATGCATTTTAGAATCTCAAGTTCTTCTTCTTTTTGGTATTGACGCAACTGTTGCTAATGAAATGAATAAACTTTTACATGCATTTGCAAAAAAAACTAATTATTTGCATTTCAAGATTATTGTCTCTACTCTTGTTTTTCTCTAGATTTTCCTTTATATATACAGATATATAGTTAAAGATGCAAACAATAAACTTTTACATGCATTTAAGAACAAAACAAAAAGATTTTAACAAAATTTTGACAAAATATGACAAAAATGATAAAACATTTCCTGATGTGATTTCTAAAACATATTTTTTTATGTATATACTTTTAATAAAACCTTGATTAGTAATATTAAAATCAGTATTGTCCATATAAATTGCATGATGGCACTGCTTCACATATCTAGTCCTGAATTTTTAGTTTGACACCTTGCATACGCTATTAAATTGTGTCAAATTTTTATTTCGTTTACATCAAGGCTGATTTCATATAATTTTGATATGCATACATGTATCTCATTCCATTTGCTACTTTTGCAACATATTCAGTCAGGTTTGAGTTATCTGTCTTCTCTCGCAAGAATTATTTACTGTCCTTCCACTGAAGGCACTGCAGTGCAAACACTCAACACTTTTTTTCTTTTATTTACCTCAGACCAAATCAATCCTAATGCCCTTTCGGCCCTGTCTGGGAACAAAGTTCTTCAACACTGATGCTGTGGGTGGAATCAGGTAATCTCAGCTATGGTACTAGCTCATTGCTAGCCTCTTCTCAGGCTCCTTGCTGTCAAGAGCTGTGTTCCTCTCAGAAAACAACAGTTCTCAGGGGTCCTTACATCCTTAAGTGGCTCCAGAAAAGGTTAGTTGTCAGGTAATTGTCCAGCTGCGGTTGGGCTTATCTTAATCACAGTGCTTCAGCTTAAGCCTGGGACTGTGTTATGAAGAGGCTAACGGTGCTAAAGAGGAGGGTGGCTAGCTCATGGGTTTTGTTGTTCTTTTTCTCTTTTCGTGCCTGCCTGGCGTGCTAAGATAGCCAGAGCAAAGTACGGTAAGTTAGTGTCAAGCTACAACACATAATGTGGACGAAGTGTTGGACTACTGTTGATACACACAACAATATTTCATACAGAAGAAAAACAAAAAGAACAAATGCAATGCAAACGCAGCAACACCTTTGAGCCGTCTAGAACCAAACAAGCAAGTCAAGGCACAATCCATTTGTCATGGTTTGTTATGTATATCTGTAAAGTGCAGTAACTTGAGGGGTTTTTGAAACCTTTGATGTTGCCACCGAGTCACTGTTAAAGGGGTTTTGTTGGAGGAAAACTGCATTCAGGATCCATAGCACAATACAGGCTCCTTTGGTAAAATAAAACAACAGCAACAACTGAGAAGGCCTCTAACAAGGGTCAGCAAATGGTCGCAAACATCTATTAACTGGGTACTTAGAAAGCCAAATTAAAACACACACGAAAAAAGCACAGATCGCTGATCACAGAAACACAAAAAATGTAAACCAGGTTCATTCAACCATTGCAGCCATTCGTTCTGATGTAGTTTGCAGCGGTGACACATAGTCTGCTGTCATTTTGCTCCACCGACGTCAAAGGTCGAACACAAACTATAAAATATTTGTCGGGGGTCCATCAATAATCTTGACATGCAGAACCATACAGTACAAAGCTAGAGGCAGAATGAAGTGTCTTGACAAAAGCATCTGGTGCACATGTTGACCCAGAGGCCAAAAGGTTAGCAGCCAGACTCCTCTACCCATCCCCACCATGCTTTCATATGTTCATTTGATGGTCGCTGTGGCAATTATAAAGGTATACTTCAGCCAGGTCTAATGGACTAGGGGCAAAGAGCAAAGCCTTTACAGTGGGGACCCAAGTCAAAGGTTAGCATGGCCATAAGACTGATTATGGCGCATTCGATGAAATGGCAGCAGTGCTCAAGCCAAACTGCTCATCTTTATGCATATCTTACCTATGAGCATGTCTTATGGAAAACGCATTAATGATCATTTTAGCCATCATGCGGTAGATGCTGTTTTTGTTGTCTAGATTGCCGCTGGCTCTTAATGACTATTAAATATGAATGGCCAAGGTCATGAAGGTCACAGTCTGCATTTAGAGTGTATGACCAGTGCCACATGTAAAGGTTAAAATGGAATTGCTTGTGCCAAGTTTATGAAGAGCCCCATTTATGCAGGCCAGCAGGGGTGATTTATGACCGGAGATAAGAGGAAGGATGGGTGGAAAACTCTTTCTTTTTCAAATGCAATCAGCTTCTGTAAATACGCAGCTTACTTATATCCATCACGCTGTCACGGGGAATCGCCGTTCCCTTGCTCAGATGAAATAACAGCTTTTGTCTCCGTACAGACAACTGCGCTTTCGAAAAAACAGTTGTTTTAGCATTTGTGTGAGTGATATGAAGTCCACTTTCCAAAATCCATAAGACGATATTTATTAGCCTATGCAATTACATCATTCTGCGCAAACAGTATACCATATCACAACATATTTAAAAGTAATCGCTCATTAAATTCTCTGTGTAATTCATCGTAACAGCAGTAGTACGTAAGCAGACGGCATAGTTAAAAGGATGGATTGCCTCCTAAAGCAGACTCTGCTCATTCAATTGGCCATATAAAAGGAAAACTGTATTTTACTTGGCATCTGATTCAGAAGCGACTGCATGTCTCATCATTACTACCTGTCCTCGTAACTAGATAAAGTTATTGCATACTTGGTCTGGTTTAATTAGGTTTAAAATAATTGATCTTCCTTAAACTGAACTTTTGGGATTCATAACGTGTCCGAAAGGTAAATTTGATCTGCTATCAGGACAGACTCATATTCACAGCTGAAACCGGGACGTTTTGTGATTGAATTGCACAGCCAAGAACATTTGTGGGTCTTTGGCCCTTAAATCTGAAAACCACTCAGTGGTAAGATCTTTGTGAAACTGCACCCCAGTGGCTCAGGGTCTGGCTGAAATGGAAAAAATGAACGAAAGATGTGCTTTGAACTCTTTGCCAAAACGGAAACACGGTCTAGTGCTGCTCATTTTAACGAGTCGTAAGGACTATTTTTGTTCCTTCATATAGTAATAAATTTGGTCTTTCCTTTTTATGTAAGCTTAATGTTTTTGTAGGTGTGGATCAAAGGGTGATAATGCGGAAAACCATACGCATCAATACCTTTCAGCTCATGCCTCTCAATATCACACAGAAAACCTGTTTCATTTTTATTATATGTTGCATTTGGACTTCTCTAACCAACTTTGTGGTGAAAGAATGAAAATATATGAAGCACTGTGGGAAAAGTCAAACTAAAATTTAATACAACAAACCAAAATATTGGTTTGATGACTGACATTTGAAATAGGGCAGAGAGCGGATGTAATTTAAGTTTAAGTACACTCTTCCTCTTTTTCACACACCCCTCTGGGTGACTGTTATTAATGCTATTTCCTCTTGTCATATTATGTCATATGGGACATTTAAACAACGTCATCTTCTGTAAGGGCCCTGCATTCTGCCAGTTGTCAGAGTACAAATCACCATCAGACTAGACAGAATCATCATCACTACTGTCCTCCTATGTTATACAGTGCGGTTCATCCCTTTCCTAGAAGGATTTAGTTAATTTTTTGGTTCTGTCTGTCTGGAAGCATATCATATTAGCATACACTGTAAAATGAAATTTATGGTTAAAAACCAGCAGCTATGGTTGCCAGTATTCGACCTCAGAAATATTGTAAAGAAGTTTTAGGTTTTACATTATACTTAATTAAAGTTAAATACCGTAATTTCATTAACAGATGTTAATATACCAACCTATTTACGTACTGAAATCTGTTTTGTATCTTTGAAATACACCTATAACCAACAAAAATCAAAATCAAACAAGCAGCTATTAAATATGAATTTATACAGAAGGAGCTCAGTGTAAAAGCATCAGTTTCACAGTTTTCCTTGTAAATTTTACAGGAATTTACCATTCAGCAGGTTTTTACTGTAGAATTTTCAGTTTTTTACCGTTAAAATCACTGTAATTTTTTACAGTGTATGCCATGAAATATGGCTGAATGATTAATGTAAATTTTACGTGGAGTATTTGTAATGTTTTTTATTAGCAGGGTTCAGATACTTTTTGAAGACTTCCTGGCCACCTGGCCGTAGGTTTGTTTGTTCAAGGAACAGAGCTTTGCATTAAAATATTATTTTATCAATAGCATGATCAATAGTGTCAGCCCACCGTTGTGTAATTATTCTGGCCTCCTGTATCAATAAAGCTGTCATGCTTGATCTCCTGGTTGTGAACAGGCTGAAAACTAGAGTCAAAAACCATTCAAATGTCTTTTTTGACACACAACATTTCTAGCCTTATCTTACCCCCATTACTAAATAGAATTATTCAAGTGTATGGCCATCAATGCACAGGCAATGAACCTGCACATTGTATTTTTTATTAATGGAAGAGAGCTTTTAAGGTAAAATTGTTGAATCCATTCACGATTTTTAATGACATCAAAAGTTCTCAAGAATAAGGAACCAGGCTATATTTAAAGGATATCGCAGAACAGTTAATATTCAAAATATCAAAAACAAACAAAAACATTATATTGCTTTACTTACATTTACCTAGGAGTTGGTATATCTTGGATGGATGGATGTATAATGTTCACAAAGGTGTCACTACAGTCTTTCTACTTTTTTTCACACTCCACACAAATGTGTATGTAAGTACAACCACCATGCTAACACATTGCAGCAGAAGAGCATCAGAAGCAATGAGGCAGTTTATATCAGGGGATTGTGTTTCACAGTCTAGCTCTCCTGGGACAAACTGGCCTTAGCCAATAACACTTAAGACCCAGTACAGAAAAACGCAAGATCTTTTATTGCCGCTCATCATTCATGTAATATCTGGCAGCATTTGTGATTACAGAACAAGTGATTGACTAACTAGACACTTGGGTGGTGAGTTATGACCAGGCTTACCTTCTAGTTCGACGTGGGACATCTGCGTCGACAATAACTCTTCCTTCCCACTTCAACAGTAAATCACAGAAAACGCCAAAGACGGAACAGTTAAATAATAACCTCAGATTTATTGTAAATCTGTCACAAAATTAACATTATGGTGAGGCCACTTCACGATGGAGAGAAAGAGGATGGAGAGGTGATCGATAGGAAAGTAGATGAGAGTATTGATATAGTGCAAGAGAGAGAGAGAAACAGAGAGCACAGGTAGGTTGATCGACCACCTGCACTTGAATCAATGAACTCAGGCGGAGTGGAGAGAGTGAGATAGTGAGGTGTTGAAAACTGCGACCATGGGCGACCGGAACCCTATCAGGACAAATATGTGACTTCATAGAAAATGTCAACATCTCCAAAAGAGAGAATTTATAACTTACAACAACGATAAACACATGTCGATAATTGTTTGACTTTACATTTTATTCATTGTTCGGAGACTTTTAGAAGGCGTTACATTAAATACTAACATATTCATTGGTTTGTGTGCTCCCTTAGTTGAAAGGGTCATGATAAAAATCCACGCAGTGTTTTTTTTTTTTTTAAACTCTATTTAAAATCTCCTTTTTCAAACCGGGCTGTTCTGAGAGTCCTGTCAGAATTACATAGTTCTGCACAGGGCGATCCCATGGTAGTTGTTTGACGTGACCATCTTACCTTAGACCCGACCTGAGTGAGCTGTCATCAGTTTGCAATTGTGTTGCAGGGGAAGACCAAATGTATTCGATAAAGTGGTTGAGGTGTTTTGTTGTTGAATGTAATAATGCGCATAGCAGCCGTCATTTACTCCTGACATCTGAGCCGTTGAAGACGCAGAGGATTACCATTACTTCTGCCTAAATGCATCTATATTTGTGGGAATCATTTGAGATCCAGCTTCGTCTACGGAACGAAGAGGAGTATAAGGTTTTTTTCATTGAGTTTGAGTTTTTTTTATTGAGTCTTTGCAAATTGCCTTTTCTAATAATGTGCTAGTTTGTCAGTTTAGCGGCTAAAGTTTACAGTTTGCTGGTCACTCCACTGAAGAGAGGGGCGGAGTCAGCAGAGCTCATTAGCATCGAAAGCAACATGGAGCTCATAAGCATTTAAAGCAACATCTTTTTTTTTTTTTTTTTTTTTTTTTTTTTTTTTTTTTTTACCCAAAACAGTTACACTGCATTTGAAACTGCATGCATTTTGCCAGTATGTGTGTTTGTCTTCATTTAATAATGTCATCAATGTGAGTTAAGTGAGTCTGATTCAACCCACAGCCAGTACACAGCCCACAGATTTTTCTACACTGCTCCATTATTGTTTTTGAAGGAACAGGTTCATATAATCTATTTGTTTGTAAATCAAACAAATGATTATGGAAATTAAACAAAACAGATGTACAAACATACAGTTATGAAAAAATTTGAAAGAGAGGCTGGAAAACCTGTCCTCCAACTTGCTACTTAGTGTTTTGTGTGGATCAGCCAGTAAATAACATTAAACAAGAAGTTGTTTTTATGTCAGCAATGTTGTGCAAATCCATCCAGTAGTCCATATGTCGAATCCATTTGTGACACATATTTATTAAAACACAGACCCTGGAGTCATTTTTCAACATGTAAATTGCTCACCATGAAAGATTTTGGAGCAGGAGTGTGGTCAGCATCAGCTAAAACATCATACACGCTCTTAATAATCTGTCTCTTATCTTGTATGGGCTTTTTAAGGTCCCTTCTTTCAAAGCTCTGTATGTGGTGGTCCTGGCAGAGCAGCTCGCTGGGGGTTGTTTTTTTTTCGACGTCTGCAAGACAGAATTGGACCAGCTGACGTGGACACATCTCTTTAGTCTGAGCCAGAGGAATACACTGCCTGTTTCACACAGCTTTAGGCTAGTTTGCAGAGAGTCCTGAAAACTGAGCCAAGATGGAGGTTGTTGTGGACAGTTTGAGAGGATTTGCCGTGTACAGGCTGGGACAGAGGGCTTTTTGACTCAAGAATACCTCGACTTTACTGTTCTGGAATATTGTAATGAGAAATGTAGTTTAAAGATGGAAACACACAAGAACTCAACCATAAGTATCTCCCAACAGACAGACACAACAACACGTAACATGTGCTTTTCCTCTTCTACTGCTCACCTGTCCATTTCCATCTACCGCCTCCTCTCGAAGGCACAGAAGCACATCTACCTCTACATCTGCGTGCCGTATACACACACAAGAGACATGTCGTTCGAGTCTGGGTCTACATTCTGCAGCCAGTGTAGACAGCTGCCTGACTGCTCGCTTCTTCCCTTGGCTCCCCCGAGACCTCCTCTCCTGCCATGCCTCTCTCGGAAGGTGATTGATGAGAAGCCATTTCCGTACTTCTCCCTCGCAGACAGCACCCGGCTCTTCTCCACTGATGTACCATGTGAAGACTTCTCTCTGAGGGATGGGTTTCTCTTCAAGCCATCAAATGAAGCATCCATGCGCTGGAGGTTGTGCGGGGCCGACTGCAGATGCTGCAGTGGACCAGACCAAAGCCTGACAGTGGTGTGGGTGAGTGAAGACTGGTCTATCCAACCTATTTGAGGACGAGAAAAAGGAAAGGGGAGGAAAGAGTGTGTGCTATAAGCATTAGGCTGTCTCCAGTGCTCCACAAGACAAGGTTTGTCTAGTTTGGATGCATAGTGGTCACGCAGAATGAGAGACAGATATGTAGGCAATGACTCAGGGAAACCCATTGGAAAGAAAAGCTACAAATGAAATCTCTTTAATGTTTCTCCCCCTTTTCCTCAACAGTGAGCTAAACTGCTTGACAAATGTTGCTTCTAAGTGTCTCCTTTAGAGGTGTCTCAAAATATTTGAATATAAGCCCAAATTACTTTTTTATATATATTATAATTACTGTTTTTTTTAATTGCTGACAAACTAAAAGCATAGCCATGTGCCTAATTTTTAGATCAGGTCTGAAAAGCTGCAAGCACATCATCTGCTTCACACTCAGTTGGAAGTTTTGCACAGTAACGAAACACAGTAAATGCAGTTATCTACATTAGACACATAAATCGAAACAGCTCTCGTTTAATTTGAAAACAGTTATTCTAAACGGCACATTTATTTACTGATTACCTACACTGAGTGCTCACACTCATAGCTAAATTGCTCAATTAAAAATCAAAAATCAAAGAGAATAAAACCCCTTATATTACCCCTTGCATTCCAGTTTACATTTTACTTAGCTAATTTGTTCACTCCAAAAAAAAAAAAAACTTTGTGAAATCATTTCCCTTGCATTTCCGAATATGCCAGACACAAGATAACAGTGTTTTACATTTGTCACATCCTTGTGTAGTTGGTGTATAAGAGCTAATCAATCATATTTGTCCGCGTTATGATATAATAGTTAAAATCAATCTGAATGTGACGTGTGTTTTTTGTTTAGCTTTGTTTCATAAACTGTTTTTGTTCACAAAATGAAAGTCAGTGGGCTCCATAGTTTTCAAAATATCTCCTTTTTTGTTTTTCCAAGTAAAAAGTCGGAATTTACATTTTTGGGTGAACTATCCCTTTAAGATCGAGCACATTAAGTTTCATGAGCTATGAAAGAGCAACATCTGAGCAATAGCATTTCTCTCTGGGAAAGCTCAGCGATTAGAGGAACACATAGCACTAGACACTCAAAGACATAAAAAATACACATGGAAAGAACAAATGAAACAAACCATTTACGCAACACAATATAAAGCAAGACAAACACAGATGGAGAAACGCAGAGCAGCGCAGCGCAGTGCTAAAATATGGTAAATAAAGTCTCTCAAAGCAGTTTACCCACATTTCAAGCGATATAACACATTTTCATTGCTGGATTTCCCCTTGCTCGTCACATCACTTTCTCTGCACTAATAATAAACTTCAGTGAAGTGCATGGTATTAGCACAAGCTAGGTGGCTAACAAGGCCTTCGGTGATAGACTACCACAAGTTTGGTTACATAAAAAGCTAATGAACCACAAAAGTGATATACTTCACTTGTTTTCTTTTCATTAACCCCCCCACCCCTCCTTTTTTGTCCTGACTTGGCACAGCCGGTCATGGCCATCAAAGGCTTGAACGCAATTGATGTTCGCTCAGCATCTGATGCGATGCCCCTGCGCTGGGTAAAAGAACAGCCTGTGTGATGCTGCACAACAACATTTGACCCCATTTAAAAACTTGATACCAATTAAGTAGGATTTTACCCATAAATAATTTAGCAGGTTCTATCTCTCTCTCTTTCTCTCCCTCAATCTCGCACAGCACTCTCACAGTGGAAAGAGACTGGCTAATGAAGCACTCACTTGGGTGAAAGTGGAGCAGACAGGCTGACTATGGCCCATTTTTATCAGCTTCTCTAAGTGATTCATTTCTAAACTTGATATTTGTATTGTGGCAAATTATTCTATATGCTTTGGCCCATCATCTTCTAACTGATTGGTTTAGCTCATGGTTCTTGCAGAACGCTGGAAGACCAATGAAGAAAGTGAGATAGAAAGATAGATAGAAAGAAAGAGAGAGAGTGAGAATCAGGATGTTCATGTCTCGTTTGTAATGAAAGAACAGATCATGGCCAGAATGTCACAATAACTGACTTTTATTGTTAAGTAATCATTCTCGAAATTAATTTTAACTATCAAGTAAAGAGTCAAAAAAAAGATCTAATAAATAGTAGGGATATGTTTTCTTTTGTATTGTTGTTTAATCAATAGTATACCTCATCTCACAAACTTTTTGAACCAGTAAGCGTTAATGGTAAACCCAGAGATTCTGTGTTGGCACTCAATACCACTGATGCTGTAGAAAGATATGGTTGCATCATTTTTATTTATTGAAGTTCCTCAACTTCTGATATCCACAGATCAAGAATAAAACAACAGCATTAATGATAATAAATGCCCGGTTGACAATCAGAAAAGAAGGATGGGTTAAGTAGGGATAAAGAATGGGTGCGGAAGCTGGGGATGTGATTAATGAGAGGGGGACTCATGTTGCGCAGAACTGAAGGGAAAGATAACTTGTGTTTGAGTGCTTGAGTTTTAAGCATGAGTGTATGAGCTTGTGTCAAAGTGTGTATGCGTGTTTGTCTGCGTTACATACTTGGTTGCTGTTTTCTTTTGCTTGAGCTCTATCAGTGGGGGATAGTTGCTGTCTTCTTTGAAGCGAGCTCCAGTTTCTGTGAAATCAGATTTTCTATTCCCCCTGCTCCTCTCTGCAATGCCAGTGAAAATACATACAGGCACACACACCCCATCTATAAGGCTTGGCTTCTACAAACACTGAAGAGCATGTCTTTTTACATCTTATGTCTTTTTTTTCATTGTGCTTCTTTCCCTCTTCTTTTATTTTACTTCTTGAGAGACTTCTCATCATTTAATATTTGTTCATTACACAATACTATTTATGTACTCAAAATCAAACTCATTATATATAAAGTGAACAGTGCCTTTATTCTAACTGAGCTGAAGTATATGAATTCTTTTATTATAGTGTTATTATTTTACAAGGTGCAAATTGCAAACAAACCAAAAAACATCTGTAAGTTATCGGTTGGAAAAAAAAAGATATGTCCCAGGTCAGGTTGGAATGCTTAAACAAACAGAAGAATGCTTTGAAATCACCACAGAGGGAATTCTTCTAGAGCTTATAGTTGTTTCTGAATTTCCATACAGGAAATTAATGTTACACTCATCTAAAATTAACACAAAGACAGATGAAGGTAAGTAATGAGTACATTTTCATTTTAGATCATTCCTTTACATTTCTGTATACACAGCAGCCCTCCAATCAAAAGTAGGCAGAAAAGGCAGAGTACAATAATTCTCAGAATTTAATGCAGTCTTTACCCCACACTTGACCTGCTTTATGCAGCAATACAGCATCCCCTCCCCCCTTTTTGCCCACTTTTCCACCCTCCCTCTCCTCCAGCTCGAGGTAGGGCACAGGGCGGAGGGCATGCCAAGCTGGTCGACACTTTTAAGCAAAGATTAAAGCTCTTCCTTTTTAATCAGTCATTTGGCAGTGTGCTAAGCCTTTCCTATCCTGCCACTGCCGCAGATCAATTTTTAATGCAACTGTGCACAGTGCAGCCGCCTGACAGGCAAGAAAGGCAGTATTTACAAAGGGTCTATTTACAAATATGCGAGTGAAGAAAATCTTTGCGGGCCACAATTGATCACTCTTAAGGAATTTTAAATGAATCTTCTGTCATGCACTGCGACCTCCGAGAGTCTCGATGTGCAAGACTGTGGCAGCTGTGTGATGTCATTTTATATGCCAGAGTGCATATATCCTGCTTTTTCTGTTTATTTATTTAATTATTTATTAATAAAATGTGCAACAGTTACTTATAGGGGCACAAACTGCGAAACACCTGATGTCTGTGTTTTTTCTTTTCTTTTTTTCTTAAGAGCTCTACTCTGAATTTAGACTTTAAAAACAGTGTATGTGTGCCCTGTAATGATAAATTAATGAAGGAGTGCCATACTTTCAGATATGCATGTTTTTTTGGAGACTTCATATCTGAACTGGAGTGCTGAACATTTTGATTCGAAACTAGGCTAAAGATGATTTTTAGAATTGGTGCAGTAACTTGTTTTAGTGCACACACCTCATAAGATACATAAGGTGCCAAGATAATAGTTAAAAATAACCTCTAATGATGCACTCACCTTTGCATTTTTATAGGCTTGTCTCAAATTTACCTCAAAACGATCTCGGCCGGCTTCCACTCTGTCATTCAGCACCCAGCGCAGCATTGATCTTCACGAAATTGACCTGGTTTCCTTCAGATCAATGCTCTATTACATGCCATCATTCTGAGGTGAGTCGCAGCGGTGAAGAGTTCAGCACGCTGTTGTTTAACCTCTGTCCTCTTTGTGCAAGCTGTCTGAGCAAGATGCTAAATTACAAAGGAAACAACAAGGCCAGGAGAATTGAGTGTGTGGAAGCTACATATACACCACAAAGGGATGCACGGAACACAGGCCCATTAAATAACCACTGTAATTTACTCGCATTGTGTGCTTTAGCCAGGCTACAGACTATCAAAAATTCCTCCCATCCCTTTCCATAACACACACAAATGGTGAGGCATTCGCAATAATGAGATTTTAGATATCACTCGAAGGTGTTTTGAAAGAAAAAGTGGTGTGCAATCTTGACCTCAAAAGCATGACATCAAAGTAAGGCTAATCTGAAGATAATAATATGTAAAAAAAAAAAAAAAAAAAAATATATATATATATATATATATATATATATATATATATATAATAATAATACAAATCCACAAAGTCATAGATATGATACTTATAAAAGTGTTTTTTTCATAAAGTAGCCTGTTAATAATGAAAATAATGTTATTTTAATACATTTCTATTTCAAAAATGCTCACCAAGGTTACAGTTAATTAACTGCTAAACTATATATATATATATAAATATATATTATATATATATATATATATAAAAACTCTGATTTGATGCCTTCTTATTAGTTGTGCCGCTTAATATTTTTGTAAAAAATATGATACACTTTTCTGAGTGGATTGATTCTTTGATTAATATTAAGGTAAAAAAAATATTTATTTAACACTGTAAATAGTTTACTTTTACTTTTGAGAAATTGAAAGCATCCTTGCTAACGCTGCATTCTTAAAAATAAAGCGATGCCATAAAAGAACCATTTATGGTTCCACAAAAAATCATCCAGTCAAAGGTTTTTAAAGGACCTTTTTTACCCTTTTATAATCTGGAGAACCTTCATTCGCAAACAAAAAACCTTTTGTGAAACAGAAAGGCTCTTTAAATGTTAAAGGTTCTTTATGGAACCACCAAAAAGGTTCTTCTGTGGCTTCCTGAAGCACCTTTTTTTTTTAAGAGAGTAATTATAAAAGAAAAAAATGTAACCAAGTCAAACTTTCATAATCTCGCTGTCTCTTCGCTGAGCTTGGCTTTCTCTACCTGTTTGTCAGCGGGAAATCAGTTACCCAAGCAGTGTTGTGTGGTTTTGACAGTGCTCAAGGCTTTTGGCTGGGCCACACAATAAGGCTTTCAGTCTGAGTGTGCCGGTGTGTGTGCATTAGCCACCTCTCACCTCTCTCCTGACATTAGTAATAAAAATGAACACAGCCCAAACTGCTTTCAGTCAACTCCGTAGATGTGTGTGTGTACGTGTGCGTTTGTGCTGTCGCCAATTTGTAGCGGGATTTGGCCAGGCGAAGTGACGGAACGGCTTCTTGATAAACAGAGAAGCAGTGCTTCGATTTTCCATCCAGAGGCATTTGGAAACACATGGTTCTCTGAGCCAGCGAACGGGGCGGAGGAGACTGGTGCTTACCAATAGAGTAATGCCTGCACAAAACATTACTGACCACCCTGACTACAACTCCCCAAGCTGACAAAACAGAGAGAGAGAGAGAGAGAGAGAGAGAGAGAGATGAGGGAGAGCTTGACATAAAAGCAGGATGCAAAAGGTTTATGCATGCTAACCCTTTCTAAATGCACCACACATATGCTTAAAGATAAAACCAAGATAATAGCAGATGGCGCACTCCTTATATGCAGTACATTTGTAAAGGAACCCAAAAATGAAATTGTGCTGAAAATGTACTTGTCCCCAGGCCATCTAAGATGTAGATGAGTTTGTTTCTTTATCAGAGTTTCTTGAACGGATTTGCAGAAATCTAGCATTTTACGGCATAGCCAAAGGATCCTCTGCAGTGAATGGGTGCCATCAGAGTGAGAGTCCAAACAGCTTATAAAAAACATCACAATAATCCACAAGTAATCCACATGACTCCGGTCCATAAATTAAGATCTTGTGAAGTGAAAAGCTGCGTGTTTGTAATAAGCAAATCCATCATTAAGCCGTTTTAAGTTCAAACTGTCACTCCTGGCCAAAATACAAGTCCATAATCCATGATAACGCTTCCTCCGCTGTTTGTCCTCTCACATCAAAAACGTATTTGTTTAAAATGGTTTAGGACTGTCGCTTTTAAGCAGTGCTCGATCTGTGCATATTTCTCTCCTGATTCAGACAAAAAGGATGCATTTTCAGCAAATGTTAAACTTAAAACTTTAAACTTTGCAACCCATAAAAATAAATATGCAAGTGTTGTAATTTAATAAAGTCTTTCTATGATCTGGTATAGCGGACCAATAAAATATGGTCCGATCAAGCAGGCGCTTCAATTTTATTATATAATTATAACTTTATTAGGTTAAGAATATTACCAGAATGAATGCAAACCGAAGGAAATAAAAAGGTAGTTCTTGCTTTTGAGGCTTAGCCTACATTATGGTTTCAACATATTTTTTATGAAATACTGATAATATTAGCTTATGTGATTTTATATAACAGGAAACTTAAAACACAAATGATTACGTATTCAATGCATTTATTGTTAATACTTAAAGGGATAGTTCACACAAAAATGAACATTCTGTTATGAATCACTCACCTTCATATCGTTTCAAACCCATAAGACCTTCTTTCATCATTGGAACACAAATAAGAATTAATTAATTAAAAAAAAATGCGCAAATGGCATATTCAAGACCCAGAGACATAGTAAAGAAATCAATAAACATCTATGTTTTTGTTTTCTTTGCACACAAAAAGTATTCTCATAAAATGATGGTTTCGCTACCTTTCCGGCCTTGGTTCTTGTGTTGCTTTTTTGATTTCATCAAAATGTTCACAATTTATGTTATGAAGATGAAGGATTTTAAAATGACGTATGAGTGAGTAATTAATGGTAGAATTTCCATTTTATTTTTTCCTGCAAGAAATGATGTCACTTCCTGGAGGATGACATAATTTAGTACCTGACTTTAATTTGTTAAACGGATTTCGCTAAAACACTAAAAGGATAGAAAATTAAATGAGATATTCAGGGATAATGAAATATGATAAGAAAGGAAAATAAAATAAATGAATACAAATAAAAACAAATAATAAATTACCAATAGAAGTAATGAAAATAATAATTATGTTGATTCACTGATAAAAAAACTTATTTGATTTCCATTAAAATTGTACTTAATATTGTATTGAATATATTGAGGCATATGATGAACATAAAAATGTACTGCATATCAGAAATGACCCAGATGACTAAATTACTCACACGCGTGATGAAGCAGATGATATGGCACACATACAACTCTCAGCCTCACACTCCACACACACACACACGCACACACACACACACACACACTCACACTCACTCACTCACTCAACAAACACAGCTAAAGAGTAATGTGCGGCGTCACGCCTCTCAGCCACTATCAGCACTTTAAAGACCTCCAACCGCACAGGGGTGTCAAAACTAGAGGTGGGGTGCTGAACTCTCCCTCTTTCTGACGAGAGTTAAGGAGATCAGGTTGCCAAGTCTGTAGTTTTAAAGCCCTCTCTTCCCTCTGCACTCATCAGCCAGAAAACAACTCTCTCGGCTAAGCGTCAATGATCAAACGCCGCAGTCTCCCGATGCGTGCCATCAGGACAGTTAGGCTAATAGGATTGGGAGCCCCCAGGTGAGCTGAGGGTGCTCTTTGAGAGCTACCGATTAGCCAACAGTTAACGTGCACGCTGACATAGAAAGACCCAGGGAGGAAATCTGACATTGTAAGCCAGACAGGTAACTTTCCCTAGCTTCAAGTAATAATTCAAGCACTCATTTAGCAGTTGTTTAGAGAAGCCTCTGTGAGAGACACTGTCAGTGGTTGCTAGGGTGCTGAATATGGTTGCTAAGGTATACTGAGTGGTTGGTGACATGTTGTTATGCAGTTGCTAAGGTTTTGAAAAATGGTTGCTCACAGGCCATAAATAAAACACACACACACACACACACACACACACGTACAATATCGTCATGCAGAATATATGCTTTATAAGTACTAATATGTTAATAATAGGCATGCTAATGAGCAGTAGTTAATAGCGAAAATATGTTCCTATACTACAGAATTAGCAATTTACTTTTATGATTTTAGTTCTTTTAACTATTGTTTTTTCTTCATGGGAAATGGGAATAACATGAAATTGCAAAAACATGAATTCAGAAAAAAAAATTAAAGATATATATATATATATATATAAATAAAAGCTGCATTCGAAGCTGCTTTCATTCAAAAT